>NC_137969.1:209886383-210266488 GCF_963924665.1 Micromys minutus | reverse complement strand
AAACCTAGTAACAAAAACCACAGTAAAAAAATAAACATGCATTAGAACCAACATCAAATACAGCAACAAGGCTGGATTAGGCTTAGACTAAAAAAAAAAAAATGTAAGAGCCTATACAGGAAAAAGCAAACAAAACGCAATAACAGACAAACATAAACTGAAAGTTGGCAACTGTGAGAAAGTGAGGAAAGTAAGAGATCAAACATATTGAGAGAGTAAGTGGAATGCCCTCAGTGTGCACCTTAGTAGCTTGGTCCATACAACAGGAACTTTTAAAACGAAAAAGCGAGTTTCATCAGGGACCGGCAGCCTGCTTATACCTAAACCACACAAAGACCCAACAAAGCAAGAAAACTTCAGACCAATTTCCCTTATGAATATCGATGCAAAAATATTCAATAAAATTCTCACAAACCAAATCCAAGAACACATCAAAACAATCCTCCATCATGATCAAGTAGGCTTCATCCCAGGGATGCAGGAATGGTTCAATATACTGAAATCCATCAATGTGATCCACTATATAAACAAACTCAAAGGAAACAAAACAAAACAAAACAAAAAATCTGAGGAAGCATTAGACAAAATTCAACACCCCTTAATGTTAAAGTCTAGGACAGATCAAGAATTTAAGGCCCATACCTAAATACAATAAAAGCAATATACAGCAAACCAGTACGGAACAACAAACTAAATGGAGAGTAATGGATTAGACAAGGAAGGCTGCCCACTCTCTCCTTACCTATTCAATATAATAAGCGGAGTCCTACTGAGAGCAACTAGACAACAAAGGAGGTCAAAGAGATACAAATAGGAAAGGAAGAAGTCAAAATATCACTCTTTGCAGATGGTAAGATAGTATACTTAAGTGACCCCACAATTTCCAACACAGAAGTCCTAAACCTGATTAACAACTTCAGCAAAGTGGATGGATATAAAATTAACTCAAACAAATCAGTAGTCTTCCTCTACTCAAAGGAAAAACAGGCTGAGAAAGAAATTAGGGAAGCCACACCTAGTCACAAAGAATATAAAATACCTGGGTGTGACCCTTACTTAGCACGTGAAATATCTGTACGACTACAACTTTAAGTCTCCAAAGAAAGAAATCAAAAAAGATCTCAGAAGATGGAAAGATCTCCCACGCTTATGGATTGGCAAGGGTTAATATAGTAAAAATGGCCATCTGGCAGAGAGCAATCTACAGATTCAATGCAATCTCCATCAAAATTCCAATTTAATTCCTCATAGAGTTAGAAAAAGCAATTTGCAAATTCATTTGGAATAACAAAAACACAGGATATCGAAAACTATTCTCAACAATAAAAAAACTTCTGGGGGAATCACCATTCCTGACCTCAAGCTGTATTAAGATCAATAGTGATTTAAAAAAAAAAAAAAGTATGGTATTGGTTCAGAGACAGGCAGGTAGATCAATGGAATACAATTGAAGATCCAGAAATGAACCCACACACTAATTGTCACTTGATTTTTGATAAAAGAGCTAAAACTATCCAGTGAAAAACAGCATTTTCAACAAATGGTGCTGGTCCAGATGGAGTTCAGCATGTAGAAGAATGCAAATTGATCCTATACAATGCTTAAGTCCAAGTGGACCAAAGACCTCCACATAAAACCGGATACATTCAAACTCATAGAAGAGAAAGTGGGGAAGAGGTCGAACACATGAGCACTGAGGAAAATTTCCTGAACAGAACACCAACGGCTTATGCTCTAAGATCAAGAATCCACAAAATGGAACCTCATAAAATTGCAAAGCTTCTGTAAGCAAAGAACACGATCATTAGGACAAAAACGGCAGCCAACAGAATGGGGAAAGATCTTTACCAATCCTACATCTGAGAGAGGGCTAATATCCAATATATACAAAGAATTCAAGAAGTTGGACTCCAGAAAATCAAATAACCCTATTAAAAAATGGTGGACAGAGCTAAATAAAGAATTCTCAACTGAGGAATACCGAATGGCTGAGAAACACCTAAAAAAAATGTACATCTTTAGTCATCAGGGAAATGCAACCCTGAGATTCCACCTCACACCAGTCAGAATGGCTAAGATAAAAAAACTCAGGTGACCACGGATGCTGGCCAGGATGTGGAGAAAGAAGAAAACTCTTCCATTATTGCAAGCTGGTAAAACCACTGTGGAAATTAGTGTGGAGGATACAATACTACCTGAGGACCCAGCTATACCACTCCTGGGCATATACCCAAAAGATGCTCTAACATATAACAAAGACACATGCTCCACTATGTTTGTAGCAGCCTTATTTATAATAGGCAGAAGCTGTAAAGAAGCCAGTAGAGGAATGGATACAGACAATGTGGTATTTTTACATATATATTTCATGAAATCTTTAGTCAAATGGATGGAGCTACAAAATATCATCCTGAGTGAACACACATGGTATGCACTCACTGGTAAGTGGATATTAGCCCAAAACCTGGGATTACCATAGCTACAATTCAGAGACCACGTGAAGTTCAAGAAGAAGAAAAACCAAAGTGCAGATGCTTCAGTCCTTCTTAGAAGGGGAAACAAAAATATTCACAGGAGGAAATACAAAAACAAAGTTTGAAGCAGAGACTGAAGCAAAAGCCATCCAGAAACTGCCCCATCAGGAGATTCAGTCCATATACAGCTTCCAAACCCAGACAATAATGCTGATGCCAAGAAGTGCTTGCTAACAGGAGCCTGATATAGCTGTCTCCTGAGAGGCTCTGCCAGATCATGACAAATACAGAGGCGATGCTCACAGCCAACCAATGAACTGAGAATGGGGTTCCCAATGGAGGAGTTAGAGAAAGAATGGAATGAGCTGAATTAGTTTGTATCCCAGTAAGAACAACAATACCAACCAACCAGAGCTTCCAGGGACTAAATCACTATCCAATTAGTACAAATGGACAGACCCATGGCTCCAGCTGCATATGTAGCAGAGGATGACCTTGTTAGGCATCAGTGGGAAGAGAAGTCCTTGGTCCTGCCAATACCCTATGCCTCAGTATAGGAGAATGTCAGGGCCTGTAGGCAGGAGGCGGTGGGTGGGTTGGGGGATACCCCCATAGAAGCAGGGGGAGGGAGGATGGGATAGAGGGTTTATGGGGTTGAAACTGGGAAAGGGGATAACATTTGAAATGTAAATAAAATATATCCAATTAAATAAAAAAGGAGAAAAAGAAAATGATACCTCTTGGTTCTGTCCACTAAAAGGGCCAATCTGCAATGGCAAGAATTAGCAATGAGTGATAACATACACAGAATTTGTTTTGAAATACTACTCTGCTATATTGGTAATGTTAGGATCCTGGGTGGGGAGTGGGAACCATTGATTCCAAGTAGGAACCAAGAATGATATCTGGTAAGTCTTAGTTATTATATCTTAAGTTAAGGAAAGACCCAAACACTAATACACTAATCATGCCAAAGATGACAGAGAGCCAGCCATTGGTCAAATATGGGGCAATTTGGCATTAAAAAGCCTAATTTAATTGCTAACACAAAATGGATGATATTTTTAGAAAGATTTTGTCCTAAAATGCATTGTCTGAGCATATATATATGTTTGCTTATATACAAGAGTTTTTGGTTCTGTGTTTTTATCATATTTCTCAGTGTTCCAGTGTTTCTTCTGCTTTTTCTTTGGCTCTTTGTCCTGTTTTTTGTTTTTGAGTTGCCTGTTGGTTTTCTAGTGGAGAAAGAGTGTGGATTTAGATGAGTGTAGAGGTGAGGATGATTTGGGAGGAGGTGGGGAAGAAGAATCTGATCAGAATATATTGTATAAACAAAAATCTATTTTCAATAAAAAGAAATATAAATAATTTTTTATACATAAAATTTAAAAAGTGTAATTTGGGCTTAGAAAGAAAGCTCAGCACTTCAGAACTCTTGTGGCTCTTACAGAGGACAGAGTTTGGTTCTCAGCATTTACACCAGGCCCATCACAGAATCCTATAATACCTCTAGCTCAACCAGAGGTGACACCTTCTTCTGGCCTCCACAGATGAACACACATACCCAGAGTCATACCTACAGACACATAAATAGAAGTAAATCTTTAAAAAACCCACTTTTTAATAGAAAAATTAAGATAGATATAATGATTACATATAGAAAAGAACTTAAGGTAGCAAATATAGAGGAAATGATTTTTTGTCTCTAATTACACTCTGTAGCCCCCAATAACTAATACAAATAAAATTATTCACATAATGTCAAAAGCAATGAGTAAAATGCTGCTGAGGTGTTTGTAGAATCTCAATGTAATATCTACAGTGAAGGGGAAAGTATACCTTTATAATGGATCTTATCATTTACTCAAATAACGAACTGAGGCATCACTCAAGGTGGGCAACCCCACTGTACTGTGTCCATTACTGAGGTAATATATTTGCTAATTATTTTTAACCTGAGTGTACTCAAATAGAAACAATAATACAAATTCATGTGAGATAGTCCACAAAACAATTACCTCTGCCTTTCAAGGGAAAAGGAGGCTACCATGAAAAAAAAAAAAAAAAAAAGAATACAAATCCCACAAACAAGTAAGGACGTAAGTAAAAGGGCAATACCCACACCAACTATAATTGGATATGGGATGATAACAGTAAAATAAAAAAATGTTAAACACAATTTGGAAACAAATGGAGAAAATAAAAGCTATATACAATTTAATTACTATTCTGAATAAATAGTATTCTGATGCATATATACAGCAGTAACTTATTTTAGAAGATGTATGTCAAAATATAAAGGAATGAAATCCAAAATGTGTGCAATTTACCATCAAATAGTTCATAAAATATAGAGAAAATGTAGGGCAAGATGTTAACTGAGAAATACAGATGAAGTATATAAGTACGAATGGTACACTAAATTTACACATATATTTGTAAATTTTAAAACAAAACCTTTGCAGGGACAGGAATCTAAGTTCAAAGATCAGAACCCTGAAGGCTTTTTTGCTGTTTTTTCTAGTGGAATTTAGGTAGTCCACAGCACTGTCTTTCTATCCTAGCACTTAACATGTTAATTGCCAGTTAATAATCTTCTCCAGAAACCCCCTGGAACTACAATTTAGTTCTTTATCTGGTATCTATTGGGTATTCAGTGTTTGCTATATGACTGAGGTGAGTGGGGTATGATTAAAACAATTATGGGTATAATTGACACCCATTTATTGTCCATAGCTCATTGTATCTCAAATTTAATCAAGGAACCCATTAAATAGATGGACATAACCCATACTATTATAATGGATGTTCACGTCAGCACTTAATTCAAAAACTTAATTGTGAATTCTTTCATTTTTAATTTAAGAATATTAAGCATACCTGCTCTGTATCTTTAATGTCCTTGGAATTGGAGGTCTGGTTTTCTCCCATGACTCCAGGCTGCTCATTTTCCCACGGTAATTTATTTTTCCCTTTTCCCGCACTTAATACCCTTCGGGTACAGATCGTTGGACTGTAGGATCCGTACAATTGCATGCTGTCCCTGGTGTGGTCACCAAAGTAGCAGTGTGCACTCTGAGTTCTGTTACCTGACATAAGCCAGTCTGTATCTGCTCCATGTGCCAAATGGCTTGACCTACCCTGGGCAGAAGATGGCATGAGTATTGCATACTCCACAAATCCCTGTTCTGTTAGCCGTGGAAGAGTTTTTCTGGCCAATCGGGCCTGCACAGCGTTCATCACTCCATCGCCATTATCCTGCAATTCAACAGTATCTACAGCTTTAAAAAGAATATTGGTTTTACCTGAGCCCATTGATGATGCCAAAACAGCAAAGGCTTCTAGAGCTGCCTGGCGTACCCTGCGTTTGTTATCCACAAGTGCTGGAGCAAGATCAAAGGACAGTTTGGGTAGGTCAAAATCCTCACTGGGGTAGGTCAGGAGGGAACAGATGCAAATGTTCACTACTTCCTCCCGTACTCTGGAATGCTTATGTTTAAGGTTTTCCAGGAGCAAAGAAAGCACCTGCTGAGGACCCACTTCTTTCATTAGCTTTAGAAAGATTTTCATGTATTCCTGCTTGATCACCAACTTGTTGTCTGCCAGCACTTTCACAGAAGCTGCTATCACTGGTCCCAAGAACTGTTGCACCTGCTCTCCCAGTCGAATAACCAGTAAATGGAGAACTTGAAGTGTGCCATGGACCACTTTGAAATTGGAATCGTCTAGCAAGTTATACAATAAGCTAATGAAACCAACAAGACTAGAATGAGGGGTAGAACTTGGGTTAAATTTTCCCAGCAACTGTTTTAGCTCTTCAATAGCCTGAGTCCTGTTTTTATAGTCGTCCTGATCCAACAATCTTGCATGCAGTTCCTGAGGAATAATTCCAAATTTAAGATTGCTACTGGAAAGATTCACCACACATGGAGCGGCATCTTCAGAAAACCCAGAGGCTTCTAGCTCCAAATAATAAGGAACCTGACTTCCATACTGGGACTCCAGGCGGCGATTGTAATGCCTCCTCAGCGCAGAGGGCAAACGAGAGATGTAGGAGTGAAACCTCTCTTGACCAAGTCGTTCTCCAATTTGTTGAAGTGTCGAGAGTGCTGTCTCAGATTCTTCTTCCATCTCCTGATCGCCAAGCTTTCGGGCCAGAGATATTATTACTTCAGTGAGATCCAAGCCCAGCAACAGATCCTCGGGAGTAAGCAAGATAGGGAGCAACAGCGCAGTGGAAGCTCTAAGCCGGGCATCTGGGCTTTCCAGGCCCTGTATAAGAGTTCTCAGGACCTGCCCTGAACTACGCCTCAGACAGATGTGCAGGATCTGCAGCGCATCTTTCCGTAGGGCAGGGTTATCTTCTCGTAACGAGACAACTAGTTGAGGCAAAAGCGCTAAACTAAAGGCTTCTTCCAGCTGACCCGCCTCGCCCTGACCACGAAGAACGTCCGAGAGAAGCTGCAAGCAAAGCCTCTTCTCATCGCTACCGCCTTCCACAAGCACTCGGCCCAGCGCCCGATATAAGGCTTCCTTGCGGCGGGGAAAGCCTAGCCGGCCGCCCCGCCGCGGCAGGGCAGCCTGCAAAGCCTGGAACGCCTCGGAAGGATCCGGTGCGGTGCGCAGGAGTTGAAGAAGCCGAGTCTCCTCCTCATCTCCGCCCGACAGCCCACTTCCAGGACCGGACCAGCTAGTTGAAACAGCCTCCGCCGGTAACAAGAGGGTCGAGGATAGAGGCGACGGTGTCGCAGGGCAGGAGCCATGATCCCCGGCAGCCCCGCGGCAGTAGTAGTTTTTCTCGCCTCTCATTGTGCCCCCAGACCGACGACCATCAGTCCCTGGGGCGGAAGGACGACAGCGGCTCATGAGGCGATAGGAACCAGGGGTTGCAAGAGGCGGCAGCGGGAGGAGCTCGGAAGGAGCGGCCGCCATGGAGGGTCGTCAAGTAGCAAGAGCTGGAGGGAACCATTGCCGTTTTGGGAGAGCTGGATGAAGCCCAGCCTTCCAGCTCCTCTCCAAGCTCCGAGCTACAGAGGAAGAGAAGGAACGGTTCCGGTCAGCTACTAGGCCGCTCCGGCCTTCGACTCCCGGAGCCAGCCTCAGGCAAAATGGCCCCCGCTGAGCCTGGGACCCCACAGCCGCCACCCGGCGTAACCAGGGCCACCACGTGACCAAACCGAGCGCTTCCATGGTGATGCACCCAGAGTGGCCCTCTTAACCCGGAAATCAGCCCACCGCGGTGGGTGACGGGTCATGTAGTCCACGTAGGGAGTTAAGCATAGGCATAAGATTCCTGGAAGAGGAAGTCCGAACATAGCCAGAAATGGAGAGGCGGGGTCAGGGCCTAAAACGGAAATGACGCTACTCTGTCCGGGGCGGAATTTTCCGCCCCACCCGTAAGAGTTGGGGTTTGACCGGATCAAGAGAGAATCCCATCCTGGGCTCCAGTTTTCCGTGGCTCCTCCTCCTGTTGCTGCAGGTGTTATTCCTGGGACTCAGGTATTTTCCTTTTGCTATTATACAGTAGTGCAGGCTTTGACGGAGTATTATCCTAGTGCCCTATGAGCCCGAGTGAGAGGTAAAGGACTGGACCGGAGCAGGCAGAGACGACATGTTCTGCACTGGTTACCATTGCAAACGTTGTACTCACTGCTATCCTGAGTGAGATTCTTTCTTCTTGCAGACTGCTTAGTAATACAAGAGAACCCATCCGAGGCCAAGCACACAGACTGAGTAGTAAAAAAAAAAAACAAAAAACTTGTTTTGGGGGACCTTCCTTGCCCCGCCCTCTTCTCCCATTCCTCCTTTTCCTCTTTTCACCCTCTGGCTGTGGAGTGTTGAAGGCTTCTGTCACTTTTCTTTGTCCGCATCACCCAGTTTCCTTATAGATGTGTGGAATCAGTGTTTTCCCCTTTTGCATTAGACGGAGTGTTTAAAGCCTTTATCATGTAGCTCCTCTGTGGGACTTTTCCTTTCTCCCCACCTCCACCTCTCCAATCTCCCCTAGGATTCTCCAGTCTCTGCAGTCTTTCAGTCTCCTGGAGACAGAGATCGCTAGACAATTTCAGTTGTGGTGCAAGTTCTTGGCATTACAGTCCTAAGAGAATTCTACCCAGAGGATTTAGGTTGATAGACATTATTTTAAGCAAACTGTGAATTTGTTAACTGATGAATGTTTTCTCTTTGTAAAAGGCACTATAAATAGAATAAATTCAACTAAGAGTATCTGGGGTAAGGCCAAACAGCTTAGGGGTATGAAAGAGCAACTTTTGTTTCTGTTTTTGAAACATAATTGCTAAGTTGCTGCTTGTAGCCCAAGCTGGCCTTGAACTCTTGGCCAGTTCAAATTACAAGTGTGCCCTACCAAACAAAGCTTGAAAACAGATTTGTTGTTATTTGAAAGACTTTAAAGAAACTATGCAATTACTTTTCAATGAGAAAAGACTGAGTTATAATTTGAAGTACCAAGAGCTCTCCCTGGGCTCATGCTCCCCTCCCCCTCCTCCCCCTCCCCTCTCCCTCCTCCCGCTCTTTCCCCTCCTCTCCCTCCTCCCCCTCCCCCTCCCCTCCCCCATTCTCTTTCTCTCCCCCCCCATTTCTCTTGAAGCAGGGCTTCCCTGTGTAGTCCTGACTGTTGCGAACTCCCCCTGTAGACCAGGCTGGCCTCCAATTTCCAGAACCACCTGCTTCTACCTCCTAAATGCTAGGATTAAAGCCCTGTGCCACCATACCCTGCTATATTCTTTTTGCAGTCTTGGAATAATTGATCACGTGTCAAAGTGCTTTATAACAATAAATAATACTCCTAGTGATGTAAGTTGAAACTGTAGTTATGAGGTTTAATTACAGCACAATTACAATATGTTTACTTTTATTTTGGAAAAAGAATATTAATTTAAACGAGGCTGTATAACCATGTATCCTGTGCTTTGGTTTAAAGCCCTGGAAGTTTCTTCATTTTCTTTTATCTTCTGTTTTGTGGTTTGCTGCTGCTGTTCTGTCTTGTTTCATGCTAGGGAAGTGTTCTGCCACTGAGTGTCATCCATGAACTTTCATTCATCATTTTGATGTATAAGTGGATCTACCTGAGTTTGGTTAAGCAAATGTATTTTAGTAGAAAAACAATTACAAAAGCACCAGTGTTCCCTCCCTTTTTCTATTTTTAGAGAGAGTAAGGACGGAAATGAAAACCAAGAGATGATTATAATGCTTGTCAGTGAGAAAGAATGACTGCCTGGAGGCTGGGTGTAGGTCTGATAGAGCACTTGCCTAACATATGAAAGGTTCTGAATCACATCTACACTCTACTAGGAACCTGAGGCAACTAGCCAGATTCCCATATCCAACATAAAAAGCTTAAATGCATACTTCTTTTCATATGTGCTGAGACTTCAGGAACCCAATCCACCTGAAAGGGAACAGGAGAATGATGTATGCAGTAGAATGTCCACATTAGAATGCCAGTGGATGTTGGAATAGAAGGCGATTCTTCCTAGTGACTGGTATTTTCAGAATGAAAAATCCAGCAAACTCTTCATGTATCTAAGAACTTAGGAAGCCAAGTTAGTAACCAGACTGAGGTTGTGTTGTAATCAGTTTCAAGAGAAGGAACTTAGAAAGTCTTGAATGATGTTTCATTATGGTTATGACATATATATAAGAATTTTCCTTTTTCTCTATAAAGAACACTACTGAAGAGACTTGGATCTATAAATCAAGCAGTTGTCCTTTTTTTTTTTTTTTTTTTCTACAAGCATAGCAAAATGAGTCCTTCTTTTTCTCAGGTCCCTGTAGTTCAATACGTGTAACAGATTGTAATTTATATGTGTCTATTGCATTATGGCTTGTAGAAAACTTGAAAATGCATTTGTTTCATTGTGGCTGTTGGGGAAATTAGACTACACTGTCACATATCTTATTACCTTTTAAGATAATCTTATAGAGTGTAAATCTTATTTAATACATTTTATTTATATCTATTAAAAGTACATAAGTTTCTCTTAATCTTATTTTTGAAGTCTAGGAGTCCTTTCTATATTTACTAGAAAAGCACTTATATGTAATAATATAGTTAGATAAAGAACAGGGTTCTCTCTTCTTTGGGTTTTTCAACACAGTTTCTCTGTGTAGCCTCCAGGGACTCACTTTGTAAACCAGGCTGGTCTCAAACTCAGAGATCTGCCTGCCTCTGCCTCCCAAGTGCTGGGAATAAAGGCATTTGCAAAAAAAAAAAGAAAGAAAGAAAGAAATTAATAAGATAATAGGAATGTACTTTTTGTTGTTTTGTAAAAGTAAACCTCAGAAATTTGAAAGGAAATAGTTAAGGTTATACTAAAAATTGCAAATCTGAGTGCAGCAAATTTTAATGATTTCAAAACAATTTAAACAAAGCAGATTACAGGAAAGTATTTGCTGCCTACCTTCATTCTTTGAACTGTATTTAAGTAGGGTAAACACAGTTGTTCTAGATGTTTTATTTCCAGAGTCAGAAATAATGAATTTGTTGGATGAATCACTTTATATCTTTGTGTGTTCTTACCTAAGTTTTATAGGATCTCTGAAATATTGGAAATGGAAATAAATCCTCTAAACTATAAAAACCTATAATATTAGAAATTGTCATTAATTAAGTACAATGCAAGTGAAATGTTATTACTGTTAACCAATAATTGTAGTCTGTTGTGTGCTACCTGCTTGTGCTACTACTTCATAGCTACTACTGAGCTAACTCCTCTGTTCCTCTCAACAACCACTAGAGGGTCAGTATTCTTCCTTTGTAATGTATACATCTTAGGATCAGAGGAAGAAAATAAAACTCAAATTAGTCAATCTGTTTGTTTGGAGCTTTTAGAAGTTTGGTGAAAAAGGGAAGGATGCTAAAACTATCAGATAAATATTTTTTAAATAAATTATATAATTTTATAATTATTTTTCCACTACTAATCTTTATATTTTATATATTATTTGATTATATATTTCAGTCTGTTCTGAATCTTGCTCGTTGTGTCTCAGCTTTTATAAAGTAAAGAAATTTTTAGTTTTTGTTTTATTGTTATTGTGTCTTGAGACAGGGTCTCTCTATATAGCCTTTGCTTTCTGCTGCATATTTCCAAACGCAACATGTAAGAAGTCATGTTAGTTAATTTTACTTTAGTTTCTCTACATATAATAAAAATAATTGTCAGACAAAATGCAATTTTGCCACTTTATTCTATAGCTATATACTGGTAAAAATATATATCATAATTGGTTGAATTCTACTGTAAGGAAAGCTAAACTGTGGAAAGAGAATTTAATGACAGCAGTTACAATACAAATCTGATTTGTTAAGTTACATTGGATTTTTTTTATGCAGCTCTTTTTTCCTATTTACATGCTGCAACTGTGATCTATATTTATATGATGACAGTTAATTGCCTCCCAGCTGATTTCATCACCACTTCTTTGTAGCTTAGGAGTCAATTAAATAGATAGATACTAATCTTTATCATCTCGGTTATAGCAACCTAAAATTATGAAGTCTTCTTTTCACGTACTATGGGTATTGGTACTACATGAAGATAACTAGAAATGAAGTACAGTGCTATTGCCCGCCTTGTTGAAATTTTGACATTGATACTGTTTGTTTAATATTGACTTATTTAGTTCATAGATACATAGTACTAATTTGGTTTTTGTTCTATTTTTAACAAAAGTTTTTTAAAAAAAAATATGGCTAGCATGTAGAGGCAACTCAGCAGGTCAACAAAGGGAGTTATTATTACCTAGATTCCTCTTGGGTCTGTTTGACTGCCCTGATGTACTGTTTATGTGATATGGGTGTCTACATGGGTGTATATTTATCATTTGTCCTTCATAGGCTTACATTTTTAGAATCGTTTCCTGGATTTCATCCTGTATTCAGGTTGGTCTAGAACTCACCATAAATCCTCCTGCCTCAGCCACCTAAGTGCTTGGAGTGCAGGCTTAATACCACATTTAATATACACAGATATTAAATTACCCTGTGTCCAAGGTCATAGAGCTGTTTGGTACATTTGGCTAACTATGGACCTGATTCAGATGTCTCTGGCTCTCGTTCATATTTTGTTCCTGTTCTTCCCTTTTTCCATGATACTTGCTCACCCTTCTTCACAAGGTTGTTGGTGAGATAAATGAAAACAGTAAAACTATTTGATAGCATGGGTTTTAAAGATCAGAAATTAATCTTTCTTTGAGTTACTTTTAGACAGTTATGTACAAATAACTGAACCAAATATAGTCAAAGTTATGAATATTGAATAAGTTACAAGTAAAATTTACAATGTTTAGGCTGGAAAGAGTTGACCTGATTCTCTGTTTTCACAAGTGTAAGAATCATCAGGAGAGTTGAAAGCCTGTTTTCTCGCTCCACTTTCCTCTGGGCTTCTCTACTTTATCTTCTCTGTTTACAGTTTTAATTGTAATTATTTTAGTTGAACATTAAAAATATGATTTGTAAATTTTATTCCCTATAATTGTTTTTAGTAGTACGCAAGAGTCCTTCCATTGTTTTGGCTGACTCAGACGTGAATCTTGTAGGTGGGAAAACTTGTTATCTTAAGGCCAATATTGATACTGGTGATAAGTAGCATCTAATTGTTGGGTAGTATATGCCAGCACACAGAAAGATATCCCCCTTTTAAATACTGCTTTGACTATGCTAAGCACATGAGAACACATGAGACTTTAAGATGACCTTCATGGTGTCATAAAGCTATTAAATAATTTAGACAATATTGTAACATGAGCAGTCTGATTCTAGTGCTCTCTTAAAATTATATTGCCATACCTATCTAAATCTGTGTAATATGTATCATCTGTGTGTGCTTTTATATAAATATATATGCATATATATTGTGTGTATACATTATTTACAAGTCAGATTATATCATACATTATACCACATGTACCATAGACCCTAGAGTGAATTTCTTATCCAATACTGAGGTAGCACAACACAGAAAGCTAAACACCAAAATCATGAATTCAGAGTTAACAGGATTGCCAAGACCTCAGTGCTAGACACTGTTTTAAGCATTTCATATATATTCCGTTAACCCTCCAATCCACCCTTACTGTAATTAAACAGCATTCATCCTGTGGCTTGCCACAGGACACTGGGTTTTTCATTTCTCCAGACTCAGAGCCCTCACACTTATTGCTCAGTGAACATGATCTGAATTGTTCTCTTTAGTGGGTGTTATGGTGTGTTTCAATTCCCTTTAAAGGATGATGCCCAAAAGAGGTACACCTGAGGTGAACCGACATTTCCAGAACAAAATGAAAGTCACCTTCCTGACATTCCATGCATTATAGTTCTATTAATAAAGCTTAAGCCCACATCAGCTTAGAGTATTAAAGTAGAACTGACATTAAAATTTCTAAATCCTTAACATATTCTACAGATTGAATATTTCTCACCTTTACACTCATTCCAATGTTTTGGAATGTTTATGTTTTATATCTATTAAAATTATTCTGCTAGCCAAGTGGTAGTGGTACCCCATGCTTTTAATCTCAGCACTTGAGGCAGAGGCAAACAGATTTCTCTGAGTTCATGGCCAGCCTGGTCTACAGAACAAGTTCCAGGACAGCCAGGGCTACACAGAAAAACTCTGTCTTGATAAAGCCAAAAACTAAAAAAATATATTATGTTAAAAGCCAGGTCTTTTAGGATCATTAATTTGTTCTTGAGTGGTTTTGCTGCCCTTTGTTATCACTACATAAAGGAAGGACAGAGCCACAGAGTATGGTCTGTTCCTACAATACACCACTAGAATTATTTCTTCAGACTCCATTTTTTTAGTTGTGTGCACTGGACACTTGCTACCGGAACTAGATTATAATTTTAGACTTGCTCTCAGAAATCTAAAATTCTTTACAAATCTCTAATTAAACATAAAAATACACTTTTCTGATATAAAACACTAAGCTCATCATGAGAAGGAAAGCCTCTAATGTGCCTTATTACTGTTAACTCTTTTAGACTAGACTTAGTGGTTCATTTTATGTACTCATAGATCACGTCATTAGTAATTTTAGAGTGTTATCTGGAGCTAAGATGATGATTCTCAGATGTTTATAAAATTTAGTCTTGCTTTTGAGACTAGTATCCAGTCCTATAGCACTGGTATTAGCAAAGGATCTCATTTCTAGGTCTTTGTAAATATCTTAGTATGTAAATGTTTAGTTTGGGAGAAATACGTTCTGATAAAATATCTCGCTCTTCCCTTTCAAACTTTCTATTTTCCATTGGCATTGTTCATTGTTCACTCTTTAGTATGAATATTCTCCTTGTTAAACAATGAGACAAATAAGAATGGAGAGTGGTTTAAAAATCTGCATTTATAATTTAATTAATTGTATAGAAAGGAATAAACTTTTAGAGAAATTTAAAGTTGACCTAGACTCTTGAAATTTGTATTGAGGAAGAAGGATGAAAAGGGAAAGGTTGTAGATAAAGTGAACCTTAACAAAGTCATTGTCCACTGATCTCATTGAGGTTTTATTGAGAAAATAGCAAATAGCTAGTGTTTCAATACTAGTTCAGCTCTAAGCAACTCTTTCCTGCATATTTATTTTATTAAAGTGATAGCTGAGTCTTTAATGAAAATACATAATGAAGCATGAAACTTCCATCTAATATTCCTTATGATTTGATACCTATATAACATTTTGGTTTTCCACTTTCTAATATTTGTAACAAAGAAATTGAGTTAGGTTACCATTAAGTTCCTTCTAGCTCAAGAAGCACGTGTTCTCGTGTTGAGCATTTAAAACACAGTAAATTAACAAGTAAACAAGTATGGTTTGTACTCTTTGGGACACAGACTTACATTGGCATGGCTGTTTTGAAGTAACTGTTCGTGTCTTGTATTTTTCTGTAGATGGACCACACAGCCCCGACCTACATGCTTGCTAACTTAACCCACTTACATTCTGAACAACTTCTGCAGGGATTGAATCTTCTTCGCCAGCATCACGAACTCTGTGACATCATTCTTCGAGTAGGTGATGTTAAAATTCATGCTCATAAAGTGGTACTTGCCAGCATCAGCCCATACTTCAAAGCCATGTTCACTGGAAACCTTTCTGAGAAAGAGAACAGTGAGGTCGAGTTTCAGTGCATTGATGAAGCTGCGCTACAGGCCATTGTGGAGTATGCCTATACAGGGACGGTTTTCATTTCTCAGGATACAGTTGAATCTCTTCTGCCAGCAGCAAACCTACTCCAGATAAAACTTGTCCTTAAAGAATGTTGTGCATTTCTTGAAAGTCAACTTGACCCTGGTAATTGTATTGGAATTTCCCGTTTTGCAGAGACTTATGGTTGTCATGACCTTTATTTGGCAGCCACTAAATTCATATGCCAGAATTTTGAATCTGTTTGCCAGACAGAAGAGTTTTTTGAGCTTACATATGCTGACTTAGACGAAATTGTCTCCAATGACTGCTTGAATGTAGCTACTGAAGAGACAGTTTTTTATGCATTAGAATCTTGGATCAAGTATGATGTACAAGAACGCCAGAAATACTTAGCACAGCTGCTGAACAGTGTCCGATTACCATTGCTGAGTGTTAAGTTCCTCACTAGGCTCTATGAAGCAAATCATCTTATCCGTGATGATCGTACTTGTAAACATCTCCTGAATGAAGCCCTAAAGTACCACTTCATGCCTGAACATAGACTCTCTCATCAGACAGTCTTGATGACACGACCTCGCTGTGCTCCCAAAGTACTGTGTGCAGTAGGAGGAAAATCTGGACTCTTTGCCTGTTTGGATAGGTAAATAGAAGGGTTTCTTAGAGTAATACTGGCAGATTTTATACTTTTTGAATGTGATGATTTTCTGTATTTAAAAAAAAAATTATTTTCCTTTTATTTGCCGTTTCAGTGTTCTTTTTCTCCTTTTTATTTCCTAAAGTTCTAGAAGGATATTTAATCATATTTTTATACATTCTCTATGATATTCAATTATTATTTCTTTTCTTGCCCAAAGTATGTACATTTGTCTATCCTGGTTATACACTAATTTTTCTTCTGTTTTACTATTCCTACCTTCTTCTTGTCCTACTTCTCTTCCTCTTCTTCCTCTCCTCTTTCCTTTAGTCTTTCTCTTCACCCTCTCCTCTTCCTTATGACAGGATGCTAAAGAAGAGAGCTAGGAACCTGTGATGAGGGCAGACTGAGGCTAGCAGTTGGTTTGAATGAAAATGGTTAAAAGGAATATCAAGGAACTGCCATAAATAATAACTTTCATGTGAGATGTTTTTCATTGTGTTTTTTACAATTTTTAAAGAATTTTCTAACACTTTATAGGAGGGATTGCCAGTGTGTTTCTGTAAAGAGCCAAATAGATATTTCAGACTTGTGGACCCTCTTGTCTCTGTTGCATCTACTCAGTTCCACCTGTGGGATGGGAGCATCCTTAGATAGTATGTGAATGTTCAAGCATAGATGTTTCAATAAAACTTTATTTGTAAAGGTAGATGACCTTAATTTTAGCCCATGGCTGTGTAGCTTGCCAGCCCTTGATTTAGTTCTGTGTGCAAGTCTCCTTTCAACACTAACTATGTATTTTGAGGGTTTTTGTTTTATTTTGTTTTGTTGTCTTTCCTTTCAGAGGTCACTTCTGAAAATGTTCATGCTTGATACATTCTTTTAATACTGTTGATTTCTTTCTAGCTATTTCCAAAAATATGGCAAACCCTTTTCTTTCCCCAATAGAAAATTTGATATTTCATCAATAGCAATTCACATATTCTAAGCATTTAAACAAATCTCACTTTACATTTTCTTTATAGTCTTTATAGCTCAAAACTACTGTTATTGAGATTGGGCTACAAGTAGATTATTTGCTGTGATAATCACCCTTGTTGATTGTTTGACTCGTGCTTGAACGAATAGAATATTGGGATGAACCAAATAACTGACTTCATGACACAATTCCAAATGAATATATATTGAACAAAAATCCTTGCATATTGCCTCTTGGTTTCTCAAATATTAAAAACATCAACTCCACAGACTAGAGAGACCAGCTGATTCTGAGGAAGCCAGATGCTCTCATCAAGAGACACCTGAAAGCATTTCAGTGACCTTTGTGGTTACTCTTTTTACCACAGGGCCATAGCTCTAAGAAGACTCAGCAGTTTTAGGCATAGGCTCAGGACATACTCCACTGACTTGTAAACCAAAGATACTTCGGGAATTTGGGGACAGCAATTCAGCATAGCACAGTGACTATTCCAGCTGTTGTTTAAGCAGGCCCAGCTACAGCTTGGCCCACCAGAGATTCCTAACGCAATCTCTGTCAGTTGAATGGTCAGTTGAAACATATTCTCAGTGTTACTGATAGAAAATAGATTTTAATAGCATAGAGGATAAATATCTGCCCAATTTTAGTGCTGATAAAGGCTTATTTTAGAGAATAAAAGTTGTGTGTCTTTTATCTGGGAACTAAATAAATAGACAAATACAGGTTGAAACCTGGATTGAGATTAAATATATTCTATAACACTGTGCTTTGAACTCTGTTACTGAAATGAGTTGAAATGCTTGTAAATAATGAGAAGAAATAATAATCATATTTTACATCATGAGAGGGATATGAGTTTGGGACCAAGGACAAATATAATGCAGTTTGAATATAACTTCCCCAATTCATGCGTTAGAAATTTAGTCTTCCATGCAACAGTATTGAGAAGTCAGATCTTTAAGAAGGGGTTGTGTCATATGGCATCACTCAAATGGATTAAGGGCATCATTTGGGAGTCGAAAGTAGGTTGGTTATAAAGGGACAGGCCCTTTTCTTTGCACCATGTTACACCTTCAGTGTGCAGCAAGAAGGCCCTCATTAGATGCAGGCCTGCAATCTTGAACTTCCCAACCTCCAGAACTGTGAGCGAAGTAAATGGCTGCTCTTTGTAATGTACTCAGTTACAGCAGCAGAGAGGAGCCTAGGAAACACTCCTATGATTCTCCTTCTCTCCAGGAGGTTTGCTTTCACTGCCATCATCCCCCAGAGCATAGCTATAGCTTCCTAGCCTCTCCATTCTTTCATGGATGTTTAGCCTTTGTGTTAGACCCACATGTCTACTTATGCTGTAGCTATTCTGAGCTCTAGAGTGTGGCTGGAGAAATACACCCATTGTACCTAGTCTCCTGTGGGCCTCAGCACTCCCCAGCAACCACTCTACATCTCGTTCATCACTATCTTTGACTTCCTTGGACTCCTTAGAAACATCAGGTCATGACAGTGTGTTCCTTACCCTGTTGGAAAAATAGAAGCAACTGTAGAACTGCCTCCTCCCATGCCCAAATCTCTGAGATCACTTCTCCTACCTCATTATAGTCAGGCAGTGGTTTCCACTCCTTTAAGCAATCTTTTTCTTTTTCCGTTATCCCACATGTCTCCTGAATCCTCACCTCTTCCCCCTATAGCACATCATTGCCTTTAGCATTCACTTTCTGGTTTAAGCTCCAGAAAGAAGTATCCTCGGTTGTTTTTGTTTGTTTGTTTGTTTTGTTTTGTTTGTTTTAATTTACTTTATGTGAGTACACTGTAGCTATTTTCAGACATACCAGAAGAGGGTGTCTGATCCCATAACAAATGGTTGTGAGCCACCATTTTGCTGGGAATTGAACTCAGGACCTCTGGAAGAGCAGTCAGTGCTCTTAACCACTGGGCCATCTCTCCACCCCATATCATCTGTTTTATGTGTTGTATTGTTTTGCTTTTGATTATAACTTTTCATATATTAAGTGTCTCAAAGATATGAAGGTTTTCAACATGTTTATTTAAATATATTTCTTCAGAGATGTGCTTTCTCATCAGACACCAAGTTTGTGAGATTCATCTGTTACTCTACCTGAGGGAGGACTTCATTTACTTTCATGAGCATTCAGTACTATAGTATATGGATATAGTATGGTTTTAATTCTAAGTATTAAAATTTTACACATATGCAGAGTGAACAGACTTCACATATACAATTTAGTGAATCATAACAAATGAAACAAAAGTTGGTGTAGTAGAGTGACCAGCACCCAGATCCAACCTTGACCTCCCTATCTGTTCTTCCTTGTCCATAGGTAATAACTACATGTGTTTCTGATCCTGGAATTAGTTTTCTATATTTGTGAACCTGGTACACATTAAAATATACAGAATTGTTTTGAATTTAGCATTTTGTTCATATATGGAAAATTCATTTTCACTGTGATGTGAAATACCATCATTTATCCATCTGATGCTTGATATACATTTGTATTGTTTCCAGACTTTTGAAGTTATACATGGGACTTATGTATCTACTCATGTACTTACCTATGTGGATGCATTTATCTTAGACACATATTTAAGTATATCTTAGTCATGGGGCAAATGTATACAATACAGCTAAATACTACTCTATTTAGCCATTTTCTTTTTGATGAACTATTGTTTTGTGCTCCAGTGAACACTTTTGGATATGTTGCCTACTCAAAAAATGGCTATTGTAGATTTTCAATAGAAGAGGCACATTAAGAATAAACTTCTAAGTGAAGGTATGTATTCTCCGCCTTTTCAGATAAAATTGTTTTCCAAAGTAGTTTGCACCAGTTTAGCTTGGGTCTCCGTGTTTGCACAACACTGTTGCCAATGGTTATTTCCTGTCTGCACTTCAGCAGACAGGAAGGTACATCCTGGATTATTGTGGTTTTGATTTACTTGACCTTGATTATTAACACAAGTAAACATGCTTGTTTATGGGCCATTTGAGGGTTTTAATCTATTATTTCTCTGCTTATTCATTAGTGTGGAGATGTACTTTCCCCAGAATGACTCTTGGATTGGTCTGGCGCCCTTAAATATTCCCCGCTATGAATTCGGAATATGTGTATTAGACCAAAAAGTCTTTGTTATAGGCGGTATTGAAACTAGCGTGCGTCCTGGTGTCACTGTCAGAAAACATGAAAATTCAGTGGAATGTTGGAATCCTGATACAAATACCTGGACTTCTCTCGAAAGAATGAATGAAAGCCGAAGCACTCTTGGAGCAGTAGTACTTGCAGGAGAAGTTTATGCTCTCGGTGGATATGATGGACAGTCTTACTTGCAATCTGTAGAAAAATACATCCCCAAAATAAGGCAGTGGCAACCTGTGGCCCCAATGACAACCACAAGGAGTTGTTTTGCAGCAGCTGTTCTGGATGGAATGATATATGCCATTGGAGGGTATGGTCCCGCTCACATGAACAGGTATTTACTATATTACATAAGACAGTAATTGAATTGCTTATGATTGTAGATTTTTCGAGAAGCAAAATTTACATTAATTTCTGAGTTTTAAATTTGTATGCATAAATGGACTTTCTGATATGCTTAAATAATATTGACAGGTATGTGGGGATTTAGACTGTTCCTAAGTGTAATGTTTTATATCACTGAGGTTCAAATCCTTATTAAATTTTATATTCAATTAATGTAGTAAACCATATTTTAGAGCTTAGAAATGTAAAAAGGCAAATTGAGATTTTTGTATGCTGCGATTATGTGTTTATCTACGCGTGTACATGATTTTTTTCTCACACTGATTAACGGAATGAAGTAGAATCCAGCGCAGTATAAAACATTAAAAAATTAACATCATGGGCCAGTAAGATGGCTCAGTGGGCAGAGGTGCTTACTGTACAACTATTTGTCTTGCAAACTGCTCAGTCTTTGGACCCCATGATGGAAGGAAAGAGCCATATCTTAAGAGGCTTTGTTGTCTTTTTTGGAATTTTCACATCCATATTCATGCATACATAAAAATTACTTTAAAGAAGCAGCTATTCTTTGGTCATAGTAGACATGCCATCATTCTATTAGAATAAGAATGAGAGATTTTTTAATTCTGTAATATATTGAATAAAGGAGAAATACAGATAAGAAAAAGTAAAGTTTACAAGTTACTATATGCACTGTGAATCCTAGTTCTAAACCTTTGTTTAAAATTGTTCTAAAGACTTTTTATCTCTAGGGGTAAGATTTACTCATTGTGAGCAATCTAATAAAGACGTGTTTCTTTGTGCTGCACCACTGTTTTGTATGAAGGATTGTGACATGCATGGATTGGCCCTGCAATCCCCCATGGATATCTACCTGTATAAAAGAATAAGATTCAGCTGTTGTATCCTGTTCACAAAGTAAACTTTTTATACCTCATATTGTATCCACAGATACCTAAACATTTGGAACAAATTATTACTAATTTTATCAGTCTGTTTAATTTTAAAACTGTGGTTGGCTTTAGTTTTTCAGAAATAGTAAGTAACAAAAATGCCCTATGAACTAATTCTTCCTCATGTAAATACTTTCAGTGTGGAGCGTTATGATCCAAGTAAGGATTCCTGGGAGATGGTTGCATCCATGGCTGATAAGAGGATTCACTTTGGCGTCGGAGTTATGCTAGGCTTTATTTTCGTGGTAGGTGGCCATAATGGTGTCTCACATTTGTCAAGCATTGAAAGATATGACCCTCATCAAAATCAGTGGACTGTGTGTAGACCAATGAAAGAGCCCAGGACAGGTAACATTTTTATCTTCATTCTTTTCTATGTTTTGTGATACTGGGGATTGAAACCCAGGCCTGTGCATATAAAGACTCTACAGTTGAACTATGTCTTTGAGCTGTTAACTCATTACACTCAGCATACAGAGCTGTGCTTTATATAGTGATATTCTTATGATACTAGCACCTTGGACCTTAACAATAAGCACATTATTTTACTAGAAAGAAATTACTTGTGTACCTGTGTGTGAGAGAGAGAGAGAGACAGAGACAGAGATAAACAGAGCAGCAGGTACACCGTGTGGTATACCTCATGTATGTGAAGGTCAGAGAAGAATTTTACAGAGTTGTTTTGAGGTGGGGTTTCTTCTCATTTCATGCTATTATGCTACATACTGACCTGTAATCTTTCATCCATTTCTCCTGACTCCTGCCTCTTACAGTAAGCAGCTAGAGCAGTTTGATTTTGTCATTGCGGGGAATTCCATACACACTCTTCCCAGTGCTGTAGCAGCTCCTCTTCTGTGTGTCCTTTCTAGCACTGTTGTTTCCTTGAAGATTAGAGATGCTCACTGGGGTAGAATGGAATCTCAAGACACTTCTGATCATCATTACTTTGATAGCTAAGGACTGTTGGGCATTTTTTTTTTCATGGACTTACAATTTGTCCTTTTGAGAGGTCTCTGTTTAGTTTGTTTACTCATATATTGATTGGATTATTTGGATTTCTGTTTGAGGCATTTATATATTCTGAATATTAGTTTCTTATTAAATAGCCTAGGGCTTTTTGTTTTATTTTGTTTTTCTGTTTTTTTTTCCCATTTTTACTGGTTATTTTGTTTATTTACATTTCAAATGTTATCCTTCTTCCCGGTTTCCCCTCCCAAAACACCCTATCCCACCACTCTCTTGCTTCTATGAGGGTGCTCTCCCACCGACCCACACCCACTTCTTCGCCCTGGCAGTCCTCTACACTGAAGCATCAAGCCTTCACAGGACCAAGGGCCTCTTCTCCCACTGATGTCCAGTAAGGCCATACTCTGCTACATGTGCAGCTGGAGCCATGGGTCCTCCATGTGTGCTCTTTGGTTGGTGATTTAGTCTCTGGGAGTTCTGGGGGGTCTGGTTGGTTGATATTGTTGTTCTTCTTATACCCCTTTTGCTCCTTCAGTCCCTCCTCTTAACTCCTTCATTGGGGTTCCTGTGCTCACTCCAGTGGTTAGCTGCAAGCATCCACCTCTGTATTGCTAAAGCTCTGGCCAAGCCTCTCAAGAGATATCAATATTAGGTTCCTGTCAGCAAGCACTTCTTGGCATCAGCAATATGGGCCGCTATTTCACTGGAATCCTCCTCATATCACTGACTTGAGCAATTTTCTGTTTATTTTCTTCTTGATGTTTCAAAATTTTAGATCATACATTAATGTTCTTTTTTAATGTACTTTGAGTGGGTTTTTGTATAGGGTGAGAGTCAGGCATTTAGTATCATTCTTCTACTAGTAGACTTATAATTGTCACAATACCATTTGGTGAAGTGGCTATCTTTTTTCCAACATGGGTTTTTGGCTTCTTTTTCAAGGTGGCTATAGTTGTGGGGGTTTGTTTCTAGGTCCTCTATTGTACCCATTGACCTAAATGTGTGTGGAGGTTTTGTTTGTTTGCTTGTTTGCCAAACAATTTATTTTATTGGGAATTTTGATCATTAATATTTAGAATTATTATTAAAAGGTACATTAATTTGGTACTGTTGTGTTTTCTTAGATCTCATTTGATTACATGTCCTGCCATAATTTGTTTTCTGTGACTTCTTAAGTGTGCTTATCCCTTTCTTTCTGGTATCACTTGTAATATGTCATGGAGAAGAGTTTATTTTCTGGTCTTTCTACTTGGTGCTCCGTAGCTCTCTTGTACCTGGATAGGCATTTCTTCGGTAAGTTGTGGAATTTTCTTCTATAGTTTATTTTATGAAGGTGTTTTCTATGGCTTCACTATGATATTTTTTTCTATATCCTGCTTAGATTCCTTAAACATATTTACAGTTTCCATTTAAAATCCTTGTACATCACCGAAGATTCTTTTTTCAGGGAACAGTTAGGAGTGCTGATTTGTAGAGGCATGTTGTCTTCATTACACACACTGCTTGTGCTCTTTGCCTAGGCATGTAGAATAGTTTTGTTGGTGTTGGTAGTTGGTTGGTTTTAGTGTGGATATCTGGTCTCATCTTTGTTGACTGGATGTTTGGATCTTTCTTTGCTATTGCCCCAATTTGTCAGGGTGTGAACCAGCTGAATGGTGCTTGTTGTTCAGAGGCCACTGTAATGAGGCGTGAGAAGAGTATCAGAAATAGTCTTAGCTTATCCAGGAATAGATGTAACAATGTCTGCGCCTAGGAGCAAACCTGAAAGCTTAGAAAATTCTCATTGCCAATACCCGGAAGTCCCAGGAGAGTTCTCCATGTTCTACAGTTGATCCTTGTTGACACTCAGGGCCAGTGTCACAATGGGAGTATGCGATGCTTCATTGGGATGGGGTTCAGGACATCCTGTTCTCAGATAGAAACAAGTGAGGTGGATGCTGCTGGACTGTGAGTTCGTATTTGGGCTCAGGCTGCAAACACTAGGCAGGCTTGTGAAGCATCTTTGTGTGTTGGTGTGGAGACTGAATTGTGAGTAAATGTCCAGAAGGTGGGTACATGGGACTGGGAAGCCTTACCTGAGATCTGTGTTGCAGGATGCCTTGCAGTCCTGGGGTTTTGGGTCACTGCAATTAATTTGGTCCTAGTGATTTGGGTGAAGTGGCTTTTAGACAACTGGGTGGGTAGATTGGATTCTGGTTTGGATTCAGATGTCTGGGCTTTGGTTTGGATTCTAAGCAGTGTCAAAACATCACAGTGGGTTGGGTGGCTAGAGTTTTATGGTCTTCAAATCCAGAATTATATAATTTTTAAAAAACAAGTAACTAGTTCCTTTGCTATCTGTATCACTTTTCATTCCTCTGTCTTGTCCTCCTCCCCCTCTTTTTTGACTAGAGAATTTAGGTATTGCCCTGAATTAGAATCTCATTGTATATTATCTCATTTCCTGCTTTTAGTGGAAATGATTTCAGTTTTTCTTCTATCACTTTAGATTTGGGGAAATTTCAGCTCTCATTTTATGAAAAGGTTTTCTTTGTTCTTAATTTGTATCTCAGGCTCTCTTCTTCCTATCCCATAAGTTACTTAGTTTGGTCTCTTGATCATGTCCTAGAGGACTTGAAATCTGTGGCCATCTTGCCATTTCATTGATCTTGAACTTATCCCTGTGATGTTCTTTCCTCTGCATAATATGATGCTTTCTCCTCCAACTATTTCCTGCCCAATGTCTCTCATCTGTTTTCTTTCAGGACCTCAGTATCTGTTCTTCTTATCCACATTTCTCTTTGCCTTAGGCCTTGGTGTCCTTCTTGTTCACTTGTTTGTTTGCGTTCTCTTTGGGATCCCTGGCCGTTTATAAAGTTTGACTTTGAATCCTTTCTTTACTGCTCATTTCTAAATCAGATTCTTTCAACCATCTTAATATCTTAGGATTCACTTATCAAGGGAGTACAGTCTTTGGAGGTAGGCCTATTGTCTTGCTTTTTATATTTCTATGTTTTGTGTTGTAAGTTTCACATTTGTTGGAATAAATATCTCTTTTGGTTGTTGTTTTAATAGATTTCTTAGTTAGAAACCTTTACTTGGGATCATAATTTCATTACCACTCAAAGAAGAAATAGCAGTCAGCAGCAACTGAAACAATTTAAGAACAAATCAAAGTTTAAATCTAGTGTAAAACAGTTGGACACATAGCTGACTAATCAGGGAAGTTAGAAAAAATGGAGCTAGGATACCTTCAGGATAAATTAGAAATTTAAAATTTACTGAAGCTAATGATATTAATACTTAAGTAATAAAAAGGAGTTCTGGGGAAAGAAGAAACTGAGAAGGAGGAAGGTAAAAAGGAAGAAAAGCAGATTACTATTGAAATGATAAGGCTGTGGAGGTGGTTCAGTGAGTGAATCACTTGGTGAGGAAGTGTGAGGCTCCAGGTTTGGATCCCCATAGTCATGTTAAAAACTGGGTTCATGGAGCCAGAGAGATTGATCAACTGTTACAAGCACTTGCTGATTGTGCAGAGGACTAGAATTTGGTTCCCATCACTAATGTTAGAAAGCTTACAACTGTCTGTAAGCTCACTGCTCCAGAGTATCCAACACCCTCATCTGCCCTTCACAGACACCCATATAGACACAGAGAGAAACATATATAAAAATAACATTTATTTTAACACACACACACACAGACACACGAAATGTGGACACAGCATTGAATGCCTGTAATCCTAGCACTGGAAAGGCAAGACAGAAGGACTTCAGAGGCTCAATATCTAACCAAATCACCAAGCTCCAGCTTCAATGAGAAAACATGTCTCAAAATATAAAACTGTATAGCAATGAAGATATCTGACATCAACCTCTGGCCTCCTTGTATGCCACATACCTATATATGTATATAGCATACACACACACAAAAATAGCAGGGAAAGGCAAACAATCTAGAGAGGAGCAAGAAACAGAAGAAAGGAAAGGAGGGAAAGACAGAAACTATCAGTATATCTTTCTTCAGAGAAAACACACACTAGTACCATACACATACCAATACACACACCATACATAATACACTACACACACATATGTCACACACCACATAACCATACACTACACACAAACCACATACACCATGTGCATACCACACACGTTCCACATACACTATATACCCCACACACCACACCACACATGCCACATACATACACATACCACAAAAACACATATAAACTATACACCACATACACCACACACAAACCATATAACCATGCATACACATATACTACAAAACACACATATATACTACACATATACACATCACACACACATCATACACACACATACACATATCACATACACACATAAACATGTGCTTGCCTGCACACACATATACCACACATACTCATATGTGCCATATACCACAAATACACACACCACACATGCACAAATACATATACCATGCGCACACACTTTTCTAGGTTGAGTACACAAGTTACTCTTTCTTTGTAAAGTCCTTACAATTTAGACTACAAAAGACTATTTTCATCTGGGCCCCATCAGAGTTTATCTAGTGTATTTAAGCCTGTCAATGTGAAAGTGCTGGCCCCACTCTCTGAACTGCTCCCACCAGATGAATCTAGGACTGTTGTTATCTTGTATGAGTGTGAGACCTCTACTGAGATGGCTGCCACCCATAGTACCAGCGAGCAAGCTTCAAAGTGCAGTCTGTGTGTGCCTGCCCTGTAACTTGCCATGATCAACAGGCTGGCCTCAAAGTCATAGAGAGCCGCCAACATCTGTATCCAGAGGGTTGGGCTGAAAGGTGTGTACCACCATGCCAAGCTAGAAATGCCATTATAAACTTCCTTTCTCACTGGAGGACATAGCTCTATGCTCTTTGCTTAGTGTTCCTTAGTAGAGTTCTTTTACAAATCTACACTTCTGTGTTTCAGTATTCCACCTGGGCCCTGTCTGATGCCTACTGTTTCTCTCCCCTGCTTTTCCACACCAGCCACATACCTAATGATCTCTTCAGATTCTTGAAGATGTCTAAAAGTACTGTGTGTCCCTAACCCACCATCTCCCCTGCCTCCCTCTTCCTGGCAGCTTTATTTGGTTTACATATCACTATCTTTATGTTCACTATCAAATATTCTTTTCTTTGCAAAGATGGTAGTTCAGTCAAAAAAGAGTTGGATTTTAGGATTTCTGGAGAAAAAGCAAATACATTGTGAGATGTAAGGGAAAATTGTTATTTTTGAACCCATACTCAAGTGACAATTATTTAAAAGGCATCAAATGACATGTTTTAAATTATGGAGATGCTTTAGGGTTTTTTACAAAGATGTAAATTATGATTGAAAGAACTCCAGAACCATAGGCACCCAAGGGATATCAAAAGCACAAAATACAGGGAACCCTTTAAGTGATTAGTATAGCTTCTTTGGGACCCTCACTAAGGAAAGCCATGAAAATAATGAGAATGTTTAAAATGTAAGTAGACTTACTAGTCTTAGAACTATATATGAGAGGGTTTTTAAGACATAAGTTACATAGTGCGATGTATTTGAAGGCATGACAAAATGAACATTTTATAGAAAGGATACAAATATACATTATAAATATACTGCTTTCTTCCAAATTCTTTAAGAATGAAGGACAATAACCCTGATCTGACCACTTTACAATGTTGGACTGTACCTTGTGAACACGTACAGTAATTGTGCGTCAAAACTAAAAGCATATTTTGAAAATGCTTTCATGTAGCTTTATTAAGGGGTTTTGTTTTTGTTTGTTTCTTTCTTTGTTTTTGTTTGTTTTGTTGGGGTTTTGTTTTGTTATTTCCTAGTAAGCCTATATTGTTCTATTGCTTGTATAATTATAGGATATTGTTGAAATGAGTTTTGAAAAATGCATTAAAATATAAATTATTCTCTGTAAGACGGCATATTTCATAATTAACCTGTTTGTTCTTTTCTTCCCACCTGTGTTAGGCGTTGGTGCTGCAGTAATCGATAACTACCTTTATGTAGTTGGTGGTCACTCAGGGTCTTCCTATCTGAACACAGTACAGAAATACGACCCTATCTCAGATACATGGCTGGATTCAGCTGGCATGGTATACTGTCGCTGCAATTTTGGATTAACTGCACTTTGACAAGTGCGAATTCGTGGAAATCGCACAAGGTGTCCCACGGGAAAGAATGCCTAGTGTCCTGAACCTGAAGGCTCGCTGCACTGCTTTCCTTGTAACTTGAAGTGGCATGAAGACTCAGTTTTGTTGGGTACTTTGAACTGACTAATAGTTTG
Source organism: Micromys minutus (assembly GCF_963924665.1). Classification (NCBI taxonomy): domain Eukaryota; kingdom Metazoa; phylum Chordata; class Mammalia; order Rodentia; family Muridae; genus Micromys; species Micromys minutus. The sequence goes on along the minus strand of NC_137969.1, from coordinate 210,237,525 downwards.
CTCTTGACTATACAGTGAATCAATAATTAAACAAGTGAGAAAACTGAAAAGAAAGACCTAAGCAACTGAATTGTGCACTTTTCTCCAGTGAGACTGGGAAAGTTCTTATGTTCCTACATGTAGAGAAACCTTGCTGCTTTTTAGTTTTGTTTTCAATATTTTAAGCTCTTTCTTTATCTATATTTGATTTACTAGGATGTGAGAAATTTGAACTCTGGAGTGTATCGAATGACTGAACAAAATGTGGGTAGTGATGGATGTAAATTCAGATGCTTCACATGTTTTTTTATTTTTTGTTTTTTAAAAAGGGCTGCTTTTACTTCGGGTACTTTTAAGGATTATAAATAACATGTCAATCATCTGAGCACTCTTTCTGCTAAATGATTTTAGGGCTAATAATATAGTAAGGTTGCAAAAAAATGGCTTTTAGTATTATATTTAGGCCCTGTTTTAATGCATTACATATTTGTTGTTTATGCTTTTTCTATATGAGTTGGTTGAACTTTAGTCCTCATCTATGCTTTGGTAAACAGGGGTAGAAAACTAATCATGTCTGTTTTGGTTCTTTAGTGCTACACAGCAGGCTTCTGATAGTTGATGTAAATATATTTGAAGGGTATTTAATACCACCCTTGATGCATAGTGTTTTCTTTGAAATATTCTTAATTTTAGGGGTTTTTTTTAAAGTCTTAATTTTGTTTTCAGTGTTCAAATATAAAAATGGTGCTAACTGTAGGATGTATAACAAAGCTGTAACTGATGTTATTTGGGTGTTCAATGTGTGATGCATGCTATACTTTGATAATCATTTTCATTTTTACTGGCTTGATTTGCTTGTGCTTATGGAAAACGTTAATGATGACTTTAGTGTTAACATCCAAAATCATCTGAATGGCTTGAGTTATACTTCCCATGGTTTTTGAATGGTGACTTAGAGATGATGCTTTTTTCTCCCTTCTTGTTCTAGAGATTACATGTCCTTCAGCACAGAAATTATGCACCGAACACAGCGTGCTAGGCAGGCATGCATTACTTCATTCATTTCTTAGGTAACTTTTAACTTATTGAGGAAAACTGGAACTTGATGTTTACTTGAATAACTGGTTCTAAATTTGTTTCTGCTTTGTTTAAAAAAACTATCTTTCAAAACAATACTGTTACAGCAGCTGACAGCTTATTTAAAAGAAATAGTTAACTTATTTTCGCATGGCTTAGTAAATATGTTAGTCTTAACATTAACCTGTAGTTTGTTACAATGCTGGTACTTACATTTTCATATTCAGTAATTTTGTTTTCACACTCTTTATGTTCTTTTCTTTTTAACCCACCTTTTCTCTCTTTTTATAATGTATAACATCAGTGAATATTTCTTCCTAAGAAAAAACTCATCCTGCATTCTTAAGTGCCATATTATCGTAACTGTTTTAAGAAGCCATTTGTAATAGAAAGCCTAGCTTTACCCCTTAGCATACATGTATGACTAAAAACCTATAGCCGGGCAATTTAGTTTTTCTTGTTCTTCCATAAACTACCAGTTGTAGATTTGAGAATATACTATGAAACTATGTAAAATCTTCTTTAGTCATAAAGGAACACCATGCTTTATAAATATTTGCACAGATTGTGAAGCCTTGCAAGTAATTTTTAGGCTCTTCTAATCTAGCACTTAACAGGAGCTAAGAAAACCAACTGAGTATTTTCTACATCACTTGTTTGAATATCATAATAACATATAGCAATAACTTTTTTTAGTGATTCAAATACATTTGTTGAATAGGAATAAGGTGCACTATGTTGTTAGCCTGAACCTTATTTAAATAAAATAAATTTAAATTAGATTCTAGCACATACTTACTTTTAAATCCACAGTTTAGTTTTTTTTTTTGTTTATATCAAATTATTACATGTATTCTGTTACACTAATTTTAATATCTTCCTCACAAAAGTGAAGTGAATTTGAAACACTAGAAGGCTAGTTTAAATATAAACATATTTATTCCAATCATTCTCTTTTAATAGTGGTTTAACCTTGTATTGTTTCTGGTATGCAGTTTTATATATAATCTATAGACATTTGGTAACTTAAATCAAAAAGTATGAACTTTTTTTTAATCTAAATATTTTATCTGGCTTAAAAACTAAGTGCAAACATTTTGGGCAATAGTAGGATTATGTTCCTGTGAACAAAGTATAAAAACGTATGAAGCCAAAACAACACACTTAAAATTTAGAAATATACCTATTTTAAGAATACTATTATATTGTTCACAATACCCAGGGCTACTATATGGCCTGATACCTGGTAAGTTTAAAATAGAGATTTCTTTTACAAATTTCAGAAGTTTTATATGAACACTGTGTTGATAAGTTGTGAAGTTAAAGTTCCATGTTTCTTACTCTAAAAAGGATGAATGTTAGATTATAAATCCCCAGATTTAATCTTTTTAGAAATATATATAATATACATATATAAAATATATTGATATATAAGATATATATGATTATATCATTATATACCAATATATATTGATATGAGTATGTTTTCATATATATAATATATATCAATATTATGTATATGTATATATTCAAGAAAAATCTTGACAGCATTTTACAACTGCCCAGAAATATCTTAGGAAAGAGTGAGAGAGGCAATAGAAATTGGATCAAATGCATTGTCACCTATCTTCTGCAATTCTGTCAAAGAATGTGTATCCACCATCTGGGGATTTAATATTTATTGTATGTAGTAATTGAATGGACTTAATTGACTTTTAAGGTAAACCCAAAGGATATTTGAAAATTTCATGGTTTTGTTAATGTTGTTTTAAATGTGAATGAATGTCAAATTATAGGAAAATGGCTCATGTTGAAAGGTTTTTATACTTAGACATATATGAGGACTCTACTACATACATGTGAGATACCGTGTTAGATGCTTTGGTAGCATCTACTGAAATGTAAATAGGATACAACCCTCTCTCCTATAATATAAACTATAATGGAGTTCATTTATTCCAATAATTATTATGAAAATCTATAGCCTAGTTCCTTATTTCTGAGGTCATAGGAAGAACCTTGAAACCTAGTTATATATAAATAAATACGTAGTGTTCAGTTAGGCTTTGATGACATAAGTAAGGGTCGGGAGACATGGATCAGAGGTAAGACCAACTGCTGCTCTTACGGAAGACCCTAGATTGTGCAGCACCCAGAGGAGCACAGCTGCTCCACAGCTCCAGCTCCAGGCGCTCTGATGCCCTTCCTGGCTTCCCTGGGTGCTCCCGCTGACACAAATCTTTTCTTTAAAAATGATTTCCATGTTTCTTGGAATTACATGGTTCATTTTCTAAAGGAAACGCAAAATTAGGAAAGAACACACCCAGAACCCATGTTCTAGAACTTCCTTGCTCTGGAGAACATTGAGGAAAATACATGTATGTATCATGCATGGTTTTAGGTTTTATTTTAGTTTCAGTTGTATTGTTGGATTCCTGGTATTGTCACCAAAGTGCTCATTTTTGGGAAAATCAGATTCTATAATAAAGTTACTGCTTAAAGCTCAGTAAATTTACGATGGCCTCTCTAAACCTTCTGTTCAGAAAGTTATAAAACTGTATGACATGTCAGGCTAACATCCTATTCTGCTACTTAACCCTTTCTTTCCCATTGTAAACAGCACTTTAATTAGACAAGTTACGATTCGGTAACAATTCTGTGGCTGAATATTTTTGGATCTTCACTTCCAATATACTGAATTCAATGTTGATATTCGCATTTAGAAAGTAAGTTTAATACATTTTAAATAGAAGTTTACAGATATTACTAGTGTGAATATGGTCAAAGAAAAATTCAGTTTACATCTCTGCAGAGAGAAAAATTGTCACATGGTTTTATATTGTATATCCACATGTCTTCTACATTTAATTTTGTCAAGATATCATGTGTAAAGTCCCACTCATCTTAAAATACCAAGCAAAAAGTTCCAAGTTTGCCTTAATATACATGTGAAGTTAAAGTACTGGATGATAATGCTTATATCTTTGCCTTATGAATTGTGCCGCATCATGAACCAGAGATGGCTGTGATTCTAAAGGACTCTGAAGCACTGTCGATGTGGAGTACCAGTGGGTGTCCTCTGTTGCAAATAGTGTGGTTGGTGGTTGGTAAGGTTCATGTTTAAATGTTTTTGTACCTGTATTTTACCTCTGAATAGATACTTTTTAGCATCAGGGTTTTATTTTATCTTTGTTTACATAGTAAAATGGCATTTAACTTGTTGAAGATTGTATTCTTTCATTTGTTTTTTTTTTAAGAGTTTTGTGCATATTATGGTAATGCTCTGTAATGGTTATAGTTATATTTCATTTAATGTGAAGAGTTTAAAATAAAACTAAAACATGTAAATTTGTATCATGTGATAATTATTGTGATCTGAACTAATCTTTGTCATGTGCAACTCTTAAGTCACTGGTAAATTCTTGTAAATGCATGGGTGGATGGATGTCTCCAAAGATAAAGTGTAGATGTTTCACGGTCCAAACCTGTAATGCTAGGGTGAAGTTAGATCTGGAAAACAAGGATGGACCAGCCCCTTTAAGAGCATCTGTTGCTTGCTTCAGTGTTGGACTATTGCCAAATCCTAATAGTATCTGGAAAAAAAATCTAGGAGAAAAGAGCCTGCCTAAGTGAGGGTATAGCAGCAATGAGTCAGTAAAAGGAGGGCCCAGGACCCAGGGGCCACAACAAACTCCTATCCTACTGGGGGCTCTTCTAATAGAAGCTATATTTTTTTTTATTTTCCTCCCACTCCTTCCTTTTCTCCCTCACCCTTCTCTCCTCCCCCAGCTTCTCTTGCTTCCTTCCTCCTCTCTTCCCCTTTCCCTCCTCCCTCCCCATCTCCTGCTGCTTCTTTCTCAGTGACTTCTTTCAGCTTTTCATGCAGCATCTGACACTATCACAGCTCTCCAGTATGACCTTCCAGCTTTTCTGTGTTGCTCTTCTTTTCAGGGTACCCCAAGAACACTACCCCTATAACCCCAGCATCTGTAGAGTAAGAAAGGTTTCAGGCCAGCCTGCTATAGGGAGGTGGCTGTATGTTAACTGCTTTATAGTGTCATTAATAAAAGCATGGTATAGGGCAAATTCTCTATGAACCACTTCAATAAATGATCGTGATACTTAATATTACAATCATCAAAACAATAACTATCAAGGGACTGGAGAGTTGGCTCAGTGGTGAAGAACACTGGCTGTATTTCCAGAGGACCCTGGTTTAATTCCCAGCACCAGCATGACAACTTAAAACTGTAACTCCAGTTCCAGAGGATGCAGTGCCCTCTTCTGACGTCTATAGGTACTGCGCACACATACATGTAGGTAAAACATCCATGTTCATAAAATATCTCCAAAAAATAGCTGTCATTGAAATTGTGACAAAAGTATTTACAGGTGCCTGTCGTAAGTTCACAATAGAGCCAGACCACTGAAGCCACATTGAGGCCAAAGAACAAGAGGCACAAACTGAGGCACTACCTCCAAGGGGACAGCAGCGCAGGACGGCATCAGAGAGGACTGACGAGTCAGGAAAGGACGGCCCGCCGGGACTCCAGGAGACCTCAGATAATAACAGGATGCTATGGTCTTCATCCAGATTCCTGAGACATGCAATGTGTGTACTTTTCATTTCCCCAAAAGTTCCCTCTTTCCCAGGGTCTTGGGCCAGCCTCATACCTTAAGTGTGAGTTGTGTGAGTGCTAGCTCACTATCTTATGCCCAAATTTTCTTTTCATTTTAAAATACTTTACTGTTCTTTTATAGAATATATTCCGATCATGCTTTTTTCTTCCCCCAACTCCTCTCAGATCCTACCCACCCACCAAACCCATGTTCTCTCTTTCAATAACAATCAAACATGGCTCCAGTTACATATGTAGTAGAAGATGGCACTGTCTGGGATCAATAGGAGAAGCCCTTGGTCCTGTGAAAACTTGTTTCCCCAGTGTAGGGGAGTGCCAGAGCAATGAGGTGGGGGTAGGTGGGTGGGTGGGTGGGAAGGGGAGCACCCTCATAAAAGCCAGGGGAGGGGTGATTGGAGAATGGGGAAACCAGGAAAAGAGATAACATTTGAAATGTAAATACACAAACTATCCAATAAAAATTTTTAAGAAACAAAGGAAAATTTCACAAAATGAAAACCAAAATATATAAGCAAAAGACTAATAAGACAAAACAGCCCAAACAAAGCAAAGTGAGATTAAAAAAATAAATAAAAGACTTAAAACAATACCATTGAGTTCATTCTGTGTTGGCCTTCTGCGGCTGGGCATGGGCCTTACCTTTTATAGGATTAATACACCCAGTGATTCCGCTAGAGAAAAGTGATTTTCCCTTGGAAATGGGTGCAGCTGCAGATAGCTTTCCCTTCGCACTGCACCTCTGCTCGGATCCGAAGCAGGTCTCGTGTGCTGACACAGTAGCTGTGACTTCATGCGTTATGCCTGCCTTCTTGATGCAGGAAACTCAGACTCGAATTTGGAACTTAACACGTACAGCCTGAAGTATTTAAAGTGTATTATACTTGAGTTCAAGTATATCAAGAAGCATTTTGAAAAGGAATACATTTAAATGTTGGCAGTAAGATTTCTTTTTTGGTAGGGTGTTTTACTTTTTGAGACTGGGTCATTCTGAATAGCCCTGGATGTGCTACACATCTTTATGTAGACCAGGCTGGCCTCGAACTCACAGAGATCCACTTGCCTCTGTGATAGTTAAAATACGTGTGCACCTCTACAACCAGATGAAATTGATATCTCTTGTTTAAGTGGATGTTTTCAAAGTTCTGCCTTTCCCACTATGGCATGCCCAGGAATGTCCACTTTACCCGGGGTCACTGCAAGATCATTCAGGTTAGTAATTGCAGGGAATGATGGGAGGAGGAAGGTGTGCAGTTAGCCAAGTGATACCCGCCACTGAAAAAGGCAAGCATACTCTAGTCCACTCCTCCCCAGTTCACTCAGAATAGAAAATGTCCTGCTCCAGGAATTTCCTCTGGACTTCCTGAGTTCTTCCTTCAATGCTAGATGGTTCTTTTGTTAGGGACGATGATGGCTCAGTGGGGTGGTGAGTGATAGTAACTGTGGCAGGAGTCTGAATAAACTCAGTGGAATCCAGAAGTTTCTCGTGCCAAACAAACACTAAGACTAGGAGTAAGTGCTGTGCTCTGCATTCTACATGGCGAGAACCTCTATTAACAACAAGAGCAAGAATTATTTAAAAATTAATTCAGAGAAGCTATAGGGAAGCTATTTTATTTTCTGTAACCTGGATAATACCTAAAGTCATTTCAAACATTTTTGTAAATTTAAAGAAGCAAAAGTTCAACAGATCAGAACAAAGCTGGCTAAATTTAAACCCAAGGCTGGGAGGGAGCATTTGATGAAGTAAAGTATCCATGCTCCTGAGACAGCACAACTGATTTAAACCACATAGCAGTGGAGGCTCATAGAACACAGCCTGCCCATGGATAGGAGAAAAATCTTTATCACCTACAGTATTTCAGACAGTGAGTTGATATCCAGAATTTATAAAGAACTTGAAGAAATTAAACACCAAGTCAATGAAACCAGCATTCAACAAAGGGGCAATAAATTGAATAGTGAGTTTGGTAAAAATACACAAATGGCCAATAACTACTTTTTAAAGTGTTCAATATTCCTAGTCATTAGGGAAATCTAAACTAAATCTATGAGATACCACCTCATCCTGGTCAGAATGGCTGTCAAGAATTCTTTTTTTTTTTTTTTTTTAATTTAACAATTAAGTCAATTTATTTAAACAGTTGACTTAGGCATCTGCAATGGTGACTTCAGCCTCCACTCCTGACTCAATGCTGATGGAAGTGATCTGTTTAATAATCTCAGAAGGACTGTGTAAGTCAATGAGTCGCTTGTGGATCCTCATCTGGAATCGATCCTATGTCTTGGAGCCTTCACCACAAGGTGTTTTTCTGGTAGTGATCCTCGATGTCTTTGTAGGCATGCGCACTGGTCCTTTCACTTTCAGATTCTTTTCCTTAGCGCCTCTGATCAAGTCCACACAAACCTTCTCCAGCGACTTCACGTTGCGGCTGGTGAGCGTGATCCGAATTCGGTGAATCGCCACTTCGGGCTCCACGGGCGTCTTTCCGGTATCTTTAAATGCCATGGCTGAGGCGTTGCTTCCTGACCGACTTGTTCCTCAGCAGGAGCGAACAGCGGTAAGTCAGGACGGAGCAGACTGGAAGGAGCTCCGCAGCGCGCACCAACAGGTCTCAGAAAGCAAGGATTCTAACATCAAATATTAGGATTTTGAGAAAGGGGAACCCTATTCACTGCAGCTTAAATGCAAATTAATAAAACCAATGTGATTAATCAGTGTGGAGGTTCCTCAAAAAATGAAAAGGACTCTGTATGAACTAGCTACTCTACTCTAGAACCAGAGAACCCCATAAAAAAAGTAGAACCAACCTAGTTGTCCATCAGATGCTGCATGGATAAGGATCTGGTGCATATATAATGTGGAATAATACTCAACTCAAAAAAAGTGGAATGACACAATTCATAGACAAGATGATCCCATCTCAGAAACACAAACAAGCACTCTTGCTCTCCTTCATATGTGGATCTTAGCTTATAATGTATACATATATCTGAACAAATGTATGTGTGGGTATGGTATAGAATTTAAAAAGCAGGATAAGAAAGTGTAACTTTTTAAAGATAAAATGCAAACTAATGAGTTCACATATGCAGTATATATGTTATATCTTAGGATCTCTCAAGGTGTTTGGAATTTGTTCTAATGCTTTGATTTAATCAGGAATCTGTATGTCCAAATGCTGAAGGTCCTTGTTCCCAATTTTTGATTGATCAATAAATATGCCAGCAGCCAGTGGCTGGGCAAAGGGAGATTTGTGCAGGCTAGGATGCAGGAAAGAGGAGGGAATGAAGATCAAATTTAGAGCTGCAGAAGGAAAACTGTCCAAAATGTAGGTGAGGAGGAATGCAGCCTGCAGAAAGGCTACCTACAAGCTTCTTGGGTAGCAAAGACTAGGGGGCCGCCCAGAAGGACCAGGGCAGCAAAGACAGATCATAGATTTAGAGTGTTGAGTCAGGAGTATCAGTGGGAAATCTATGGTAGATGGGTGGAAGATTAGAGCTACCTAGCCTTTGAGCTAGCCAAGGCATTTCTAAGATAAGCTAATGTTTGAGTGTCTTTCATTTGTGGATCCAGTGAGTTCCTGGATGGGTAGCTTGAAGCACACAACCTGCTGGGAGCACAAAGCAGTGAGACTAAAAACTGCCCAGTACACAAGACATAAAACATTACTTTTTAACAAAATATTTTACAAAGCAGCATTGCACTGGCATTCAAAAGCAGTGGAGTTTGGGGGTAGAAGGACCCCAAACAAACCCACTCTTTAGGTAATGATGGTACATACTTTGAAGAAAGGAAAATCTTAACAACAAAAAGCAGACTAAATGTTGGCCACCGTGTCTCAGTTTATCAGTTATCAGAAGAAACTGGGGATCTGTCACTGAAGCACTTGCTTTGCAGATATGAAGACCTGAGTTGGATCATCTGAACCTATGATTTAAAAAGGTATGATGGGACCTGTGTATGATTCCACCTCTAATAAAATTGAAAGAAAATGGATAGCACCTAAGGAATGACATGTGAGGATGTCCTTTGATTTCCACATGACATGCTCATGGGTACACGGAGAAATACAATATACACATGCAAACTCAGAATGGATCAGAGGCTTAAATGTAAAACCTGAAGCTAAGAAATAACTATAACAAAAGACTGGTGAAGGGCTTTAGAATATTATAATGGCAACTATAATTTTAAAGAATCTCCCAAAGCCCAGAAAGCCAAAGTAGACATGTGACGGTATATCAGGCAATAAATGGGGATGGTGCACCAAAATGGAGAAGGTAACTGCAAATTATATTATATTATCTGGTAAGGGTAAAAGGCAAAAACAGAACCCAAGAAATAAACCTAAAAACACATTTCTCAGAATCATACAAATCAATGGAATTATGAAAAACACTCAGCATCACTAGCCATTATGGAAAAGCAAATTAAATTTAAAAATTACCTTACTCCAGTTAGAATCATGATAATGAAAAAATAAAATATTTCTGTTGGTAAAAACAAAAAAATATTTGCACATAGTTAGTGGATATGTAAATTAGTTAGCTATTATGGGGAAAGTATAGATATATAGTGGCCTAATAATGAGATGTTCACTGGAGGCTCATGTATTGGAAGCTTTGACAGTTAACAAATGGTTAAAAATAGAGATGGGGCCATGAAAGACAGTCTTTTAGATTGAATCTTCATGGAGTCGTTATCGGATGGCATTACTGGGAGGTGAGGCCTAGAGCTGTAGGCAAAAGGTCACTGGGAATGTCCCTTGGAAAGATACATCCTGTTCCTGAGCCTTCTCTCTGCTCTTCGGCCACCACACTGGGAACGCCCCTTGTTACCTGTCCTCTCTGCCATGATATTCATTCTTTTCTCAAGCCCAAAGCAATGGACCCATCTGACCTTATACCAGAACTTCCAAAGTTATGACCAAAGTATAACCTTTCTCTTTCACATTGTTTCCTTCTGGTGTTTTCCCATCAACAAAAGATGATTTATTATCATCATTGTCATCATCATTATTTATTTTATTTTATTGAAGGAACTACCAGGCAGCTGAGAAGGCTTCGTTGTTGTTCTGAAAGAAACAGGTTTAGTTCCCAGCACCCACATAGGCAGCTCATAACTGTTACTTCAGTTCAGTTCTTCGGGGACCTGATGCCTCTGACCTCTAACCTCTGACCTAGGAAATCTGCACTGGTATGAACACACATAGATACATGATTCAAAAAAAAAATCTTAAAAAATGGAACTACTGTGTGTTCCAGCAATCCTACTTCTAGGTATATATACAAAGACAATGGATTTGGTACTCTGAAGTGATGTGCGTCTTCCTATGTCTACTACAGCCTTTCCATGGTGTCTGTGAAGTAGACACAGGAAAGTGTGCACCAGCTCATGAAATAAAATTACCGTGTATACATCAAAAGACAAAATCCAGCAATTTAAAACAGCGTGGAGTGATTTGTTTGTCAGTATGTCAACTGGAATAAACCAGATACATACATGTGTAAGAGCTCATATGTGGAATCTGGAAAAGCTGACCTCACAGAAGTTGAGAATCTTGTGGAGTCTAAGGAAAGGGGGACGGCAGGATGATATCAGCCAATGGGTAGGAAGTTATCCTCAGCTGATGGAAATGCTTTCTGGTGCTCTGTTGTGCAGTGGGTGACTAGAGATGTAATGTACTGTGTAAGAAAAGCTAAAAGAATTCCAGGACTTGGGGTGGATCGGACAGGATGGCTACAGGTTTCAGGCCAGTCTGGACTGCATAATGAGATTCTGACTCCAAAGGAGCAAACAAACTCATAAGAGGCTTAGTATGTCCTTAAGGTGAAAGGAGTTAAGCAAGGAGTAATTCTATTCCCACTGCTGGCCTTTTACCGTATGTATTTTAGGCTAACCAACTTTCTGCTTTGGAGTATTTTGAAATACTTTCTTTGAAGAATAGAATCCCAGAGAATAAATACTGAAGCAAAGTAAAGCATCCACAACCTCAGCAGCAACCACCAAGAGCTGCTACAGCCACACACATCTGAAAAACCTCCCAGTGAAGTTTGCCATCCCTTCATGAGCTGATGCCTTCCTTGTCTTTCTAATAGACTTCCTAAAATGAATGGGGGGAGGAACTGAAATAGAACCAAGACTATACATCCAAGGGAACCATGACTTTACCTCTAAATTTTAATTTATAGAAAATTTTACCAAGACATGTTAAATAATGCAAATATCCACTCAGCCTTATCCAAAACCTGGGGAAAACAGCACAATTGCTTGTTTATTTAACAAAGGTAATGCAAGAAAAAGAAGGGAAGGAGAAATATTTAGTGAAGAAAAAAATTTAAGAAACAACAAATGCAACTAATTTCCCCTGAAAATTAGTGAATTAACGCCAATAGAGGACAAAATGTTACAAAAAGGATTCATTTTTTAAACTGTGATTATATTGTTTGACCGATACAATAAAACGTATAGGTTTTTTGTTTTTTTTGTTTTTTTTTTTTTTTTTTTTGTTAACTAGAGATGGAGTCACTTTTATTTATGTATTAATAGCACGTGCTCTATGGGATTTTTTTTTCCCCCACAAAAGTGTGGCGAATAAAAGTAGGATTTTTTTCTTCTCCCTGCAGAAGAGAGGGAGAAAGAATTGAAGGAGCCAGAGGGTTAATGACAGACACCACAAGAATATGGCCAACCGGATCAAGTAACCAGGGCTCACAGAGACTGGACTGACAATCGGAGAACCTGTATGGGTCTAACACAGGTCCTCTGTGTATATGTGATCACTGTGTAGCTTGGTGTTCCTGTGGGATTCCTAACAGTGGGGGTGAGAGCCGGATAGTCTCTGACTCTTTTGCCTGCTTTTGGGACCCTTTTCCTTCTTCTGGGTTGCCTCAACCAGCCTTGATAATAAGGTACGTGCCTAGTCTTACTGTAACTCATGACATGTTTGGTTGATATCCCTGGGAGGCCTGCTCTTTTCTGAAGGGAGGGACTGGGACAAGGACTTAGGGATGGGGGGAGCTTCTGTCAGGATATAATATAAAGAGGATTTTTGAAAAAGGTAGAATTAGCTGTGATTGAGTGAGTGCTGAAATGAAACTGCCGAAATGGGTGCTCAATTGGGGGAAGATTTTTATTGTGGATAAGAGAGAGAATCTGTGGGCATCTGGAAAAGTTCAAAGCAGAGTAAAACAAATGACACACAAAACAAAACAAAAATAAGCAGTCTTGACACGGCAAGGCTACGGAAACAAAGAAGAGACAATAGCAGGAATAGGAAGAGAGAAATAGAGAATCGTGGGTAATACCGAAGAGAAGCAGGGGACAGGGGAGCTGGCTTTTATCTCAGGCCAGCAAGCCTTCTGTCACCATCCTGACTTTAGCCAAGACTGTCATTTCTGGACATATGCGCTGCCTATTGAAGTTTGAGTACTGGAGTTTCCTTAGGAACGGATACTATCAAAACGTGGTAGACAGTGGCTGAAGCTGTGTGGTAGGAGCATGGGAGCTCCATCTCTGTGAAAAACCGAGAAAAGGCATACATGTCAAAGCTCACTTGAACTGATGTAGTGACGTCTCATCACAGCACGTGGTTTTATTCCCCAGCATTCCATTCTAGTATGGTCTCAGAAGACTTTCTTGACATCTCAGTATTTCAGATTCCTGTAATCCATCTAGTCTCTCTCTCTCTCTCCCTCACTTCTCCCTCTATCTCTCTTACACACACACACACACACACACACACACACACACACACACACACTGACTTTTTAAAACTTATTTTATTTACTTCCATTCCAAATATTGCTCCCCTTTCTAGTCCCTCATCCCTGAGTTCTTCACCCATCCTCCCTCTGCCCCGATTCTGAGAGGATGCTCCCCGACCTGCCAGCACCCCTCTTCTTTCTGGTATCAAGTTTACACAGGATTAAACTCATTCTCTCCCACCAAGGCTAGACAAGGCCGTCAGTTCTATGCTACATATATGCCCTGGGGACTATGGACCAGCCCATGTATGCTCCTTGATTGGTAGCTTAGTTTCTGGGACCTCTGAGGGCCTGGGTTAGTTGACACTGTTGTTCTTCCTATGGGGTTGCAATCCCCCTTAGCTCCTACAATCCTTTCTCTAACTCTTACATAGAGGTCCCCAACAATGGTTGACTGTAAGTATCTGCATCTGTCTCAAGTCAGCTGTTGGTAGAGCCTCTCAGAGGACAGCTATGTTAGACTTCTGTCTTCAAGCACAACATGGCATCAGTAATAGTGTCAAGGTTTGGTGTATTCATGTATTGGATGGATCCCACATTGGGACAGTCAGGGGATGGCCTTTCTTTCTGTTTCTGCTACATTTTTGCCCCTGAATTTCCTTTAGACAGGAACAATTCTGGGTTACAAATTTTGAAAATAAGTGGGAAGCCCCATGCCACAAATGGAGCCATGTCTATCTACTGGGGGTGGTTTCTTCAGGTTCTATTTCTCCACTGTTGGGCATTTCAGCTAATCTCATCTCCACTGAGTCCCGGGAACCTCTCACACTCAAGATCTCTGATCTAGGGACTTTCTAGAGGTTCTACCTGCCTTCTACCTCACACTGCTGCATATTTCAACTCATTTTCCTGGCCCTCTAAGCTTCTCTCCTGCCCCCCCATACCAGTTCGGGTCCCCCTTTTCTCCACTCCTCCCCTTCCCACTCAGGTCTTTCCCTCCCTCTCCCTTCTATGATAATTTTGTTTCTTCTTCTAAGTGGGTTTGAAGAATCCACACTTGGGGCCTTCCTTCTTGTTAAGCGTCCTAGTCTGTGAGTTGTATCATGGGTATTTTGAACTTTTTGGCTAATATCCATTTATCACTAAGTACATACCATGCATGTCCTTTTGGGTCTGGGTTACCTCACTCTGGATGATACTTCCTAGTTCCATCCATTTACCTGCAGATTTTCTCTACAACCTCGCCAGCATGTGCTGTTGCTTGAGTTTTTAATCTTAGCCATTCTGACAGGTGTAAGGTGGAATCTCAGGGTCATTTTGATCTGCATTTCCTTGATGACTAGGGATGTAGAACATTTAATGTTCTCATTTATTGGAGATTCCTGTTCAGAATTCTTTGTGTAGCTCTTAACTACTCCCAATGAGAGACCCATCTACCAATTTTACAAAAGAACCCAAGAAGTAAGTTCTGCTAGAACAGCACTTATCTCTGTGCTTCTGAGGAAGCAAGTGGGGGAGAATCTGAGCTGTATCTTTTCATTTTCTCAAAGAATATGGTTTATATTGCTCTTTTACATTTTCCTGCATGAATTAAATGAGGCTTTTATAATGGTTTCTGAGTAATATAAGAAGTTCTTTCTGCATACCTTTTACTTTAAAAAGCACACTATAGGAAACAACCGTGTAACCAAGAAATCTCAGTATTAATATTTCAGTATGTGCTCCCTTTCAAATACAAGGTAGTTTATTTTATGCACAATTCAAATAATTCAGGCTGTTTGTTAGCTCCAACGTGCAACTCTGAACTGCGGGTCTGGAGAGATGGCAGAGTGGTTGAGTGCTTGCTGCAACCGTAACTGTCAATCACCACAGCTCAAAGACAAGTCACCTGACATTCTGGTTCAGGGCAACCTAGGGCCTCTTATATGCTCAGACTGTTATCTGCCACCGAATTGCATGTCTAGGTTCAGCTAAGTTCAGCTAAGAGGACTTTCACTGTCCTCTTAGAGTTCTCAGCCTAGATAACAGTCAGCGACATGCCAGCTTCCAGTAGACCACTTCAAGGCCCTAGATCCCTTGTTTTGGTTTCTCCGGTTCTATATAGCAGACTATGTAGCCTTTTAAAAAGGCTCTTACCACATAATTATCACTGACTGACTTAGAAATTATAAAATTTCCTTTTTAATTGCATGCACAAACATACAAACCCACAAGCTAACACACAAACATGTATACACACAACACAGAAACACACATGCACACAAACCACTTTGAAAAAAAGAAGTGTATGATTGGCATAAGTTGAGGGTAACATCACTCACATTAATCTACCCACAAGCATAGCCAAATCTATAAAATTACTTCCTCACCATATAAAACATGGTAGTTTGTGACATTTTAAGTACAGAAATATTATTCCCTTGCTTCTGACCCTCTTTCTGCAGGTTTTCTCAAAGGGTGTTTTGTTCTATAAAAAAAATGCTCCTTTACCACCATCACATTCCATACATATGGTACTTTACATTCGATTTAATCTACAGTTTGCTAGACAGGAGTAATTTCTAGAAGCCAGTGAACAAGGTTAACAACAGATGACCTGTTCTTCAGCTCCAACTTTTCAGGGTCCAGAAGTCATAATCAGACCCACCACACATTAGGGATATGAGCCACTACTAATTTTCTTTAGCAATATAATACTATCTAAATAATTTTTTAAAATTGTAACACATTTGTAAGACAGAATCTGGAAGACTACCTATATACAAGAGGTAGAAATAAGTTTTATTAGCATGTTCAAGGTAGTCAAAATTTTAACATCTAAACCCTCACAACAACCCTGTGAGGTAGGTAAGTCATTTTACAATAAACTAATATCCCAAATAAAGTGCAACTCCCTGAAGAATCTGTATTAAAATAACTTAGTCAATAATATAACCATACCATTTGTATGTATACACTAATATTTGTGTTCCATATAGTTTGATTCATGCAATACACTGTTATTAGAAAAGCTTGCTATAAATCAAATCCCATTTATATTTGGGTAACTATTTAAATAAACCTTGGGTGATTTACAAAAATACTACAATTCTTATCTTCTATTAAAAATAATTTTCTTAATATTTACTGAAAGTGAGAGAATGTCAGCAAGGTCTCACCCCCAGCTGTCCATTTCTACAGCAAGTTGTCTCAACAGGGCACCACAGCAATGGAAGATTTAGAAGGAAACCTTAGCAGTCTGGTATTCGGCAGTGAAGTCTATTGCATGTCAGCTTCAAATACACTGCACCCAATCTCAACCCCAAACATGAACAATATCGCTTTGCTGTAAACTCGGACACTAACGATAGTTCATCAGGTACTCTCCCTAAAATACTTCCCTTTAAATTGCAAAAATGATGTGTGACATTAGGTTATTTACAACAAAGCCTGAAATGCTGTCATGTCCCACCTGAAGCATCACAAACCCAAGCCTTTGGATGTCAGGAAGCAGTTTGAAGGGAAACAGATGTTGTTAATTTTTTAAATAATATTTTTTCTCCTGACACTAAAACACTGCACTGGAAGTCCCACTAGATACTCTCATTTCCCTCTTAAATAGATAATACATTTTAATTGTTAGTCCAACACTAATAAATATCCAGTGGCCTAATATTTTCAATAGTTGCCTTGTTTGCAAGATAACTTACTGGAGAATTTTCATTAATTTAATGATGAGTTTTTACAACTGTTACATACTTTATTTGTAATGCTTGTATTAACTAAATGTAAAAGTTTAAAGCTTAGTTAATGCCTGAAATGTGCTGGCCGGTTTACACTTTGGCAAACAGTTACAGCAACTTGTTACTACAAAGAAATGGTTTAATCTACAAAACAAAACAAAATCATGTATTTTTTTTTTAAAAAGTGCCCCAAGGAAATTAGCAGGGGATGAAACAAACTAAGCAACTGATACACTGAGCCATTCATTCAAATCCTACTAAATCCAATTCAGTGCACTTTGAAGGTAAGGAAAGAAAACAGTCAGATAACCAAAACACTGACTTTATGCTAGGTTTTACTCAGGTATCTAAAAAGGGAAAATTAGAATTCAAATGACAAAGTATTTTCTTGGATTTAAGGATAGAAGTGTAAAAAACTGTTGAGGTATATAAATAAAAAATACAAAGGCCACAAGATACATTTTATTTGAACATAACATACACTTGTATAAAAATAACCCAGAAAATACTTTAAAAATAGATTTTTGCATAGATCGTCCATAGAAAACATTTACCTGGGGCAAAACAATGAAAAATACATCTCTGAAACTAGTATAGTTGAACTGTTTCCTTGGATACCAAGTACATACAGAACAGAAGCCCTTCATCTGCGGAGCATGGGCAGGCGGGAGAACAATTTACTCAGCATCAGTGTATATTTATTTCTCTGTTGCTCGAATATAAACCAATGATGACAAGAGGAGAAACTCTGGGGGTTTATTTAACAAAATTAAATTCACATTTCTGAGGCCGTCATAGTGCATCCAATGTCCATCGATCTGGAAGGCTGCAGAGTAATGATGTTCCTCTTTGTTAAATAAAGTGGCTCCTTCCAGTAAATATCTGCAAATACACGACAGCATGTAACAAACTGGTTAGATTTCATTTTTATGATAAAGTCTTTTTAAAAAGTATTTATTTTTTACAATAATCATTTCTGCCTCATCAATAAGGGAACTGATATATATGCCAGTGTCAGGCCCAAGGTTAAACAGGTCCTGTAAAAGGCAGGACTGGAGTTTGCACTCAGTCCTGTTCTATAATCAAGCCCCTAATCATTATGGATGCTGCTCTTACATCGCTTCTTCATAGTGGACGCTGATCTCAGTCAGAATCCAGAAAAGCCCTGATCTTTTTTTTTTAAGGGTCTTACTGTGTCCAGAACTCTGTCTGTCCAGAACTCCCTAGTACAATGGGTTGGCCTCACACTAACAAGAATCCTCCTGTCTCTGAGTCCAGAGTGCTGGGGTTCAAAGTCTATGTTACCATGTTTGGGTAACAATATTTTTATGGCTAAAAGAAATCATCTTGCACTAGTTTTTTTTCTCGAGTTTTGTAAATCAAGCAAATAAACAAAAACTACCTACTTGTGATCAGATAAATCCAAATAATAGGGTACATATGCCAGATCTTCAGGTTTCCAATGCTGCATATTTAACACAACAAAAGGGGGTGCCCCATGGCAGAAAACTCGTTGGGAAAATTCTCTTAAGCCACCACACCTAAAATGAAAATTGGGCATGAAAATTATTCTACATGGAACAAACTGCTTCTCAACACTTCTGAATTGAATTTTCTAGTAAGCATAGGTATACTATTACAGAATGACTGTTTTATTACCTTGTTTTCCTAGTTCTGGTTTATAGGGTTCTCTATACTGCAAGTGATACTTTAAAAATTCCTGGAAAAGTCGATTTTTCATATTTATATTAAGTTATAAAAGCATGAATCCATTGAACCATCAAATAGCTTCTATTTATGCACACAGTTTTCTCTTGAAGGTGGATCCAATAATGACTGAGGGGAAATGCCTTCTCTTTTAAGGATCTTCTACTAACATGAACTAAATTCATTCTCTCTCTCTCTCTCTCTCCCTCTCTCTCTCTCTCTCTCTCTCTCTCTCTCTCTCTCTCTCTCTCTCTCTCTCTTTGTCTCTCTCTCTCTCTCTCAGTAACTATTAAGCCTACAGATCAAATACAACTTTACAGTAAAATCTCGATTAACCGGAATGCTCAGGGCACAATCTTCTGATTGGAAAACATTGACTATACCAAGTTAACCAGAAAATCATTTACTTTAGTACCTGTTGATGAACTATTTAGGTTCATTTTTCTTTCTTAAGAGTCTTTAACATATGTATTGTTTATCTTTCCTTCTATTATGATCAAGATCGTCTATGGTTTTATAAAACCATTCTTCAAAATATTAACTCCGAATGCATAAAATAATGTGGACTTAAGACTGGAATGAATGTTTATGCCCCCTTGACTTCTTTTCAACTGTGTTAAATTTTTTTGGTTGCCATTTACCTTTATCCTAAATGAGGAATGCAGAAAAAAGTCCATTTAACTGAGGGTCCTGATTAGCTGGGTTCCGGTTAACCAAGGTTTTATTGTACCTACTCAGCAATGAGGAAAAAGAGAAATGGTATTTGCTTTGTATTCATCAACTGGAAATAGTAACATATTTTATACTTATATCTGATAACAAAACACAAAGTATGATGACAAACTAAACTACACCAGGAGCACTGAGAGCTGTCAGGCTACCTAAATACGTATGTGCTGCTATTTCAGATGTGCATTGACTTCAAAGAGCTTATCAGCCTAGATCTCTTCAAAACACAACAGAAATACTTCCATTTCCAAAGGCTGTTATGTACTTACCCCCGCTCTTCACAAAGTTCAATCTTGGAACAGAATAACTCATCCACAGCCAGTCGTATCAAGTTTCCATGTGGGATTTCTTGGGGAGGACTACAATAATAGCAAAACGCAAGAAAGAATGGCTCTTAACAGCTCACTTAACATTACACTTTAGAGGCCGATGCAGTATGGGCAGAGCTAGTGATGTGAAGCATACAACCTCTGCTGTCTTAGGGTATTTATTTATTTATTTAGGCTGTTTCATTTAAGAGAGAACCTCACTTCTGAAGCCCAGGACAGCCTCAAAGTTGCAATTATCCTTTTGACTCAATTCCTTGCATGCTGGCATTATAATCATCCGAGAGCATATGTGACCAGCCTTATGTTTTAGGCAAATACTATAGAAGCGGCTGAACTAAATAATACCACACGGATAAAATTTCCATGATCCTAATGTATGCTGCTGTTGCTACTGTAACTTAAAAAAAAAGTGCCTCAACAGATGAGGTGAGTTGGACAGAGAATCCAGACAGCAGCTGATTAGTAGAATAACCACTACTCTAGCAACTGGGCATGTGCTAGTTGCCTCTTGTGTTAGAAATGCTTGCTCTACAAACTCCAGAGCCTGCTTTAAATAAAAGACTAGGAAAAAAAATGAGCTAGGGGCTGGACAGATGGTCAGCGGCTCAGTGCACTGACTGTTCTTCCAGAGGTTCTGAGTTCAATTCTCAGCAAGCACATGGTGGTTCACACCTGCAATGGGATCAGATGCGCTCTTCTGGTGTGTCTGAAGATAACAACAGTGTACTCATTTTACTATCCCAGAAGTTTGTGCTCTCTCTGAAAGCCAAAGCCACTCAGCTGCCTCCACTCAGTGGTAACTGTCTCAGACACAGCATTTCCAGATATGAGAAGACAAACTTGGAGTTTCTATCTATAAATATGTCCCGGGCCCTGACAGGACCACTCAAAAAATAAAACTCTCAAAACATCAAAGTGCCTGTTGAGGATTAATCTTTGCCACAAAGAACCTAGGAAGCTAGGACCAAGAACAATTTACTTTGCATAGTGAATAATTTATTTCTTTGCTACTGAGAAATTACTGGGTAGTTTTGTACATAGATGCATTATAGTTGTGCAAAACTCATTTAAAAATGAATGCGCCCAAACCGAATTGACAGACTTACTTTATACTAATTGTGCGCTGCTGATCTTCCTGCACTCGGGTTGGGCAGCGCCAGTTAGAGCAGTAACTCTCTTGGATGGTAGACATAAGGTTTTCAAGATTTTTGGTAAAATTATCATGCTCATTCCCAAACAAATCAATCACTAATGAAGCTTTATGAACTTCAGATTTGTATTGCTGTTTTTCCATCTTGTCCCAGATCCAAAGCAGCTTCACAGTTGTAAAACTGTAGGTGTCCATCAAATAAAGAAAACAGTCAACAAACTCCCTGCCAAAATGGAGAGAGAGTTCCCTGGGGAAATTCTCGTTTTCATTAAGAATGACATACAGTAACATCAAGAATCCATCTATGGTGCAGGTATTTTTCAGTCTGATCTCAACATAGAGGGGTGTACAGGATACTGCTTTGCGGCCAGCTTTGATAGTAAAAACTCCTCCCCAAGGAAGAACAGGCCTCCAAAATGATCGATCTTGGTTATAGTTATTTTTAATTGATGCTTTGATCTCTTCAAACAGTGTCTTCATCCTGAAAAGTGAAAAAGAAAGCATATAAAAAATTAAATTCATTTAAATGAAAATGACTCTACTTAGAGTCCAAGTAGATTGTTAGAAGGCTTCCCAAAATGAAAATAACAGCAATTTAATGCATTTGTGTTGGGGGGGGGGCAATATGCATTGATACCAGGAACCCACAGAAGAGTGGAAAGAGAGAACTAACTCCACAAAGTGCCCCTCTGACCTACGCATGCATGCTGTACTATGTGTGGCCATGGACAGATGGACACACACAGACACACACACAAAACAAATTATTTTTAAAAGAGTGAGCTTTGATAGCTAGGCTTTTTATTAATGTTTTATAGACATGGGGCTGGAGAGATGGCTAAGTAGTTAAGAGCACTTGCTGTTCTTGCAAGATCACTTAGGTTCGGTTCTTAGCACCCACACAGAGGCTTACCACTGCCTGTAACTCCAGCTCCAGGGAATCCAGTGCCCTCTTCTTGCCTCTGTGAGCACAAGGCATATACACTGTGCACATACACAGATAAAATACCTGAATACACAAAATTAGACGAATGTTTAAAAGAAGCCAAATCGTTCTTTTTAAGATTTATAATAACCATCTGATAGGTGTTTGTTGTTAATTATTTTAGTTATTATGTATGATGTAGGAAAACTTTATAATAAATGAAAACAAAGTTATTAGAAGGTATAAACTCATGAAAATGTTACAGTGAAGCTACTTTTTAAAGTTAACATGTCCTAATAAAGATTAGTTACATGTTATATTTTTTATTCTAATGTAGACCTCTTTCTACCTCCCCAACTAAAAGCTCTGCTTCAGTTCCTTGTTCACAGAGGCAGTTCCACTTAAGAAATTGAAATGACACTCTCAAATATTTTCAAGTACGGAAGAGCATCTCATGGTTTTTAATATTAATAAATTATACTGCAAAGTGTATCTATGCTATAAAACAAGTACATGACGCTCTGTTGTGGTAGGTGATAAATAATCTGGCATTTGACTTAGACAGCAGAAGAAGTAACTGCACCTCAAACAGCAGCACAGCTTGGATTTCTAGTCACTTAGAGACATTTATTTGCATCCTAGAATTGTACTGGTCTGCATTTTAACTACAGAGGCCATGTTATGAAACTCCCAGAACTTACTATCCTGATTCTCCCCGCTGCCTGTTCTGGGAATAAAATGGAGTGTCCTTCCCCTTTAAACTGCCTCCTTTCCGTCTCCTAACCGTGAGGACAGCCAAACACTGTTTTTAGAGTCACTGACACTATTTTAATAAGGTGTTTGCATCCTGTGTATGTTACATAAGCAATTAAAGAAAAAATGGTCCCTGTTGAAACTGTTTTGTAAAAATAGCTTCGCTTTATTTGGGAGAAAATAACTATATACGACAACATCGCTTTCTAATGTTACTTTCACAGAGGTATTCAAGGGGATATATTTGAGCAACAACAACAAAAACCAGAGAAATGTCTCAAGTCAGTCTCTCATTTGGACTACCTTTTTTTTTCTTTCCAAATATCACATTCTCCTAAACCTAACACAAACCCAACTCTAAACCTGGGTTTTATGTCCAAAATTAAGTTAAAAACTAGCTATACATTAAATACATGTACACTGTTTTCTACGTGAGAGGAGATACTATATTGTAAATTACCTAGTACTATATTTGGTTAGAATCCTGAGTGTTTATATAAAGACTGTTGACAATGGCTCTCATCAATTACTTTGAAATAGCAGAGTGACAAATCTGGAAGCATAAGGAAACACGCAACTTAAGATAAACTGATCAGTTTCATTTAGAGATTAAAAAAAAAAGCAAAAACAAAACAAAACAAAACCCTAAGGCATTCAAGTATTTTTTAAAATGAGATAAACTTTTCTTGATCTAAATTTTATCTCTTGGATTTTAAGGAATTTTGTAGCAAGGTTTAGGCTTTTGACTTTGGATTCCTAATTATTATACTGGAACAGGAAGACTATATCCTTAGCATTTCTGTTGAAATTATCTCTTGGATGTGATCAAATGAAGGGTAACCAAAGCTCTGAAAAGCAATGACTATAATCTGCACCATTTAGACTGCATGATATTTAAGATATATAAGGCACGAACCCAAGTGGAAGACCTAGGCAACACTTAAAATTCTAGCAATAAGTTGGTCAGTTGTTCAAATGTAAATTGCAGTAAAACTTAAGCAAATCAAACTTAAAAGAGAAGAGAAAAGGGTGACAAGGATCAAAGAGCTTTAATGAAATAGCTCGGAGTTTCTGGCACATAGTTTCTGATGGATGTACTGGGCTGGTTCTTACCTGCCTCCATCCCAGCGCCTTCAGGTGGACTGAGCCTGGGAGACTCCCAAACCTCAGTTTCTCCACCAACAGAAACCCCTTCTCCCGAGCTGTCATACCCAAGGGGTCACACTGCATCCCCCCCAGAGGACTCGACCACCTGTCGCGGGAACCGAACACCGCACTACCGAGGGGCGCGGGAGGGGGTCCAAACCCGCACGGCCACGCCCACCCTCCCGCCGCAGCGGCCAGGTCTCGGGGCCGCAGGCGGCTCCTCCGCGCCTACCTCCCGCGGGACCGTAGACCGCCGGTGCCGCCGCACCCGTCGCCGCCGCCGCTCGCTCATGGAGAGCCTGGGCCGCCGCCACCGCGGCCGCCGCATCTACCAGCTCCTCGGGCTGACTTGGCCGGCCCCGGCGAGCGTGCGGGGCTCCGGCACGGCCTCCATCGCGACCGCCGCGGCGGGAGCCACCGCAGCCGCAGCGCCCAGCCCCACCCGAGCGGCCCACGCAGCCCGGACCGCGGGGCGCGGCGCGTCGCTTGTTACGGAGCAGGATTCCGCGGGCCGCCCCCTCCCCCCAGCCGGGCCAGGCCAGCCATCGGCCGCGAGGCTGCGCAGGCGCGAAGGCCCCGCCCAGCGTGAGCGGGTCGGGTGTGTTTGTGTGTGTGTGTGTGTGTGTGTGTGTGTGTGTGTGTGTGTGTGTGTGTGTGTATACAGCCTTCAGATTTGCCCAATGGGAGACAGGATCAGGTGTAGGAGGGCGGGTCCTGGCGGGGAGGGGCGGGGTCCCAGTGTGACAAGGTGAGTGGGGCAGCCGGAAATGGGCTGGGTTTCCCTGAGGCTCAGACGTCTGGGCTGGAGCTGCTTGGCCTTTTGAAGTTAGTACCAATTTTGGACCAGTCTTGATTTTAGTTTGATTCTAGGTCTTTGGAATTCTTAGCTCAGAAGGAGAAAGCTATTTTTCTCAGTATATTATGACTATTGGCGGGGGTGGGGGGATAATCATTTACATATAAATATGTATTTGAAATATATATGAAAAAAAGTTGAATTGGCATCTTTTTTTTCCCATACAGTTGAATTTATTACCTCCCACTTTTACAAATTTAGTTATTTTAAATGACAAGAAGAAGACAGGAGATTTATTTGTCTATAAATAAGCATTTTAGGTTGCAGTCACATTGTTAAAATGAAAAAAATATTGGAATCAAATTAAATAATCTGAAATTGGAGGATCTTCTGAGAGATGACTTCATTTGTCTGAAATAATTTTTTTTTCTCCAGTGGTGGTCAGTGTTTTAACATTGCTTTTGCTGAGCAATATAATGCTTATAATCAGACAAAATAAATGTAATCAAAGCAAACATAAAACAACTTGTCAAGGCTGTTCTTTCCTATTGACTGAGTGCTTGCTTCATTGACCTTTGTCATGCTACAGAGGGGGAGATGGTGGCCCCGTTTTACTGCTGTCCCTGCTTCAGTGGATCTGGGTACACTTTCTTTAGCTCTTAACCTTTCTGTCATTCCTTTGCAGTTGGTGGGTTCTGTATCTTTAAGAGGAGTCATCTTTACTCCTTTTTAAATTATTATTATTTATTTTATTTTATTTTATTTTAAAAAACAAAGATAAAGAAAAAAATTTAAACATTTTTGCATAAATGTATACAAATACAATTGTGTCAGTGCTTGGCTTTTTTTCTTTTTTTTAAGGTTTGATACTCTGCATTAAGGTCTTACTAGTTACAATGAGCAAAAAGTACATGTAAAACAGGATGTAACCCGGAATTAGTCAATGTTTTCTTGGTGTGTAAGGATTGAGCATGACTTTTGTTTGTTTGTTTTGTTTTGTTTTTTTTCTTGAACTTCACACAGTCTGTGAGTTGTTTCTGGGGCAGTCCGAGCCTCTGGGGTTAGCATCCCACTATCAGTGACTGCATATTATGTCTGTTCTTTTGTGACTGGGTTATCTCACTCAGGATGATATTCTCTAGATGCAACCATTTCTTAAGAATTTGGTTAAGTCATTGTTTCTGATGGCTGAGTAGTACTCCATTGTGTGAATGTACCACAATTTTTGTATTCTTGAATTGGCATCTTAAATGCTGTTTAAGATTAGCCGTAGCAGTATTTTACAGTGGAAGGGAATACTATTAATATATAGATAGCTTAAGCCCCATTGTAGTGCTCAAATGTTAGAGATAAGGTTCTACACAGCAAGTGACAGAGATGCTCAAGAGTTTGTGGCTTTATTCACAATTCATTTTCATTAGCAGCTTTTTAATCTTTGAAGAGTTAAAGCTTTCTGTAGCTCCATACCTGGAGAATACTCCTCAGAAACACCATGTCTACTCTCAACCAGAACTGTGTATGATGAGAGTGTTCCATTCAGTATTTGAATGAAGACTGTAAAGGGGTCCAGGCTCTAATAGAGGACAGCAGATACGAAGAGCTGATGGTCAGTCCATTAGATGGGAGTTTTCACAGGCTGAGCTTAAGGAAGGCGGATGCCTTCTTGAATGATACCTTCTCAAACAACGGACACGGACCTTAGGCACACTTGTCTCTAGATGATGGTTTGCAGGCCGGCAAAACAAACGAACAAGTGCAGATAAGGGTGAAAGGAAACAGTTCTCTAAGCAGAGAGAGGAAAAATATTGCTCTGTCCAGAGAATTATAACTAGCAAATCCTACAAAGCAATTGTTTTTAATTTGTTGGCTTTTGTAATTCCTTGCTGGGTTTTACAGATGAGAATTACAGATACTGTGATAGGTTAGACAAATTATTGTGTAGAAAGGTTCACAAGATGATAAACTTAGAAACCTTGGTAAAAGGACACCCCTTTAGAATGTGAGTGTTGATTATATATTTAATTCACAGTCTCTCCAAGTTCATTTTACAGTAGGTTTTCTTACAAGCAGATATAGATGGCGGTGGGTGGAGAAGAGAGCAAGATGTAACTTAAAGTGTGTAGCATTATTGAGGTGTAACTGACGTATGGGCCATATTTAAAGTACATCACTTGTTGAGTTTTAAAGTACACACATGTGTATCTGTGTGGCACCACAGATGAATATGTACTTCATTCTCCAGTACTCCTTTATCGTTTCTTCCTTCCCACCCCACACCTAAGCATTGTTCTATTTTTACTATACATGCATCTCCATTTTCTCAAGTGTTACATAAATACAGCCACAGTAGGTACACTTTTGTTTGCTTTCTTTCATGCAGTGTGACTGGGCATTCATCTAGGCTCTCTGTAAAGTAGTTTCTTTTTTATTGCCAAATGTATTTCACTGTGTGGTGAGCTGCAGTTTCTTTGTTTTTCAATTTTATTGGATACTCTCTGTATTTACATTTCAAATGTTATACACTAACCCCCCCCCCAACTTCCATCTCTCCTCCCCCTAAACTTCTATGAAGGTGTTCCCTCTTCCAATCACCATCTCCACCTCTGTGTCTTGGCTGATTGATGATGTTGTTCTTCGTATGAGGTTGCAAACCCTTTCAGCTCCTTCAGTCCTTTCTCTAGCTCTTTTATTGGGGTCCCCATGTCCAGTCTGATGTTCAGCTGCAAGCATCCTCATCTGTATCTATGACTCGGGGAGAGCCTCTGAGGATCCATATCTGATTCCTACCAGTAAACACTTCTTGGCATCAGCAATAGTACTTGGGTTTCTTGACTGCATATGGGGTGGTTCTCCAGGTGAGGCAGTCTCTGTAGATCTTTTCTTCAATCCCTGCTCCTCTATTTGACCTTGTATTTCCTCCCCTGTTTTGTTCTCCCTTCTAAGAAGAACTGAGACATTCACAGTCTAGTGTTCCTTCTTTTTTGAGCTTCATAAGTTCTGTAGATGGTTTCTTGAGCATTCTGAGATTTTTTTTTGAGGGGGAGGAGCTAGTATCTGCTTATAAGTGAGTACATACCATGAGTGCTCTTTTGTGACTGGGTTACATCATTCACATAATAGCTTCAAGTTCCATTCACTTGCCTAGGAATTTCATAAACTCCTTTTTAATAGCTGAGTAGTACTCCATTGTGTATATGTGCCACAATTTCTGTATCCATTCCTCTGTTGAAGGACATCTGGGTTCTTTCCAGCTTCTGGCTATTATAAATAAGGCTGCTATGAACATTATTGAGCATGTGTGCTTGTTAGATATTGGAGCTACTTTTGGGTATGTGCCCAGGAGTGGTATAGCTGGGTCCTCAGGTAGTAGTATGTCCAATTTTCTGAGAAACTGCCAGATTGATTTCCAGAGTGATTATACCAGTTTACAATCCCACCAACAATGGAGGAGTGTTTCTCTTTCTCCACATTCTTGTCAGCATCTGCTGTAACCTGAGTTTTTGATCTTAGCCATTCTGATTGGTGTAAGGTGGAATCTTAGGGTTGTTTTGATTTTCATTTCCCTGATAACTAGGGATGTTGAACATTTCTTTAGGTGCTTCTCAGCCAATCAATATCCCTCAATTGAGAATTCTTTCCTTAGCTCTGTACCCCATTTTTAATAGGATACGTGTCCATCAACTGATAAATGTGTAAGTTAAACATGTATGTATACAAAGAAATATTGTTAAGTTATAAAATAATGAAATCTTTTCATCTTTAGCAAGATAGATAGAACCAGAGAGCAGTATGTTCACTAAAATAAGCCAGACTCAACTGAGAATTCTTTAACTCTGTACTCCATTTTTAATAGGATTCTTTGATTCTCTAGGGTCTAACTTCTTGAGTTCATTGCATATATTGGATACTAGCCCTCTATCAGATGTAGGATTGGTAAAGATCTTTTCTCCATCTGTTGGTTGCAATTTTGTACTTTTGACAGTGTCCTTGGCTTTACAGAAGCTTTGCAATTTTGTGGGGTCCCATTTGTCGATTCTTGATCTTAGAGTTTAGGCCATTGGTGTTTCTTCAAGAAATTTCCCCCGTCACTGTGTGTTCAAAGCTCTCCCCCACTTTCTGTTCTGTTAGTTGCAGTATACCTGGTTTTATGTGGAGGTGTTTGATCCACTTGGACTTGAGCTTTGTACAAGGAGATAAAAAGTGGTCAATTTGCATTCTTCTGCATGCTGACTGCTAGTTGGCCCAGCACTATTTGTTAAAGAGGCTGTCCTTTTCCATTGAATGTTTTTAGCTCCTTTGTCAAAGATCAAGTGACCATAGGTGTGTGGGTTCATTTCTGGATCTTCAATTTTATTCCACTGATCTACCTGCCTTTCTCTGTACCAACACCAGGCAGTTTTTAATCACAATTGATCTGTAATACAGCTTGAGGTTAGGGATGGTGATTCTCCCAGAACTTTTTTTTTTTTTTTTTTTTTTAATTTTGAGAATTGTTTTTGCTATCCTGAGTTTTCTATTATTCCAAATGAATTTGCAAATTGCTCTTTCTAACTCTATGAAGAATTGAGTTGGAATTTTGATGGGGATTGCATTGAATTTGTAGATTGCCTAAGGCAAGATGGCCATTTTTCCAATGTTGATCCTTCCAATCCATGAACATAGGAGATCTTTCCATCTTCTGAGGTTTTCTACAATTTCCTTCTTGAGAGACTTGAAGTTCTTGTCATACAGATCTTTCACTTGCATGGTTAGGGTCACACCAAAGTATTTTATATTCTTTGTGACTATTGTGAAGGGTGTAGATTCTCTAATTTCTTTCTCAGCCTGTTTGGCCTTTGAGTATAGGAAGGCTACTGATTTGTTTGAGTAAATTTTACATCTAGCCACTTTGATGAAGGTGTTTATCAGCTGTAAAAGTTCTCTAGTGAAATTTTTGGGGTCACTTAAGTATATAATTATATCAACTGCAAATAGTGATATTTTGACTTCTTCCTTTCCAATTTGTATCCCTTTGATTTTTTTTTTTTTTTTTTTTTTTTTTTTTTTGTCTTATTGCTCTGGTTAGTACTTCAAGTACTATATTGAAAATGCTACTTTTTCTCTAGTCACCAGTTCATGGAAGAGTGCATCTAGTCTTCGCCAGTTTTCAAGAGAGCTACAATGAAGATTTTTATGGAAGAACATATGTACATGCACACATTACCTTTGTTCTTCTGTAAATGTCTGGGGTACAAGAACTGGATCACATGGAAGATGCATGCTAAACTTTTTTAAACAATGGGTATCTTATCTACCAAAGTGGATACGAGATTGTACATTCCCGCCATGAAGGTTCTGCTTGTTTCACATGCTCAACAGTATTTGGTAGTTTTAGAGTTTTTTCAAGGGGTGGTTGTGACAGTTATATTAATTGTAACATGTTATGAAAATAGGCAGGACAGAATCTTTCAGATAGTTCTCAGTGAGGGAAAAGGACCCATGGTTAAAACTTCACATGTGTTCTGGTAAAGATGGACTTTAGGGTTAAAGGGAGATAGATGAAAGGTTAAACTGACAAAGTTTGGAGCACAAAAGCAGATGAATATGAGGGCTTAGAGTTGGATAGGAAAAAGCTAAGCAACACGGACAAGTAGAGACAAGGCTCTGAGCTAGTATCCCCAGGCTGCATACCTGTCTGCCCCCTCCCAAGCCCAGGAAGATACAGTATCTATAGTAGTCTGTGTAAGGTGCTATTGGATGTTCTTTCATGTACTCTTGCTTCTGATGTAGGTAACAAACTGTAGCAGGCTAAATTGTAATTGTAACATGAAGGTTCCACTTATGAGATCACCAGGGAGAGCATTTCACAGACAGGAAGCTAAATATGAGAAAGGCAAAACTGCAGCAAAGTCTTGTTGGTTGTGATAGGGTTAACTTTGTGCTGCCAAGGGAAAGTTGTATGGTGGTCAGGTGAATGTGAAAACAAGGGGGGAGTGCTCTAATTAATGGCAATACACTACCGAAGTTCATAGTAGCAGCACCACACCAGCAACCAGAAGGTCAAGAACAGCAGCTAATAAAGCACACATCAGAAGTGGACTGAGGGGGCTTCAGCCTCCCCTAACTGGGTAGGCAACACACGAATAGCACACGATTATCTTCCTGTTGGGCCAGGAGAACACATAAAGAGCATGTGGGTCCTCCGTGGGCTTCCCCCATGATAGCACAGAGAGTTAGCCAGTCTCACACCAGATTACTCTAATTTTATGTAGTTTCTGCCTTAATCATTAGAGGAACCATAGAAAAGGGAGTTTGGTGGGGTTTTCTGCATTGAAAACCATCCTGCTATGGGGAGCCTCTATTAATTTTCCTTCTTTGCTTTCCTCCACTTCTCACTTTTCTGTAATTTTCCTTAATAAAGCTTCCTTCACTTTGTATACTCCCAGGAATGTCTGTGTCTTTCATCTTCATTGGTATGAGACAATGAACTTGGAAGCCCTGTCCCAGTTTAACCTTCAGTGACAGTAAGTATCTGTGCCTGGCACCCTGAATTCTTGGGGCTTGAATGACTAGGCCATAAAAAGTCTCATCATAATATAAATATTGAATTCAGTAATGAATAATAGTAATGATAAGGGCTAACTCGTTGAGAGGCCCTTATTTGCTTGATATGAAAACTCATACTTTTTATAGTGGAATGGTTTCAATCATTTATAGTCCTCATTAATTTTTCCTAGTGTTCATGCTTTACATTAAAGCACAGATTAGCATGACTTTTGTCTCCCTCCCCTCCCTTTAGACATGAGGACCATTTTACTAAGGGCATTAGTCATTCAGCTTTCAATTGCCCCAGCCTCAAGCCTTACACTAGAACACTAATTAGTCTGGTAGTGTGTCTATCTGAATGATGTAGCTAATAGAGAGCCCATGACTCTGTGACTGGATCCATCCCATATAAAGACACCAAACATAGACACTATTGCAGATGCCAAGAAGTACATGCTGATAGGAGCCTGATATAGCTGTCTCCTGAGAGGCTCTGCCAGAGCCTGACAAATACAGAGGCAGATGCTTACAGTCAACCATTGGACCCCAATGGAGGAATTAGAGAAAGGACTAAAGCAGTGGAAGGGGTTTGCAACCCCATAGGAAGAACATCAACCAACCAGACCCCCCAGAGCTCCCAGGGACTAAACCACCAACTAATGAGTACTACACATGGAGGCACCCATGACTCCAGTTGCATATGTAGCAGAGGATGGCCTTGTAGGACATCAATGGGAGGAAGGCCCTTGGTCCTGTGAAGGCTTGATGCCCCAGTGTAGGGGAATGCCAGGGCAGGGAGGCAGGAGTGGGTGGGTGGGTGGGGGAGCACCCTCATAGAAGCAGGGGGAGGGATGATGGGATAGGGGGTTTCCAGAGGGGAAACCGGGAAAGGGGATAACATTTGAGATGTAAATAAATAAAATATCCAATTAAAAAATCTTTCATATCTCACAACATTTTGGACTCTTCAGCTGGTCAGAAAGTTTAATTCAGGGGGTTGAATATAACATCACAAATATATCTGGTCTTTTCATATGTCCTGTTGTATAACTTCCCAGGAAACCAGATGTCTGCCTACCCCAGAAAGGGTATTGACACAAACCAAAGTCATAATTCCACCCGAGCCTTAGTAAATTGATGGATTTTTGGGGTTGCTTTCAGAAATGGGGGTATGGATTGACTCAGGCAGCTGCATCACTGAGTAGACCACTCCAGTGTGGGAGATGGGTCACAGAAGCTGTATCTGTGGAGCCCCCTACACACAGCTCTGCCTGCCAGTGTCTCTTCTCTCCAGCAACTGTTCATTACTTTGTATAACCTTGGAGAAAGGCTTCATGAACCTTGAAACTTTCCAGAGTTTCCTGAACTTAGTGTCATAAGCTGTGTGGATCTATCTCACCAGCCTTTGCTCTTACTGAAGGGAATAATCCAAGGAAATAGCTACCAGAATAATTACCCCCTTTCCCTCAATGCTATAAAACCATGAAACATTCTCTCTGTGACTCTCGTCTTTCTGTGAGTACATACATGTATTTGTATCTATGTCTCCTTATGATCCAAATGGAAAATGAGCTATCTAGCCCCTACTGCTTCATCAAATATTGTCCTTATTATGAAGATAAATTTACTGTATCACAGTTTGTTTGTTTGTCTGATGAATTAAAATTTCATTTAATCTTTGAGCTGAAGTGTGTACACTATTTCAATCATCTCTCCTGCCTCTTTCTAAGAATAAAACTATCATTCAGAGTCTGGCTGCCTACAAAAGTTGAAATGTATTTTACCTGTCTTCTTTTCCTTAGGTTTGGCATGACACCATAATTCTAAGAACTCTTGTAGTCTATTTATGACTCCCAGAAATGAATGTTACTATATAGACCTTCTTGCTTCAAAATCAGAGAGGATTAGTTAGTGCTATCCGAATAATGGTTCTAGCAAGTAGCTTCATTCTTACAATTGGCTGTTCCTGCTTGCCTAGCAGATGCTTCTGAGTTAGGATCCATTTGTCTTTCTGAATTATTCAACATCCATGATATAAAATGTGTGGATCCACTCCCCTAACCTGTAGGAAAGCTCTTCCCAACACTGCTTTGCAGTTCTACCAGCAATTGCTGCTCAAAATGGCCTTGCTTCCTGCCCTACCTTTAATTTTGTGGCTGTGATAAAAATATCCTGACAAAGCAACTTAGAGGAGGAGAGGTTTATTTGAATTCACAGTTACATCAGTGTGGAAAAGTCACAACAGCAGCAGCAGGATCTTGAGACAGGCCTCACAACACATCCATAGTCAAGAGACAGAGTGAATGAACACATACTTATTTTCTCTTCTACAGCTCCTGCCCCAATCAGGGAATGATGCGGCTGACTTTGGAACTCCATTTTTCCAATTAATTAAGGCAGTCAAAACAGTCCCCAGTAGACATGCCACAAGCCAATCTGATTTACTCCTTTATTGCGAATCTCTTCCTCTGTGGTTCTGGGTTTTACAAGTTGATAATTAAAACTGTCAAAACTCACCATTCTTTCAACCTGACACATAAACACTTCTCTTTGTGCTATAACCTCCCAATACTTGTCTGAAGCTTATCTCCTAGAATAAAATCTAGTTTAGCTTAGTCTCCAGAGTCTTTAGAACTCCACAATGACAGATTTCACTCACTCCCATCTCAGGCTGCAGAGGGCTGAAGCTCCTGTTGCTACCAATAGAAGTGTTCACAGGGTGTATAGTGACTTCCTCCACCAGAACCAAAAAAAAAAAAAAAAAAAAAAAAAAAAAAAAAAAAAAAAAAGCTACAGAAGCAGCAAAGATTGTTTTCTAAAATATATTTGTTATTGGCTTTTGTTATGGTTTGCAAATGCTTGGCCAAGGGAGTGGTACTAGTAGAAGGTGTGGCCTTACTGGAGGAAGTGTGTCACTCTGGGGGTGGGCTTAGAGATATTCCTCCTAGCTGCCTGAGGATGATTAGTCTGTTCATGGTTTCCTTCAGATGAAGATGTAGAACTCTCAGTTTCTGCACCATACCTACCTGGATGCTGCCATGCTCTCACCTTGATGACACTGGACTGAACCGCTAAACCTGTAAGCCAGCTCCAATGAAATGTTGTCCTTCTAAGACTTGCCTTGGTCATGGTGTCTGTTCACAGCAATAAAACCCTAACTAAGCTTCGGATTGCCTCAGTTGCTACAAAGTAACAATAGACCCCTCCTTTATTTAACAAATGACCCAAAGAGTGGCACTAAGCATTAAATATTAATTTACATTCTTCCTGGAAGTCTCTGTCCTTTAGAAAAGTAGGAAGAACTAATCAACCCTTAAAACATGGCTCAGCCAAGCCCTGCCGAGAGGCTTCAGAAAAATAGATAACCAGATCCCCCACCGCCTTCAGGATATGGAACACCCCAGGAACACAAATTAAAATTTTGGAGTGCTTTGTGGGAGACTGTGCTCATATACAGACTTAATAGCAAACCTGGAGACTAGATAGATGCTAAAATATCTTACTAATTAGGAATGATTTCAGAGGTTGGGCAGTGAGAATTTGCTATCTGGGCTTTCCGGGCCTCAGATCTTAAGATCAAAACCTAGGAACAGGTACTACTAAAAACATGGAAAGAAGGCTCCCTGCCAGAGCAAGCTATTCTAAAATGAAAAGGACCCCGTACGATCATCCTGGCTGCTCCAATGGCAGTAAAGTGGACTGGGATAGACAGCTGGCTTTATCATCACTCAGTTAAGTCTGTTCCAAGGACCCCAGAGCTAAGCCTACTGAATACTCCCATGTGCCCCCTGAAAATCTATACCCGCTCTCCAAAAAAGCAATAAGTGAGCGAAACAACTTGTGATGACGTCAAGCTTGCCCCTGACCCTGGCAGGCTCTCTAAGCTTCCCCCTTAGTGGCCTAGGGAACCTTGTGCCTGTGGCTTGATAAATCTCACTAAGCCTGCTGGTTATCTCCTTCCACCCTGGAAAGGGATTATGTGAAGCCAGCAGCAGCATAAGTCTGGGCGCTAGCAGGGGCTATTTACAAGGGTACACAGGCTCAGTTGACTCCCACCAGTTATTGGCAATCAGCCTGAGAGAGGAACAGAAAACGTCATCCATTCCTGAATTAATCCAAAATGTTAACATCTTCCTTCCCACCTATTCCTTTATCACACATTTAACTTGGGACTCAATTGCCAATTCCCCATTTGCTTGTGTAATGGAATGCTTCAGGTGCCTAAATTCCTGCAGGTTCCTCTTTCTTTCAGGAAGCTTTAATCTTGTTAATCTTCCAACAGGAATTATACTTAAAGACTCAACAACCATCTCTTGAGAACTCTTCCCCTTTCTTGTTCCCTGTTCCTGCTCCTTTCCACTTGCAGTCTACACAGCTCAGACTTTTGCTGGAGAAGGCCTATCGGCAGACCACCAGGCTCCCTTCCCACACAGATCTACCAAGGATAGTGTTTTCTCCCCAAGACGGCCAGTTGCTGTCTTCTCTGTTTCTAGTGGTTCCTAAAAGATGTACTTTGTACTTTCAGAGGCTCAACAGGCCCAGTCAAAGCGACTTCAGGATCTCCCTTCTGGTGGATTCTAGCTTTACAGCATAGAGAGTAACTCCACAAGCCCAAGCCTGGAAGTATGTACCCAAAATTGCTACGGGGATTCCTTATTGGCCACATGCAGAGCCCCAGAAAACCACACTTTACAGTATATGCTATCCACAGTGCATGACTCACAAATGCCCTCCCTGCCATGGTCCTCCCCTCATGGATTTTTAATAAGAACTCCTTTAGGGAGGTCCTTTGTGCCTTGAGCTATATAACACCACATATTTCTGTGGTCCAGGACAATGCCTCACTGCCCCTATCAATCTCTGAAAACAGCAGTGCTCACAAAAGAGCAGCACTTTGATCCTACAGGCAAACACTGGTGTGGCTTGGTTGAAGCAGGGAACTTTGCAGTGCTGGAATCATATATCTAACAACAATTTAAAAAAAACAACCTGGCAGGACCATAAAAGAGATGAGCAGAGAATCTAGCCTAAGGTAGAAGTCAAATAAATTCCCTGGCAGGACTAGTCATCTAAAATAGGAGAGCCTTAGACCTACTCACAGCAGGGCAGGGCAGGGCAGGGCAGGGCAGGGCAGGGCAGAGGTTGCTTATAATTCCAGGAAAAAGGTTCCTTTTATGTTAATACATCTAAGCAAGTACAACAAAATGTCAAAAAAATCCCGAGAAGTTGAAGCAATTAAAAATTCCTCTCTGGTCTTGGCGTCTGGGAACCAAGTTGCTAGCAGCTGTAGAAGGAAGGGGTGCTGAATGACCATGAATATACCAGGGGCAGACATAGCAACTGGCTTGAGGCAACCTTGACAGTTGTGATGGCTCTAGGAGGCAAGAGTAGATGCCAGTCAGGCAAGAGAGAAAAGTCTTTGGGCTTCTCTTGGGTGGCTGGTGTCTTGTGTTTGGTACTTCTGCTTCACTGCACTGAGGGCTGTGCCATCCATATTCAGCACGTGTAGAACAATGGTAGAGTGTGAGTTAAATTCCAAACTGTACCTTTCATTTAAGGGCAGTTTTGCTTTTGTCACTGTTGATTGATTGTTGTTGTCTTTTGGTAACATAATGATCTTTGAACCAACTAGCATGCTACTTGTGAATAGATTGTCAGAGAGCTCATCAAATTATCCTTTTGGCCAAGGCACTCTTCTGTGTACCACAGTGTCTGTCAAACACGATTTTACTTGGCCTCATACATATTTTAATGGACAATAATTAGATGATGTGTACAACTGCTTTATGAGTTGTTTTGTTTTCTCGAGAAAAATAATTGGCTGAACATCAGGAGACATTCTCTTCTTGCTGGAGCCATCCATTAATTATTTCTTTTTAAAGCAAATCAATGAACGAATGGTTCAGGATTCCAGGAAATCTGTGTCAGTCAGCGGTCTAGTTTTTAAAATGTATGTTGGGGGTCTAAGAGAGATGACGCTGAGACTAAGAGCACTTACTGTTCTTTCAAAGGATCCAAGTTTGATTCCCAGATTCCACGTGGTAACTTGCAACTGTAATTCCAGTTCCGTGGGCTCTGATGTGGTTTTCTGATCTCTGTGGGCACCAAACATGCATGTAGTACAGAGCCAAACATGCCGTCAAAATGCTGGCACACTAAAATAAGTAAAGGAATAAATAAACATTCTAAAAAAATCATTTAAAAAATTCAAAAATACATATTGAAAATGTTTTTTTTTTAGCTCAAAATCTAGAGGAAGGGAAGTTTAAGGCCAGCCATTATGTCTAATGAGGGCTTGCGTGTGTGTGTTTGTGTATGTGTGTGTGTGTGTGTGTGTGTGTGTGTGTGTGTATGTGTGTGTTTGTGTAGAAACAGAGAGAGAGAGAGAGAGAGAGAGAGAGAGAGAGAGAGAGAGACAGGGAAAGAGACAGACAGAAGAAAGAGGAGCCAATGCAAGTATGTAAGGGGTGGAGCTGAGCTCACTCTAATGTCTCACTTTTGAAGTGGCCATTTGCTCTTGTGGGAACTGCTTTCAACCTTTTCCATAAACATTTATTATTATTATTTTTTACATTCGGATCACAGTTTCCCCTCCCCCCTCTCCTCCTAGTCCTCAACCCCACCGTACTGGTCCACCCCTTCTCCATTTCTCTTCAGAAAAGCTCAGACCTCTGCATGGATATCACTCGAATATGGCATATCAAGTTGCAGTAAGACTAGGCACACCCCTTTGATTAAGGCTGGACAAGGCAACCCAGTAGGAGGAAAAGGGTCCCAAAAGCAGGCAAAAGACTCAGACAGCCCCTGCTCTCACTGTTAGGATTCCTACAAGAAGACTAAGCTACGTACCTGTATCATAGACACAGATAGCCTAGGTCATTCTCATGTAGGCTCCCTGCATTTAACCCTTCTTGAGGGCAGAGACCTCATGGTCTCTGTTTGTTTTTAGTTGGCACATGATCGTTATACATATTTATGGGATATGGTGTAACATTTCACTACATGTAGATGATGTATAATGACCAAATCAGGGTGACTGGCCTATCTTCTCAGACACATATCATTTCTTTGTGCTGAGAATAATTCGAATCCTCTCAACTGCTATGCTGATTCAATTAATTGTTGTGAACCATATTTATCATCTTGAAATTAGCCATCCTTTGGACTCAAGAGGATGTTAAAACTCACCACAACCCTGAATTCTCATCGATTCCTCCTTTGATGAGAGCCCTTGACATAATTTCTCAAGGACACGAACAGATTTTGATACTTTCCATCTGAAGAAAGGTAGAGAGAAAGATAATGATCTTAGTCAAACTCTAGAAATTATTTTCTTACTGCCTGGCCCTTCTGGAGCAAGTGGCTTCTGATTCTATACCTAAAGTGATTTGTGGCAATGGCATCTGATCATGAGTGTCCCTTCTTGTTAGAGCCTGAAAGCTGCCACCTCTTAGGAAGTCATTAACAAAGCAGCACATATATAATGATTCTAATAAGACTGCAGAGCTTTTGATTTCATTCTCATCCCTTGGCATGAAATATAAATTATCTTGTGAAAACAAACTGACCTAACCTAAGCTTTCTGTACCATGCTGACAAATGCCAGTAGTCAAGTGACTGTCTCTAAGTGTAAAGAAAGCATGGTGACTTTGCTAACAATGTCTCCTGCAGGTCTCCC
Source organism: Micromys minutus (assembly GCF_963924665.1). Lineage (NCBI taxonomy): Eukaryota > Metazoa > Chordata > Mammalia > Rodentia > Muridae > Micromys > Micromys minutus. Next base: position 210,198,662 of record NC_137969.1, on the reverse strand, counting down.
ACCTAGAGCTTTCATCAACCTGAAACCCAGCTTCAATGCCATTGTTTTAAAAGTGTGCTGTGTCATTATGCTTATCAAAACGTTAGAATGGAAAATTAATATACCAGTTTGTTCAGATGAAAGTGTAAAACTACTGCTTAACTTTGTTACCTTTTAATAAAAAAATTTTTCATTGGATGGCCATTTTAATCACTGTGTTTCTTATGCTAGTTTTGTGGTAGAGAATTGAAGGCCCATTAAACAAATATTTATGGTCACATTTGTGATTACAATGCTTCTCCAGCCAATCATTAATTAAAAATATCAACAGATGTTATATAAATACTTACAAATAGGTCATTGATTTTTATGTTGTAGAAAATAGCTTAATGTTAATTAGAAAAGGCATATTTGTTGCTTTTGCAGGATTCTAGATTGAAAGATTCAGGCCTCCTGTTCCTGTATTAGAAATGTGAAATCAGAAGTATTACTAGTTGACCACATTCAAGGGGCTTCAGAATAATTTGGGATAATCAAAATAACACAGAAGCTAGATATGTTGCTACATGCTTGCAATCCCAGAGATTGGGATGTGAAGCAGGTGAGGAGGTGAAAGTCAGTTTGGTTCACATAGCAAGGGCCTGTCAAACCACATATATCATATATGAGGCTTTTTGTCCTCCTTGAGATAGAAGCATTATGATTGGATAGAACCTAGGGATCTGTATTTTCAGAAAACCTTTTCAGTAGCTACTTAATTTCAAAGTTGAAGAGAACTTAGAAATAGTTTCCTAAAAATAGGTTTATTTTGGCCTCTGTTTGTTAGAACTGAATTTCTGTGCTTCCTGTTCTGTATTTTCTGAATCATGTTGCTTTTTACTCCATATACTAATTCCCCAGAGAGTTGTGAGCCAGGGTAACATGGTTTGGATACTAGAGAACAAAATTAAAGCCCCAAGGTGTCACACTTGGCTCATCCTGCTCGAGGGTCTACTTCAGTTGACAGATCTGGCTTTGGTCTTGGTTCTGTCCAACTGTTTAATCTTAGATTATGTAAAGATTAAGGTTTGTCCTGTGCCACACCTAGGTAACTGTCAAGTATGTGTTTACCCAAGTGTGTGTTTATGTAAGTAGGAATCTATGTAAACATTTTTCTAGAAATTAATTTATTTATGTTACATCCTAATTGAAGCTTTCTCCTTCTCCTTTTCCTCCTCATCCCTCCCTTGTCCTTTTCCTACTCCCATTCCCAACCCTGTCTCCTCGAGAAGGGGAGGCCTCCGTAGGTATCAACCCACCTTGACATATGAAGTTGCCGTAGAACTGGGCACACCTTCTTCTGTAGAGGCTTGACAAGGCAGCCCAGTTAGGGAAAGGGATCGAAAGACAGGCAACAGAATGCTGTTAGGGAACCCACATGTTACTTACGCAAATGTTTGTATGCATATTCTGAGATCTTCCTCGATTTCCTTCTTTAGAGGTTTGAAGTTATTGTCATACAGGTCCTTCACTTATTTAGTTAGAGTCACACCAAGGTATTTCATAGTTTTTGTGACTATTGTGAAGGGTATCTTTTCCCTAATTTCTTTCTCAGCATGTTTGTCCATTGAGTAGAGGAAGGCTACTGATTTGTTTGAGTTAATTTTATATCCAGCCACTTTGCTGAACTTGTCTATCAGCTGTAGAAGTTCTCTGGTGGAATTTTTGGGGTCACTTACGCATACTATAATGTCATCTGCAAACAGTGATGTTTTTACTTCTTCCTTTCCAACTTGTATACCTTTGATTTCCTTTTGCTGTCTAATTGCTCAGGCCAGGACTTCCAGTACTATGTTGAATAGGTAGGGGGAGAATGGGCAGCCTTGTCCAGTCCCTGATTTTACTGGGATTGCTTCAAGTTTCTCACTGGTAAGTTTGATGTTGGCTATTGGTTTGCTGTATATTGCTTTTATTATGTTTAAATATGGGCCATGGATTCTTGTTCTTTACAAGACTTTTAACATGAAGGGCTGTTGAATTTTGTCAAATGCTTTCTCAGCACCTAGTGAGATGACTATGTGTTTTTTTTCTTTGTTTACATGGTGGATTACATTGATGGATTTCCTTATATTAAACCATTCCTGCATCCCAGGGATGAAGCCTACTTGATCATGGTGAATGATTGTTTTGATGTGTTTTGGTTTGCAAGGATTTTGTTGAGTATTTTTGCATCAATGTTCATAAGTGAGATTGGTCTGAAATTCTCTTTCCTTGTAGGGTCTTTGTGTGGTTTAGAAACGAGGGTTATTGTGGCCTCAAAAAATGAGTTAGATAGTGTTCCATCTACTCTATTTTGTTGAATAGTTTGGAGAGTATTGGTATTATGTCGTCAATAAATGTCTCATAGAATTCTGCATTGAACCCATCTGTACCTGGGCTTTTTTGTTTGGGAGGCTTTTGATGGCTGCTTCTATTTCTTTAGGTGTTATGGGATTATTTAGATGGTTTACCTAGTCCTGTTTTAACTTTAGTATGTGGTAATTGTCTAGGAATTCATCCATTTCCTCCAGATTTTCTAGCTTTGTTGAGTATAGGCTTTTAAGTTGGATCTGATGATTTCCTGAATTTCCTCAGTTTCAGTTGTTATGTCTCCATTTTCCTTTCTGGTTTTGTTAATTTGGATACTCTCTCTTCGTCCTCTAGTTAGTCTGGCTAAGGGTTTATCAATCTTGTTAATTTTCTCAAAGAACCATCTCTTGGTTTTGTTGATTCTTTGAATGGTTCCTTTTGTTTCTTATGGTCAATTTCTGCCTTAAGTTTGATTATTTCTTGCCATCTACTCCTCTTGGGTGTATCTGCTTCCTTTTTCTCTAGAGCTTTTAACTGTGCTGTCAAGTTGGTAGTGTGTGCTCTCTCCAGTTTCTTTTCGGAAGCACTCAGAGCTATGAGCTTTCCTCTCTGTGCTGCTTTCATTGCAACTCATAGGTTTGGGTATGTTGTGTTTTAATTTTCATTAAATTATAGAAAATACTTAATTTCTTTCATTACTTCTTGTTTGACCATGCTATTGTTTAATAGAGCATTGTTTAGTTTCCATGTGTATATGGACTTTTTATTGTCTTTGTTGTTATTAAAGACCAGCCTTAGACCATGGTGATCTGAAAGGATGCATGAGAGTATTTCAATCTTCTTATATCTATTGAGGCTTGTTTTCTGGCCAATTATATGGTCAGTTTTGGAGAAGGTGTCATGAGGTGCTGAGAAGAAGGTGTATTCTGTTGTTTTAAGATGAAATGTTCTATAGATGTCTGTTAATTCCAATTGGTTCATAACCTCTGCTAATTTCACTGTGTCCTTGTTCAGTTCCTGTTTCCATGATCTGTTCATTGATGAGAGTGGGGTGTTGAAGTTTCCCACTATTATTGTGTGGGGTGCAATGTATTTTTTTGAGCTTTTGTAGGGTTTCTTTTATGAATATCGGTGCTTTTGTATTTGGAGCATATATGTTAAGGATTGAGAGTTCCTCCTGACAAAGTTTCCCTGTAATGAGTAAAAAGCATCCTTAATTATCTTTTTTGATAGCTTTTGGTTGAAAATTTACTTTATTTGATATTAGAATGGCCACTCAAGCTTGCTTCTTGGGGCGGTTTGCTTGGAAGTGTTTTTCCAACCTTTTACTCTGAGATAATGTCTATCGTTGTCTCTGAGATGAGTTTCCTATATGCAGCAAAATGCTGGGTTTTGTTTATGTATCCAGTCTGATAGCTTATATCTGTTTATTGGGGAATTGAGTCCATTTATGTTAACAGACATTAAGGAATACTGGTTGCTGTTTCCTGCTATTTTTGCTTTTGGAGGTAGAATTGTGCCTGTGTGTCTTTCTTCTTTTGGTTTTCTTGCTTATGAGTTTTCTTGTTTTTACTAGGATGTAGTTCCCCTCGTTGTGTTGGGTTTTCCACCTATAATTCGCTGTAGTGCTGGTTTTGTGGTCAGATATTGTGTAAATTTAGTTTTTTCTTGGAATATCTTAGTCTCTCCATCTATGGTGATTGATAGTTTTGCTGGATATAGCAGCTTGGGCTGACACTTGTCCTCTCTTAGGGCCTGCATGATGTCTGTCCCGGATCTTCTAGCTTTCATAGTCTCTGTTGAGAAGTCGGGTGTGATTCTGATTGGTCTGCCTTTTATATGTTACATGACCTTCTTCCCTTACTGCTTTTACTATTCTTTCTTTGCTTTGGACACTTGGTGTTTTGATTATTATGTGTCAGGAGGAATTTCTTTTCTGGTCCAACCTATTTGGAGTTCTGAAGGCTTCTTTTATGCTCGTGGTCATCTCATTCTTGATGGTAGGGAAGTTTTCTTCTATGATTTTGTTGAAGATATTTACTGTGCCTCTTAGTTGATACTCTTCTCCCTCTTCTAATCCTATTATCCTTAGGTTCGGTCTTCTCATTGTGTCTTGGATTTCCTGGACATTTTGGGTTAGGAGCTTTTTGTTTTTTGCATCTTCTCTGGCTGTTTTGTCTATGTTTGCAATGTTGTCTTCTGCCCCCGAGATTCTTTCTTCGATCTCTTGTAGTCTTTTGGAGATGCTTGCATCAGTGACTCCTGATTTCTTTTTTAGGTTTTCTAACTCCAGGGTTGTCTCTTTTAGTGTTTTCTTTATTGTTTCCATTTTCATTTTCAATTTTTTCTTCTATTCCTTAATCTCTTTGGTTCTGTTTTCCTCTAGTTCTTTGATTTCTTTGAGTGTTTTTCGTGTTTTCTCTTTAAAAGCTTCTAGTTCTTTATGCTTCTCCTCCCATTCTTGTTTAATATCTTCATCATCATCTTGAGGTATGATTTTAGGTATGAGTTTTCTTTTTCTGTAGTGTTTGGAATTCTGCTGCTTGCTGTGATGGGAGACCTGGATTCTGATATTGCCAGGTCGTCTTTGTTTCCATTGGGTAAGTTCTTTTGCTGTCCTGTTGCCATTTTGTTGTCTGTGATTATATGTGGTCTTGTTGTCAGTGATCAGTTCCAGTCTCTCCCGTGTACCTAGCCAGTGTCCCTGTATCCCTGCTGTTTTAGGTCACAAATGGCTTGATCGTTTGGTCTGCTTGCAAAGGCCTTCCTGATGGACCAGAGTCTCCAAGGCAGTGTTCCTGCTTCCCTGGACCAACCGGAGGGTCACACCTACAGCGCGCTAAGCCTAGCCCTCTCTGGGCTCCAGCTACTGGCAGCTCAGTCTTGCCAGCCCTGTGTCCCTGGATCTCCGCTGTTCCCGGTGGCAAATGGCCTGAGCGCTTGGTCTGCATGCAAGGCCCTTCTGGATGGAAACCTGCAAGTGTTGCTTCTTAAACCTGTGTCCTGTTTGGTTCTTGCTATGTTCACATGTTAGGCTCATTAATATTCTCTGTCCTGCCCCAATGAAGGAGCTAGAGAAAGGTCTGAAGGAGCTGAAAGGGTCTGCAACCCCATGGGAAGAACAAAATTATCAACTAACAAAACCCACCACAGCTCTCAGGGTCTAAAACACCAACCAACGAGTTCTCATGGAGAGACCCATGGATCCAGGTGTATATACAGCAAAGAATACAATTTTCTGACATCAGTGGGAGGAGAGGCCTTTGGTCCAGTGAAGGCTTATTTTCCCAGTGTAGGTGATGAGGTGGGAAAGGGTGGTTGGGAGAGGGAGCACCTTCATGGAGACAATGGGAAGGGGAAGGGAGGATGCAATTGTAGTAAAAGGATTAAATCCGAAATGGAAATGCAGAGACTATGCAATAAAAAAAATCTGTTTCTTGGCATATGTATAGTTAAAAAAAAAAAAAAAGATTCTCTGTCCTGTAGAACAAAACAAGCAATGACCTCTCCTTGCTTCATGCCCTTTTAATTGATGCATTGCTCTGTCTAGACATAACCTCTCTGCCTTTTGTCTTCGCCTTCCATGTGCTTGTCAGGTTGTTACATAATGCTAGGGTTTCCTCTAAACATGACCACTTCAGAGTGGGGACTTGAGATTTTTCATTAGGGACTAGGTTAGGCTTTTTAATCCAGTTCCTGTCCAACATCAGCACCAAGGGTTCTTGGGTGCTAATGAGGTTGTGATTTTCCAAATGAGGATCGTCCCATCTTTTAGTTGGAAAATGTACAGGAAAGGTGGGTCTGAAGGAGTAGGTTTTGAATTTAGCATCAGCCTAATGCAATCCAAACCTCATTTTCTTTTCCTAGTAATGCTATTCTCTATGGGACCGAATGAGGAGAATCAGAGAACCTTGAATTTGGAGGCAAACTGCCGTGTGGGAAAACTGGCTTTGGTCTGATGTGTGGCAGCTGGCTTAAACTGTGGCAGCCAGCTGCAGCAGATGGTCTTTCTGGAGTGCAGCTCTGCCTGGGTTTGGCATGGAGAAAGGTTCATTGTGAGGTCAGGACTGATTGGAGACTGCTGCTTGAGAAAGCAGGAGTACGAGTCTGACAGCACGGGAGTACTTTCATAAATCAAGGAAGACTTCTCCCATTGATTGCGAACTTGCTGAGGTTCTGATGGTGTGAACACAGGGCACACAGCAAGGATAACCTCTCGATGGAGCCAGAGAAAACTGACCTCAAAATGTCAAGCCTCTGATGCCGGGGCACTTCAAGGATCCATTTAGCTATTTGCCAGCCCTGGCCCTGTTTCCTCTCTGCCTCGTGTTCAGGTCTGTCTTCACGAGGCAATGGCTGGCTCTCCAGAGACCATCAGGTCCACTTGCAGTAGGACGTAAAACACCAGGACACAGGACTGCTTGTTATTTATTTGAAGTTTAATTTTTAATGTGCCTCTCAAAGGATGATGGTTAACTGAGGCCTTGGGGGTTGAAAGCCGATGAAAACAGTTTTGGTGGGAAAGATCAAGGGCAGTGTTTGGTTTTAGTTGCATCCCTGAGAACAGAAGTGGACAGTAACCTAGCAGGTTACAAAGACTTAAACGTTTCTGTAAACCTTAGATTTAAGTCAATTTGGATAGGTGTAATTTCCTAAATTGTAGTTCCCAGGTATTTATCACGGAGAGATAGCTAACTGGCAATATATAAATCAAGAACAATTTCTGAGGTGAGATAGCTCAGTGTGTAAAAGTGCTTGATACCAACCCTGACGATTTGAGTTTGATCCCTGTGCCCTAGATGGTGGGCCCAAGGAGAGAACTGACTCCTCCACAAGCTGTCTTTTGACTTCCATTCTTGTACATTCAAATACATACACACACACACACACACACACACAGACAGACAGACAGACAGACAGACACACACACACACACAGAATAATTTTTCATTGAATATCACATCTTTTTATGTGTTAATACCTTTATCTTTCTGTGCTTTATATTTTATTTTTAAAAAATAATTACTATTGCTTTGTATTTATTTTGAAAATATCTTATTTTTTGTAACTTTTAAAAATCAAAATATAACTATATCAGTTCCCCTCTCCCTGTACTTTCTCTTATCTGCTCTCATATGCTCCTCTCACTTCCTCTCAAATTATGGCCTCCTTTTTTTTGATTATTGTTGCTTTTTATATGTATAAATACATAAATATATAAATACAACCTGTTGAATCTGTTTAGTATTGTTTGTATGTATATGTTCATGTTCTCAGAGCTGACCATCTAGTATTGTGTAACCTATAAATATGCTCACCCCTGGAGAGGACAAATTATTTCTCAAAAGTCATTATTTGGCTATAGGGGTGGGGCCCTTGAGATTTCCCATTTCCACATTATCGCATTGAAAGATTTCGTTTTGGCAGCCATATTGTTGAAGTTTCCTTCATAGAGCATCCTTGTCATTTCTAGGAAACACCATTTCACAGCATACTTTTTTTTTATGGATAGTACTTGGTTTATTCATTAGAAAAACAAAAACCAAAACGAGATGGGTCTTATATACAAAACAAGATGTTTTTTTCAAGGGTTGAAAACAGTCTAAAAATGTAAGGTAGGAACATGGATGACACAAAACTGTTTCTCCCAGAAAAAGATGAACAAATGTGCACAATGGATTCATTATACATAGATCCAGATAATCTAGGACCACGATGGGACCACAGAGCCCTGCACCTGTCAAAACTCCAATACGGAATACATGGAGGATGGTGGGATTATGTGTCTGCATGCCGGTACAGAAGTGATCTACAATTTAGACCAAGGTGCATAAAGCAGAAAACTCACTTCCATGTTAGAACACAGCACACTTTCTGGCTATACTTTCAGCCCCTTCTGTGATGTTCTCTGAGCCTTAGGTAAAGGGCTGTACAGCAGATGTATCAGCTGCAGCTGGGTTCTCTGTAGTCTGCTGTTCTCTGCTGAAAGGGGCTCTGTTACAAAAAGAAGGCTCTTTGAAGAGGGAAGAAGCTGCATTTGTCTGTGAGTAGAAGAATATGTATTTAGAATGCAGTTGGGAATTATTTTGACTTAGTAAAACAGCAGTAGTAGGCTCTCCACTAAGATCCATAATCTCAGCAACCACAGATAGTTGGTTAAGTTTACAGCAGTGTGCATAATTTCCTGCCTCTCAAGAGGGCCATAAGTCCAGTTAGACAGCTGTTAACTGCTAACAACCTTTAGGAATATATTGGTGTGTGAGTTGGTCGCTGCGGTGGTTCATAGGTATCATTGCTGGGTAGGTCTATTGATTGTTTCCTCACCTTGGTAGCTTGCATAGCAAACTACGGTGTTAGGAGAGCTAGTCCTCAGGGTTTTGGGTCAGTCCTACCTTGAGTCCTGTGTCAGAAGGGCATGGCAGCTGCTGTAATAGCGACTGACCTTCAACTTCTAGGAGGCAACCAAGGGTAACAATAGCCTGTATTTTTTTCCAGGAGTCTCTTAGACTTCCCTAACTAACAGTGAGAAAAGGTTTCTCATGCCTTGTAGAGGATTTTTGTTATTCTATGGTTCTGGGTGCGGGGTGAGGGACATCAGCAGCCCAAGTATCATAATATCATTTAAGCTATGTACATATGTTTATACATACACTTGTATGTGCAATGCCTAACTTTAGATACATATAAAGTAATTTGATTTTCTATGACTTTTCAGATATCCTTAAGTGTTATTATTTGTTCCCCAAGAATTGGTATTCCTTTCCTCTTTTCAACCAAAGACACCGCCCTGCCTCCCCTTTTTGTTCCTTCATATCACCTTTACCCTGCCATCTCCACAAAAGGGCTCCAGGCTGCCATTCCTGTTTACCTTCCTGGTTTTTGCATCATTTTAGGTTATGTATCGACACTGGAGATTTGGAGCTAGGAACTAGAAATGAGAGAGACCTTTGGCATTTGTCCTCCTAGGCTGGGTCACCTCACTCAATATGATCCTTACAGTTACAGCCATTTACCTTCAAGTTCATTCTACAAGTGGATATCCAATTTTCCCCCAACCAGTTGTTTTCATTTTTGCCTGTAGTGTGCGTTTGGCCTGTTTGTCAAATATCAGACGGCTGTCGTAACCCGTGAGCTCACTTGAGACCCATGTAAAGGATGGCCTTCCAAGTTCATTCACATGGTTCTTGACCAGGTTTACTTCCTACCTGACTACCAAAGCCAATGTGGATTTCTTTGATCTATCTAATGGATGGCATACTTCATCATCATCATCATTAATAATAATAATAATAATAATAATAATAATAATAATAGCAAATAATCTGGTACCAACTAGATTTTCAGTAGGATCAAATTGTTAACTTCTTAAACATTTTGCATGTTTTCTCTCCTTGTGTCCAGTATGTTTCACCCCCTCCCACCACCTTGTTCTTTAATGACTAGCCATGTCTTAAGATTTTGGGTTATGCCCTTTAACCTAGTCACATTTACACATTTATTTCTTCAGAACCTAAAACATCAGTTTTTATCTCCTCATTATATGTTTTTTTTTTCCTTTCCTAAATAGTGTTTAAGGTTCACAGGCTTAAGTCAGGTTTGGATTAAGTCCTTATCTGTACCTGAGAGTACCAAGAGCACAAAGTTTTTTATGCCCAGTACTGGGGATTTCTTAGGTAGTCTGTGACACTTGTACTCATACCTTGACTATTCATTTGCTACACGCTTCATTGAGCTCATGTTTCTGAGGAAAGCATGTCCATTCCTTTGAAACAGTCTTATTGGGTTTTCTTGACACACAAATTATTTTCATTTCTGATTGCAGAAGGAAATACTTGAAAGCATTCTAGAATTTTATGTCCTTCCTGTTTTACTTGAATTGTATTTGCATACATTTCAGAATTTTCCCTTTGTTTTTGTTATAATACACGCTCATGCTGCTGAGCCACTAGGTGTCAGTGCAGTACCACCAAACGAGGGCATGCGTTCCTGGGCGCAGTCGTGGAGGACCTAAGATGCAGGTGTTTCTGTTTCCACAAAGATGACCTTCATTCACCAATGGTCTTTTGTTTTCCATATTTCCCGTCTGCTTCACTATTGAAACACTCGATCATTTGTTGTATCTGATATTAAAGTGAAATTTGTAAAACACCTCAGTAACTACAAGATGCTAGATCAGATTTAAGGAAGCCATTTAGCCTTGTATTTTTTTTTAATGATGATGAAAATACACATTGACCAGAATATCAAAAATTATTTGTCATGGATTGATACATTATTAGTGTACTTAGTTCAGAAACTGAGGGCTGGATAGCATTTGATATCAGTACAGTCTAAATATTTACTACCTGTAGTTAGCATTTTTATTTTTTAATTATTACACATGATTGCTTGCCCTAAGAAGTTGGACGTTTTGCTGTGATAGGTATTTTTATTATGGAGACAGCATAAAAAAAAGGATGAGAGACAGTTTTCTATTCATTTCCTTTGTGAAGCCAATTAAGCAACCCGACACAGGTACGTTTGTCTCTGTTGTGTTGGATTCCCTCATGAGCTAGGTAACTTCGGTTCTTTCTGTGACTTCAGCCTGGACACTGAACTCTACAACCCCTTTGAAGATCCATTATACTGGCCTTGAGGGGGGCTAAGAAGTGGGAGATTGTATTCTCAGTGCAAATACTTCATTACTAGAGCACAGTCAATCCAGTCTTCTCCGGCACAGTTTAACCACTGTGGTCAGGGTGATTGATGGACTGATGGCTCGAAGGGCTATGGATTATGGCCTGGATTGGTGTATCGTATCACACACCCTCGTCCTGGTTCAGAGAGAGGTCTTTGCACTTTCTAGCTACTTTCCTTCTTTCATTTAGCCCTTCCAGGGCTTGATATCTCTTCGTAATACATTTTTCGCTCTACCCTTACTGCCAAATAAACTCTTCAAATACTCTGGCTACCTTCTGTGATGTGTTCCCAAGACATTTTCACAGTGGCCTAATAACATGACGATGAAGGAGCTGGAATCTTTAGTGCTGTGGGATTTTACTGTTGTTATCATAAAAATGGCAAATTCTCTTGAAGAACAGCGCCTTCCCTATGTAACACGCCCAGTCCTTTCAGATTCCCTGGAGAAATGTCAATGCTTTCAGCCTCTGCTTAAACGTTTCTGTTCCTTGTCTTTGGAATATATGTCCCCCCCCCCCCGCTTCCATTTAGGACTATTGAGTTCTTCAGAATTGGGCTGATATGCAGCACATCTTAATAAATGTTCTGCTTTTCTCAGTGTCTGAAGCAAACTTCCCCTTTCCTTTCCACTGACCATGAATTGTTTCTGTCACTTGTCTTATTATCCTCGCTGAACGGCAGCCTTTTAACAGACAGGACTTGTTTTTATCACATTCATAGATTTATTTCTCTCAGTATCAAGGACCTACAGACAAGCATAATAGGTTCTACTTATTAATGTGCACACATACATACATTTTTATAAAATTACATGTCTATAACCTGTGTTATATGATACTCTTCTGTTGCTATGTAATTTTGGATAAATCTTCAAGACGAATGATAAAGAATACAACATCGTCTCATTTGTTAAATTGCTAGGCACTTGATATGAGATCCTGACCCCCACCCCCAACCCAGGTCAAGATTACACTCTCTATAACAGGCTACTTAAACCAAGCTGGGCATATTAGGGAGGAAAATTCTTTGAAGAAGATTTTTGAGCGGATATTTGACATTTATTTCACTCTTGTTTTTAGGCATGTGTTTATGTGATTTGCTTACACTCTCAATAGATAGTACCAGCAAGTGGGACCGAGGCACAGGAGCAACACTCTGGACCCATGATGGCTCAGTTATTAAATTCAATTATCTTCAAATACCTTTTATTCAGTTTATTGGTTATATTCTTTACCCTCCCTTATCATCTCTCAGGTCCCTTCTTCCTGCTCAATCAACATCAAACAACACACACACACACACACACACACACATACACACACACACACACACACACACACACACACATGCACGCACGCACATGTGTGCACACACATACCAAACAAAATGAAAAAACAACAAAACAACCCATAGAGTATGTTTGTGTTGGCCAGCTACTCCTAGGCATGGGCCTGCTTGTCCTGGAATATGGCTGATATGCCTAGTATTACTCCACTGAAGAAATCTAATTTTCCCTTTTGCAGACATCAGTTGAACATCCTTTCTTGGTTATGGGTGGGACTTTGTGCTCATTTCAGTCTCTTTTCTTGCTGAGTCTCTGCAGAATTTGAGCTCATGTATCCATCAGCCCAGTTGTGTCTGGAAAGGATGTTTGCTTGGAGCCATCCATCATCTCTGGCTCTTACAATCTTTATGTAGTCTCTTCTACATAGATCTCTGAGCCTCAAGGGGAGGAATGTGATGCACCTGTGGATCTCAGTGTTGATTTCAATCTACTGCAATAAGAAGCTTCTTTCAATGGTTTATGGGTGTAATATGTCATTATGAATAATTGTATCCATATGTTAATTTATCAGAATAACTGTAGTACAGTTTTCCCTAGAGTCTAAGATCTATAGTAAAACATAGAGTAGTCATGGCAAGAGCTGCTTTGGATAGAGAATGTTCCATAGGCTGGGTCAGCACAAGAGGCTGTGTATCTGGTCCTCTCCAGTTCTTCATTACTAGTAGTTTCCATTAGCATCAAAAAGTGTCAAAGGCCTTATGAACCTAGAGCTCTTGAAACTTGGCAGATGGATTGATGGAAAAGCTTTGACTGGTTCAATGGAACATAACAAAAATATTTAATAAAGATGTTTTCTGTGATATGAAATGTATACTATTTAATAAGACAGAGTTAGAAAATAATGAATTGTATAGCAATTTAGTGGTCTGTGGAACACTTCCACTAGGAATTTATCTTTCCATTTGAGAATATAATTTTAGAACAACTTTTCATTCTAGAAGTAAGCGGGAGCAGTTGTGGTTCTTTTCAGCTGACATACAGAAATGCTTTGTCAGTGCACAAAGTTACATGGTTGATAAATGACAACCAAGGTTTGAACTCAGGTTCTGTTTCTCCTATACCAGTGATTTGTCACTGTCCTTCGACAGCACTATAAAAATCACTAGCACCTCAAGTTATGTTCTCAGGAATAATGACTCCCCTCAGACAAGTTCTAGACAGTTATCCAGTTATCTGCACAAACCAGACATCATTCTGCATGGTCTACCTCCAACTACTCCTGTAGTTCTCAAGGGTTTTAAACAATTAATAAACAGTGAGTGGAATTCATAAAATTAAGACCCTTTTAGTGATTTTATTATTGCTGAAGAGCGTGGAAGAGGAGGAACACCAGGTGGCTGATTTGCTTCTTTTCACATTTCAAACTCTCCATGCATTCTCATTGTCTGTTTTGGGGGAGTCTCGGTGATATTTACTACCAGAAATGAATTCCAAAGCATTCTGAGACTTAGAAGGAGTTCAGTAAAGTCATGAGGAAGACCTTATAATACAAAGAATAAACTTCAGCAGATGTTATACTTAGAATAGCGTCTCAAAGATGGTTTAGGTAACCTTATGTTCATTTGAACCTTACCCTAGTTTTCCAGACATTTTTCTATTAAATACTACTACGAAGATAAGTCTGAAGCATAATTTCAGGACCTGAAATAATTTATCTCCTAAAAGAGTAGTGAGAAATCCCACTATTGCAGCATGGGACTTGAGGACTTAGGTATGCTTAAAATCCACTCATTACTTAAGATATATTTATTATTATTATTATTATTATTATTATTATTATTATTGTTACACTTCAGATTTTATTTCCTTCCCGGTCCACCCTCTGACTGTTCTGCATCCCATACCTCCTCCCTGTCAACCCCCTCCACCATTTCACAATGATGTCCCCACCCCACTCACCCCACTAGACCTCTAAACTCTCTGGGGCCTCCAGTCTCTTGAGGGTTAAATGCATCTTCTCTGACTGAACCCAGACCCGGCTGTCTTCTGCTGTATGTGTTGGGGGCCTCATATCAGCTGGTGTGTGCTGCCTGGTTGATGATCCAGTGAAGATATTTTTACGTGAAAATGTAAAAAAAGCAAAACTTCCTTGTTAAACTTCTCTGAGGGTTACTTTCCTGGTACCGACTGGCTTGAAGTCAGGTCTCAGACTGAGATGAAACTGAAAGAAAATATCTTAACATTGACTCTAAGACTGTGAGCTAGAGTTTCCCAAAGTGCTAAATTATAGTAATTGCCTGAAACATCAATTAAAAAAAAACTTACTTCTGACCAGGACTAATTCATTCTTCCTTAGCTAAACTTGGGATGCCCCCATTTCTAGGAGGCCACCATATTGATGCCTAACTTTATGTGAGAACTCATTTAGTTCACTACAGCCCCCAAATGCTTGGAATCAAGTGATATATTGCTTCTGCCTTCTGACTAGCTTGAACTCAGCAACAGATTTGATAAAACATATTAGATGCATCTATGAAATTATAAATAATGAAAATGTAAAAGATTATTTTCTTCCAAAAGCAGAGGTTAGAGAAACTTGAAGTCACCAAATATGGGCAATATATAAATATGGAATCTTATAGGTGGACTGTAAAGACAAACTGGAAAAATTTTCAGGTCAAGACTCACGATACATAGATCAACCCAACAGAAACACTTCCAGGACATGAGAACAAAATCTTGCTTGTAAAAAAAGGTCATCTGATTTAAAGTATGGTTTATATGTCTGTTTTAAAAAGAAACAAATATACTTTTTTGTTGTTATTTAATATAGAGGTAGATATTCACAGCCAACCACTGGATTAGGCACAGTGTCCCCAATGGAGGAGCCAGAGAAAGAACAGAAGGAGCTGAAGAGATTTACAACCCATAGAAAGAACAACAACAACCAATCAGACTTCCAGAACTCCCAGAGACTAAACAACCAACCAAAGAATACACATGGAGGGACCAGGCGCATATGTAGCAGAGGATGGCCTTGTTGGACATCAATGGGAGGAGAAGCCTTGGTCCTGTGATGTCTAGATGCCCCAGTGTAGGGGAATGCCAGGGCAGGGAGGCAGGAGTGGGTGGGGGAGCACCCTCATAGAAGCAAGGGGAGGCAGGATAGGATAGAGATTTTCCAGAGGGGAAACCAGGAAAGGGGATAACATTTGAAATGTAAATAAATAAATCATTCAATAAAAAAACAGGAATTACTCCCTAGAGTAATGTGATTGAATGCTTGGTCACCAGGTAGTGGCTTTATTAGGAAGTGTGGCATCATTGGAGGATGTGTGTCACTGGGAGAAGGTTTTGAGGTCTCAGTGCACCTCCTGCTGCCTGCTGATCCAGAAGTAGAACTCACAGTTGCTTCTCTAGTACCATGTCTGCTTGCATACTCTTATGCTTCCCACCAAGACAATAATGGATAAACCTCTGAAACTGTAAACAAGTCCCAATTAAATGTTTTCCTTTATAGGAGTTACCTTGATCATGTGGTCACAGCAATAGAAACCCTAACATGTACTAAAGAACATGGCAATAAAGTGACCCCTAATAACATGATGCTGTATATTGAGTGAGATTTTCCCCTTCTACCAGCAAGTGGAAGTCAACACAGAGACGTACAACTGGACAACATACAGATAGTGAGAGACTTTGGTATACCCAGTCCTAAATGAGATATCTTGATGAAACTAGGGTTGCTCAGGGTTCTATGCAGAAGGGGCCTTGTAAAGACTGGAGTCAGAGGTGATCAACAGCACCAGGGAAATAGTGTCTTTCAGACACAACAGAACTGGTGCACTAATGAGCTCACTGAGATTGTGATATCATATGCAAGGCTTGCACAGATTCAAGCCACACAGCTTCACAGCACTGAGAGGAGGAAGCGAGCACAGGGTTTATGGTTTTACTAAAAATGGCCCCTTAAGCCAGGAGCTGCTGCTGATGTATATTTGAATGCTTAGTCATTAAAGATAAGGACATGTGGCTTTTTTGAAGTAGATGTGATCTTGTTGGCATAAGCAACTGGAGTAGGCTTTGAGATTTTAAAAGCCCACACCAGGCCCAGCCACTTCTCCTCTACCTATGGATCAGGATATGGAATTCTCACCTACTTCTCCCATAGCTTGTCTTCAATACCTTCATCACCAGGTGCCATCCTTTTGCCCTGCCATCATAATAGTGGACTAACCTTTGAAACTCTAAGCTAAGTTCCAATTAAATGCTTTCTTTTATAAAAGTTGCCTTGGTCATGGCGATTCTTTAAAGCAGTAGAACAGTGACTAAGACAAGATCCTGTGGTATTTGGAATTGATAATCACTTTTCTCCAGTGGAGTGTCAATGTGTTTATCAACCACACTTCAGACAGGCCCCATGGCCTAGGAGTTGTTCACTACAAAAGCAACCTATGCTTCTAATAAAGCCTGATGGTCTATTTTGGCATATTCTGTCTTGTTCTTTGCTAGCTTGTTCAGGTCTGTGTGTGTGTGTGTGTGTGTGTGTGAGAGAGAGAGAGAGAGAGAGAGAGAGAGAGAGAGAGAGAGAGAGAGAGAGAGAGAGAGAGAGAGGGAGAGAGAGAGGGAGGGAAGAAGGGAGGAGGAGGAGAAGGAGGAGGAGGAGGAGAAGGAGGAGGAGGAAGAGGAGGAGGAGGAGAAGGAGGAGGAGGAGGAGGAGAAGGAGGAGGAGGAGGAGGAGGAGGAGGAGGAGGAGGAGGAGAAGGAGGTGGTGGTGGTGGTGGTGGAGAAGGATGAGGAGGAAGAGGAGGAGGAGGAGGAGGAGAAGGAAATAAAGTTGGGTGGGGTGGGAGGTAGAGTGGTTTTGGGAGATATATAAAACTGGCTGTGATTGTGTGTGGTGTGCCTGTAACTCAAACATTGTAGGCATAAAAACAGGGAGGTGCTGGGAGCTCACTGGCCAGGTAATCTATTAAAAAATAGGAAGGTCTAGGTAGTTTCTATAGGGTGATTCTAAGTCTAGGTAGTTTCTATAGGGATTCTAATGTTTCAGAAATAAAATAACTATATTTGTAAAGATAATGGTGAAAGGGTGGAAGGCAGAAGAATCGCCAGGAGCTTCTGATAATGTAGATGTCTTTAGTTCTGAGTTATCTTCCTTTTAGCCCATCTTCAGAGTAATTATTTGCTCCTACAAATAGCATACAGAACCAGACATTGATTATTATAAAGGCAAGTTTATGGATCCCACCTTAGATTTATGGCTTAAAAATCTGCCAGAGAGAGAGGGGGGGGAGAGGGAGGGAGGGAGGGAGGGAGGGATGGAGAGAGAGAGAGAGAGAGAGAGAGAGAGAGAGAGAGAGAGAGAGAGAGAGAGAGAGAGAGGAGGGAATAGCACTTTAAATAAGCTCATAACGATTCTTACACATACTGAAGTTTAAAAATCATGACCTTATCAGAAACCTCTGAAGCCTGAAATATGTCTAGACAGGCATTTTACCTGCAAAAAATCTAAATCCACTGGGAAAGATTATACAGCAAACAGATTACCAGACATTAAAATAAATTCACACTTTTGAGGAGAAAATCATTCAGCTAGAAGGTAGTAGAGAATCTGGGCAGGAAGCAGTTGAAAAGTAAAAGCATAGATTTGCTGGTTGGGTCTCTTGGGTGTGCTTTTTATAATTATAAGAAGGAGATCCATTTTGGGACTAGGAATACTGGAAACTTTGTAAGTTTGTTCCAGCAGCATCTTCAACAAGAACCATGCTGGCATGTCTGGGTAGATCAAAATGAAGAGATGACTTAGGCAGAGTGCCTATTTCTCTCTCTCTGTCTCTCTCTGTCTCTGTCTCTCTCTCTCTCTCTGTGTGTGTTTGTGTGTGTTTGTGTGTGTATCTATCTCTATCTCTATTTATTTATCTATACATCTGTCTCTCTGTCTCTGTCTTTCTGTTTCTCAATGTCTGTGTCTGTCTCTTTTTCTTAGTTTTATGTATCCTGATCTGGCCTTGAACTTGATATGTAGCTGAGAGAATAAACTTGACCTTGAACTTCCGGTCCTCTGCCTTCCTGGAGTGCTGGGATTGCAGATGTCAGCCATGATGCAATGTTAGGGAAGCGAATCTAGGTCTTCACATATATTAGTCAAATATTCTACAATGTTGACTACATACTCGGACCTAGAGTCTCTTCATAACTTCTGTTGTTTTGTTCTTTTTTAAGGACACCCTAGACCTACATCAATATAGGCTTTACTAATTTGAAACATCTACTTCAATATTGTCATTAGTTATAGAAAGCATGACTTCCTTAGCTCTCCCTTAAATGATCATCTCTAGATGAGACTTTGGATCTGATGAAAATGTCTGAGATCACCAGAGAATTTGTAGAAAAGAGAGGTTTGAAATTTTCTGAGTTTGCATTTTTAGAATTTTGTGTCATCAGGAAATGTTCTTCTCTCAGGTTATAGAAGTCATATACATATATGGGAATGAATTTCTGTTACACTGACCATAAGGTGTGACTAAGAAGTGCAATAAGAATTTGACCTAAACATTTTATGAGGAAGAAATAACCTGAAAACTGACTGACTGCAAACATCTGACATACTAGGAAAGCTGGATAGCAAAGAGCCTGCCAGTCAATGGAACGTTCTAGGAACATTGGAGATTGGTTCTTCTCACAGAAATTTTCTAGAAACAAGAGAGGAACTTAGTATTGCCTCCTTCGTTTTGTGTAGAAATACTGTTATAAGTTCAGATTCTGCCTTAGGGTGTCACAGGAGGGACTAGTTAAAATGTAAGCTGGAGCCAGTCATCTGATGGCTTCAAGTAGACAAAGGATTTCTCCCTACAGTAGTTTATTTATGTGGTTGATAAATGGGTCTTGGATCCTGTGTTTGACCTTAACTTCTATTGGCCATGGCCTCTTAATAGGCTGTGTGAGGACTGGCATTGTCTCTTAGTTAGCAAGCCAGGTCACAGCAAGCAGAATCACTGATATTCTGTTCCTCCAGTATTCTGATGCTCTAAAATAAGGTATTGTCATTTCTTTAGGAAGTACTTATTCCAGTTAAATTAACCACCTAAAGTAACCTTTTAAAATTTGCACATGGGAGGGATTTCTTTTCTTATGGGAGGGATTTTTTTCTAGATGATGAGCTGTGACATGAAAAAATTTTGGGCATAAGGAGAATAATAATTTTTCTTATGTAAATTTGCAATGACATAGCACATTTGGGTTTGACCTAAAAACTTAGATTGCATGTCTCTGTGTTCTATTTTGAATTTCATTCTTTTGGCAGAAGATAAGCAGTGAGACTCATGGATTCAAAAATCAAAAAGTGTTTTCAGGATTTTATGTATATTATAATTTCAAAACCCATAAATACAGTTTATGTTTATGCATACATTCCAAGTTGTTTAAGCAAGAATTGTTTATTTAGTTTTATTCTTAACTCAATCAGGAATGAATCACAGACATTATTATTGAATTCATTGTTCTTCTGACAGCAGTGTTGTTACCACATCATTCTTAGAGGGAACTTTCTGTATCTATGCAAATAACCATAAAATGGAATATATTCAGTTGTCTGGTCATCTCAAAGAAGAGGTGCTATGATAAAAATTTTGACACATATTTTACATTTATATATGTAGCAGAAATTTCATATCTAATTCTAGAGACAGAAAGCAGCAAAATTATAGCACAGTGACTTCTCTTCCCAGAATATATAAAGAAAGCTCTCCACTTTAATTATATTTTCTGGTTTTAGAAACATGTTTCTCCCACTAATCATAGGTGTGGTAAAGGATAACTTTCTTACCTACTATTTATGGTTATAGAAATGAATTATGTTCTAAACTCTTAGTGTAGACTGCCAACTCAGAATTTTCCAAGTGATTATGAAAGGAGCATAAATGCTGTTTCTGGGAATCTGGAAAAATGTTTGCTGAGGTCAAAAAGTAAATTTTTAGAGGCTCAAGGTCTTGTGCATAATAAGATGCTGTGACATTCCAGGCTAAAACGTGAATTAGTCAGAAGTTAATAAAATGAAATTATGGTCACATTAGCATAATTATCAGAACTATCTCGTTGGTCATTATGGCATAGTATTTGAATTAAATACATTTTACATGAGTAATTTATGAAACAGAAATATGTGAGATTTGGGAAAAAAGAAATTGAAAGAAAATTGAAGGTCTTTGTGATAATTAGATACAAGGAATTTGTGTTTGAATTGATTACTTCAAATTCACAGACAAAATAAACTGTGACCATAGATCCCAGATTAGTGAAACAGTGCTAGAATTCATTTCCAAAACAAAACAAAAAACAAAAAGCATTCTTTTAAAAAATTGAACAACTTTATTTTAAGAAACAAAGATAACTGTACAGATTTTAAGCATTTTTGCATAACATTATATGAATACATTTTTGTCAGTACTTGATTTTTTTTAAAGGTTTGATAGTATGCATTAAAACCTTACTACTTACAATGAGCATAAAGTACATGTAAAACAAGATGTAACCTGGAAATAGTCCAAGGGTTCAGAGCTTTCTGGGGTTAGTATCCAATTATCAGTGACTGCATATTATGTCTGTTCTTTGTGACTGGGTTACCTCACTAAGGATGATATTCTCTAGATGCAGCCATTTTCTTAAGAATTTCATAAAGTCGTTGTTTCTGGTGGCTGAGTAGTACTCCATTGTGTAAATATACCACAATTTTTGTATCCATTCATCTACTGAAGGACATCTGGGTTCTTTCCATCTTCTGGCTATTATAAATAGAGCTGCTATGAACGTTGTGGTGCATGTGTCTTTGTTGTATGTTAAAGCTTCTTTGGGGTATATTTCCAGAAGAGGAATAACTGGGTCTTCAGGTAGTACTATGTCCAAATTTCTGAGGAATCGAGAGACTGATTTTCTTTTTTTTCTTTTTTTGTTTTTATGCAGCAGTTTATTATCTTATACTTTTTTAACTTTTATTTTAAATAACAAAGATAAATGTACAGATTTTTAAGCCTTTTTGCATAAAAGTATACATACACATTTTTATAAGGTTGTAATTAAGTATTTGTGGGTACCTATACATACACATATGTATATATGTAACCATAAAATAGGAAAAGAGGTTATTAATTTGAGGAAATAGGAGAGAAACTGGGAGGGGCTTTAGGAAAAAAGGGGGATGTGATACAGTTCTATTTTAATTAAAATATATTCTTTTTTTTCTTTTTTTCTTGATCTTCACACAGTCTGTGGGTTGTTTCTGGGGTGTTCAGGGCTTTCTGGGGCTAGTATCCCATTATCAATGACTGCATGTTATGTCTGCTCATTTGTGACTGGGTTATCTCAGGATGATATTCTCTAGATGCATCCATTTTCTTGAGAATTTTGTTAGGCCATTGTTTCTGATAGCTAAATAGTACTTCATTGTGTAAATGTACCACAATTTTCTTATCCATTCATCTACTGAAGGACATCTGGGTTTTTTTCCAGTTTCTGGCTATTATAAATAGAGCTGCAATGAACATTGTGGTGCATGTATCTTTGTTGTATGTTGTAGTATCTCTGGGGTAAATGCTCAGAAGTGGAATAGCTGGGTCTTCTGGTAGTACTATATTTTTCTCAGGAACTGCCAGACTGATTTCCAGAGTGGTTGTATCAGTTTACAACCCCACCAGAAGTGGAGAAGTGCTCCTCTTTCTCCACTGCCTCGCCAGCATCTATCGTCATCTGAGTTTTGGATCTTGGCCAATCTGACTGGTGTGAGGTGGAATCTCAGGGTTGTTTCGATTTGCATTTCCCTGATGGCTAAGGATGTTGACCACTTTCTTAGATGTTTCTCAGCCATTCGATATTCCTCAATTGAGAAATTTTTGTTTAAGTCTGTACCCCATTTTTTAAATAGGGTTGTTTGATTCTCTGGTATCTTGCTTTTTGAGTTCTTTGTATACCTTGGATATTAGGCCTCTATCTGATGTGGGGTTGGTAAAGATCTTTTCCCACTCCGTTGGCTGCCGTTTTGTTTTCATGATAGTGTCTTTAGCCTAACAGAAACTTTGCAATCTCATTAAGTCCCATTTGTCAATCTTTGACCTTAGAGCTCTAGCTACTGGTGTTCTGTTTAGGAAATTTTCTCCTATGCCTATGAGTTCTAAGGTTTTCCCGAATTTCTCATTTAATAGTTTCAGTGTATCTGGTTTAATGTGGAGATCTTTGATCTACTTGCACTTGAGGTTTGTACAAGGAGATAAGAAAGAGTCTATTTTCATTCTTCTGAATGCTGAGTGCCAGTTGGACCAACACCATTTGTTGGATAGGCTGTCCTTTTTCCATTGAATGTTTACTGCTCCTTTGTCAAAAATCAGGTGACCATATACATGAGGGCTCATTTCTGGATCTTTTATTCTATTCCATTGATCCAAGTGCCTATTTCTGTACCAGTGCTATGCAGTTTTCAGCACAATTGCCTTGTAATATAGCTTGAGGTCAGGGATAGTGATTCCCGCAGATGTTTTCTTGTTGTTGAGGATGGATTTAGCTATTCTAGGTCTTTTGTTATTCCAGATGAAATTGCACATTGATCTTTCCAACTCAATGAAGAACTGGGTTGGAATTTTGATGGGGATTGCATTGAATCTATAGATTGTTTTTGGTAGGATGGCCATTTTAAAAATGTTGATCCTTCCAATCCATGAGCTTGGGAGATATTTCCATTTTCTGAGCTCTTCCTCAATTTCCTTCTTTAGAGGTTTGAAGTTCTTGTCATACAGGTCCTTCACTTGCTTAGTTAAGAGTCACACCAAGGTATTTCATAGTTTTTGTGACTATTGTGAAGGGTATGGTATCTTTTCCCTAATTTCTTTCTCCACATGTTTGTCTTTTGAATATAGGAAGGCTACTGATTTGTTTGAGTTAATTTTATATCCAGCCACTTTGCTGAACTTTTTTATCAGCTGTAGATGTTCTCTGGTGGAGTGTTTGGGGTCACTTAAGTACACAATCATGTCATCTGCAAATAGTGATGTTTTTACTTCTTCCTTTCCAACTTGTATACCTTTGATTTCCTTTTGCTGTCTCATTGCTCTGGCCAGAACTTCCAGTACTATATTGAATAGGTAGGGGGAGAGTGGGGAGCCTTGTTGAGTCCCTGATTTTAGTGGGATTGCTTCAAGTTTCCCACCGTTAAGTTTGATGTTGGCTGTTGGTTTGCTGTATATTGCTTTTATTATGTTTAGGTATGGGCCTTGGATTCCTGTTCTTTCCAAGACTTTTAACATGAAGTGGTGATATCTCTCTGCCCCCTGAGTAGTCTGAATCCCTTCTCACTGGGTTCTCGCCAGTCCTATGTTGTCTGGGTTTCTGCCTTTCCTGGTGGGGATGTTCAGAGTGCTTTTTTTTGCAACCTGGAAGCAGTAGGCTGGGAACAGAGGGCCTGATGCTGCAGGGTTCCTGGATCCCTGGATCATGCTTCCTGGGCTGGCACACTTTCTGTGTGCTCCACTGATATCTCTCTTCCCCCAGACAAGTCAGAATCTCTTCTCACCCGTTTCTCGTCAGTCCTGTGTTGTCTTGGTCTAGTATATTGCTTTTATTATGTTTAGGTAAGGGCCTTGGATTCCTGTTCTTTCCAAGCCTTTTAACATGAAGTGGTGTTGAATTTTGTCAAATGCTTTCTCAGCATCTAGTGAGATGACCATGTGATTTTGTTCTTTGAGTTTGTTTATATGGTGGATTACATTGATGGATTTCCTTATATTAAACCATCCCTGCATCCCAGGGATGAAGCCTACTTGGTCATGGTGAATGATCGTTTTGATGTGTTCTTGGATTCGGTTTGCAAGAATTTTGTTGAGTATTTTTGCATCAATGTTTATAAGTGAGATTGGTCTCTTTCCTTGTAGGGTCTTTGTGTGGTTTAGGAACGAGGGTTATTGTAGCCTCAAAAAATGAGTTAGGTAGTGTTCAATATCATTCTATTTTGTTCAATAATTTCGAGAGTATTGGTATTACATCATTAATAAATGTCCAATAAAATATTCTTCACTGAAACCATCTGGACCTGGGTTTTTTTTTGGTTGGGAAGCTTTTAATGACTGCTTCTATTTTTTTAGGTGTTATGGGATTACTTAGATGGTTTACCTGTTCCTGGTTTTACTTTAGTATCTGGTATCTATCTAGGAATTCATCCATTTCTTCTAGATTTTCCAGCTTTGTTGAATATAAGCCTTTATAGTAGGATCTGATGATTTCTTGAATTTCCTCAGTTTCAGTTATTATGTCTCCCTTTTACTTTCTGATTCTGTTAATTTGGATATTCTCTCTTTGCTGTCTAGTTTGTCTGGCTAAGTGTTTATCAGTCTTCTGAATTTTCTCATCGAACCAACTCTTGATTTATTGATTCTTTGATTGGTTCTTTTTTTTTTTTTTACTCCTCTTGAGTGTATCTGCTTGTTTAGAGATTTCAACTGTGCTGTCAAGTTGCTAGTGTATGCTCTCTCCAGTTTCTTTTTGGAAGCACTCAGAGCTATGAGTTTTCCTCTCACTACTGCTTTCAGTGCATCCTATAGGTTTGGGTATGTTTTGTTTTTGTTTTCATTGAATTCTAGAAAATCCTTAATTTCTTTCTTTATTTCTTCTTTGATCCTGCTATCATTTAATAGAGCGTTGCTTCATTTCCATGTGCATATGGGCTTTTTGTTTTCTTTGTTGTTATTGAAGACCAGCCTTAGATTATGGTGATCTGAAAGGATTCATGGGAGTATTTCAATCTTCTTATATCTATTGAGGCTCGTTTTGTGACTAATTATGTGGTCAATTTTCGTGAAGGTGTTATGAAATACTGAGAAGAAGGTGTATTCTTTTGTTTTAGGATGATATGTTCTATAGTTATCTATTAATTCCAGTTGGTTCATAACCTCTGTTAGTTCTACTGTGTCCTTGTTCAGTTTCTGTTTCCATGATCTGTCTATTGGTCTGAGTGGGGTATTGAGGTTTCCCACTATTATTGTGTGGGATGCAATGTATTTTTTGAGCTTTAGTAGGGTTTCTTTTATGAATATGGGTGCTTTTGTATTTGGAGCATATATGTTATGGATTGAGAGTTCCTCCTGACAAATTTTTCCTGTAATATGTAAAAAGTGTCCTTAATTATCTTTTTTGATAGCTTTTGGTTGAAATCTACTTTATTTGATATTAGAATGGCCACTCAAGCTTGCTTCTTGGGGCTGTCTGCTTGGAAGTGTTTTTCCAACCTTTTACTCTGAGATAATGTCTGTCTTTGTCTCTGAGATGAGTTTCCTATATGCAGCAAAATGCTGGGTTTTGGTTATGTATCCAGTCTGATAGCTTATATCTTTTTATTGGGGAATTGAGTCCATTTATGTTAACAGACATTAAGGAATACTGGTTGCTGCTTCCTGTTATTTTTGCTTTTGGAGGTAGATTTGTGCCTATGTGTCTTTCATCTTTTGGTTTTCTTGCTTAGGAGTTTTCTTAATGTAGTTCCCCTCGATGTATTTGGTTTTCCACTTATAATTCACTGTAAGTGCTGGTTTTGTGGTCTGATATTGTGTAAATTTAGTTTTTTTTCTTGGAATATCTTAGTCTTTCCATCTATGGTGATTGACAGTTTTGCTGGGTATAGCAGTTTGGGCTGACACTTGTCCTCTCTTAGGGCCTGCATGATGTCTGTCCAGGATCTTCTAGCTTTCATAGTCTCTGTTGAGAAATTGGTTGTTATTCTGTTTGATCTCCCTTTATATGTTACATGACCTTTTTCCCTTACTGCTTTTAGTATTCTTTCTTTGCTTTGGGCACTTGGCATTTTTACTATTATGTGTGGGGAGGAATTTCTTTTCTGGTCCAACCTATTTGGAGTTCTGTAGGCTTCTTTTATGCTCGTGGTCATCGTATTCTTAAGAGTTTGTAAGTTTTCTTTTATGATTTTGTTGAAGATATTTACTGTGCCTCTTAGTTGATATTCTTTGCCCTCTTCTATTGGTATTATCCTTAGGTTTGGTCTTCTCATTGTGTCCTGAATGTCCTGGACATTTTGGGTTAGGAGCTTTTTGGTTGTTGCATCTTCTCTGACTGTTTTTTTTTTTTTTTTTTTTTTTTTTTTTTTTTTTTTTTTTTCTGTTTTCAATGTTGTCTTCGGCCCCTGAAATTCTCTCTTCCATCTCTTGTAGTTCATTGGAAATGCTTGCATCAGTGACTCCTGATTTCTTTTTTAGGTTTTATACCTCTAGGGTTTTCTCTTTTAGTGTTTTCTTTATTGTTTCTATTTCTGTTTTAAATTCCTTCTTCCATTCCTTCATCTCTTTGGTTCTGTTTTCCTCTAGTTCTTTGAGTTCTTTGAGTGTTTTTCTTGTTTCTTCTTTAAAAGCTTCTAGTTCTTTATGCTTTTTCTCCTGTTCTTGTTTAAGGATCTCTATCATCATCTTGAGGTATAATTTCGGGTCTGCTTCTTCTTTTTCTGAAGTATTTGGCATTCTGCTGTTTGCTGTGATGGGGGAGGTGGGTTCTAGTGTTGCCAGGTTGTCTTGGTTTTCCTAGGGGTACGGTCTTTCGCTTTCCTCTTGCCATCTTGTTGTTTGTGTTTATATGTGGTCTTGTTGTCAGTGATTGGTTCTCGCCTCTCTCTTGTACCTGACCTGTGTCCTTGGATCTCTGATTGTTCCTGGTGGCAGATGGCCTGAGTGTCTATTTTGTATGCACGGGCTGCTGGCTGATAACAGACAGCCCAAACAGGGTTCCTACTTCCCTGAACCAACCAGTGGGGTGGTAGTGGGTGCACTTTCTGTGCACTAGGCAGTGATCTCTCTGCTCCCATGCTACTTAGAACCCCTTCTCACCAGGCCTGTGTCCCAGGATCTCCCTAAAATTTAACTTATAATCTATATAATATACATAATTTCAGATGTTCTCAAGGACATGGAATTATGGAATCACACGGAGCTCTAAAAACATCACGTACAAGAAATAAAACAGAGGGAGTTATATATTCCTTCACCACAAAATTTTATTTTGAATATTTTGACCTTGGAGGCCAAGGGACTCTCTGTTCCTGATTGTCTGTGGAACTCTACAGCTTATGTCCAGATGAAATGGAAGTATCCACTTATCAGCATGTGGCATTGTCCTGATCTGGTGTTAATCTGAGGAAGAGAGGATTTGTGTGTGTGTGTGTGTTTTTCCTTCTAAAGGATGCTGAAGGAACACAGTGGCTGTCAGAACAATTGGTGAGACATAATGATGCTGGGACAAAGAATGATACTGGCTGTGACCTTGCTGAGTGCCCTGACAATGGTAACAGGGAAGCTGTACTGGGCATATATTCCTGACCCACGTTTTCTACATCCATCTCTATGATCAAGGAGAGAAGTACTTGTGACATCTAATAGTATTCAGCTGTTAGGATTCCTTTGGTCTAAGAGTAAAAATTATTCTAAATTGGTGAATTACACCATTATGGGTCAGGACCTACTTATTTGTTTTTCTAGAAATAATAACAATGTTGGATGAGCACCCTCAGACTTGGAAGAAGAACATCTCTAAGACTGTAGTGCAAACTATTAAGATGGGAATGCTTATATCTCATACTAGAAAAGTTACCTTGCCTAACACTTATAGACATTTTGAGGCAGAGAACATAGAGACTGTGGAATCTGCTTTTGAAAAATGAATCAAAGGGAGTAGTTGTTATAATAATGCTCCTCGTTCCTTTAATGTGACTGATTTTCTGGCTCAGTAATGGATTGGCTTGGAAATCAACCCAATATTGGCCAAAAGAAATGACAGTGGGCATTTGGAGGGTGCCTGTGAACATTTTCAGAGACAAATTTGGAAACTGGCAGCTACCTTATTATGTTTGCTGTGGATAAAAATAGAACAAGTTCTGGGGTTAAGGTAAATGTAACATCCCGCATTAACCCACCCAATCTTTTACTAATTAAGAATGTTACCTTTAAGTGCTTGACATCCTTAGCCATCAGGGAAATGCAAATCAAATCAACCCTGAGATTCCACCTCACACCAGTCAGATTGGCCAAGATCCAAAACTCAGATGACAACAGATGCTGGCGAGGTTGTGGAGAAAGAGGAACACTTCTCTACTGTTGGTGGGATTGTAAACTGATACAACCACTCTGGAAATCAGTCTGGCAATTCCTCAGAAAATTTGACATAGTACTACCTGAAGATCCAGCTATTCCACTTCTGGGCATATACCCCAGAGACACTCCAATATACAACAAAGATACATGCACCACAATGTTCATAGCAGCTTTATTTATAATAGCCAGAAGCTGGAAGGAACCCAGATGTCCTTCAGTAGATGAATGGATACAAAAATTGTGGTACATTTACACAATGGAGTACTACTCAGCTATCAGAAACAATGACTTAACCAAATTCTTAACAAAATGGTTGCATCAAAGAAAAATGTTCTTTGGCATGAAATCCAGAGAACAGTAGACCACAGAAACAGACTGGGTGGTCAAGTCCTGTGTCCCCTGTCAAATATCTGTTATTGGGTGTCACCATCTCCTACTGGTGACCAGAGCCCACTGTAAGAATAGAAACAGATAAACCCTGCTGCCTCCGAGCAGAACTATGGTTGACTTTGGTGGTTCTTTTGTCATCAAGATTTGCAGTAGAGAGACTGGGAAGAGTTAATTGAAGTGGATAGCCGAGGAGATCCGTCCTACATGTAAGCCCAGCCTGTGGTCCACTGCACTCACCCCTTGGTGAAAGCAGAGCTCCAAGGACTAGTGTGATGTCTCTCCAGTCATAAGGGCTGCAATAATTAAAGATTTAAGAGCAAGTCAAAATAAGGTTCAGGATCCAAATTGTTGTGGATAAAGATTGTCTCTGAGTCTGAAGCTTGATTGACTGCATGGTAACTAAGTTAGGGCTAACAACTAACTAACTGATCTGTGTATTCCCCATTCACTAGACAAACTAGTAATGAATAAATGCTTGGAGAGTGAAAGAAAAAAAAAAAAGAAAATGGTTGCGTCTAGAGAATATCATCCTGAGTGAGATAACCCAGTCACAAAAGAACAGACATAATATGTAGTCACTGATAGTGGGATGCTAACCCCAGAGGCTCAGACTGCCCCAGAAACAACTCACAGTCTTTGTGAAGTTCAAGAAAAAAAGAAAACAAAACAAAACTAACAAAAAAATAACATTATGCTCAATCCTTACACACCAAGAAAACGTTGACTAATTCCGGGTTACATCCTGTTTTACATGTAATTTTTGCTCATTGTAACTAGTAAGACCTTAATGCAGAGTATCAAACCTTAAAAAAAAGAAAAAAAAGCCAAGCATTGACAAAAATGTATTTGTATACATTTATGCAAAAATGTTTAATTATTTTTCTTTTTTTAATCTTTGTTTTTTAAAATAAAGTTTTTTTAAAAAAGAATGTTACCTTTGTTGTTCACTCTAATAATGAGTTTAATGTTTTTGATTTTATTGTCTTTTGTCCAATTGTGTTTCTACACTGTATGATGGTTAATCAGTAATGGTAGTACATAAACCATATTTTATTATGATTTCTATAAATTTATCTGAACCCTGGTATTCTGAAAGAGGCTTACATATATTGGAGGCATTAGATCATGCTCTGGAAGGAGCAAATGTATAGTTAGGGTGATTATTGCTAATATTGTTGTTCTTATGACACTTATAGCTAGTGCTACCACTTCTGCATTGGCTTTAGAAAATGAGGTACAAACAGCTACTTACGTTAATCATCTTGCAGAAAATGTAATCAAAGTTTTGATATACAAGTGAATTTGAATAGACTGCAAAAACAAATAATTAATGCATTATATGATGTAGTGTAGATTATGGGAGATGAGCTACAAGAAATGAAAGCCAGAAGCCATTTGGAATGTTATGCTTGATATCTATGGGTTTGTCCAACTCTAAAAATGTATAATGAGAGTCATCATAATTGGGCTAGAGTGAAAAGGCATCTTCAAGCTATATGGCATAATACTGATAATGCTTTATATTTATTAGGCCTTTATAAAGAGGTTGTAAGTTAAAAAAATTCAAGGCCTTTGTTATTGACAATGCTGGCATTGCAAATGATATTCTGAAAAAGGTACAGGCATTTTTTCTTCATGTTCCTTGTTTACATCTCTCTTATTGGGCACAGCAGGACTTGGCTTTATGATCCTTTTTATGGCATGTTTATGACATATTCCTTTCAGAGGCATCATCAGAGCTTTTACAGATATCAAAGCAGAGGTACACAATATCAATTTACAATGTCTTTCCTAGCAGAAGTTGGTAGTCAATCGTCTTGAAAACCTTCTCAACTCAAGACAGGTTATGAATACAGAATTACTTGTATTCCAATGATGGGTAAGAGCTGTGTTTTCATGACCTGATAGCTGTCTCTTGAGAGAATCTGCCAGATCATGACAAATATAGAGGCAGATGCTTACAGCCAACCACTGAACTGAGAATGGGATCCCCAGTGGAGGAGTTAGAGAAAGGACTGAAAGAGCTGAAGTGTTTTTGCAACCCCGTAAGGACAACAATACCAACCAACCAGATCTCTCAGGATCTAAGCCTCTATCCAAGAGTAGAATGGACAGCCCCAGTGTAGGAGAATGTCAGGATGGGGAGGCATGAGGTGGTGGGTGGGTAGGGGGCACCCCAATCGAAACAGAGGGAGGGAGGTTGGGATAGGGGGGTTATAAAGTTGAAACTGGAAAAAGTTTTTTTTTACATTTAAGATGTAAATAAAATATATCCAATAAAATTTTTTTATGAAAAAACATTTTAGAAATGACTACTTTAAAACAATGTGAGATGAGATGGAAATCTGTATCAAAAGCATAATGGAAAATAATACTAGATTATTATGTTAATCTTTTATACACATATTAAGGTTTCCTGAACTTACTAAACATTCTACTTAGTTTTATTACCTTATGGTTTTTTCAAAGAATCTACTATGTGCTCATCAGTTGCAATGTATTAATTCTATCCAATTCTTGTGATAGTCTAATTTTGATAAATTATTATGAATGATTTAACAAATTCTACTGTCTTATTAATGATATTTAGGAAGCCTCATAAAATGTACTGCTATAAAGCAAATATCTGTGTTCTCACCTCTGTAGAGAGTCCTGAGTCCACCTGAAGTTGTTTCCTGTGCTACATAAGATAATATGAAGTTTACTGCGTGCATTCAGCCTATAAGCTAATTACAGCTAGACTATTGAATACTGTTGCTTGTATTTTAAATACTACAATTGAGTATATTACTTAATATTAGAGTTTCATTTTATTTTTATTTAGCTTATAATTTTCATAGAATGTTGATTTTTATTTTATTGTAGATGGACTTTGTTTTATGTAAGCATTATCCCATATTAAGAAAGAAAATAAGGTCTTATTGAACATCATTTATATTAATTTATATATTATATATCTATATTTATTTAACATAGAAATATAATTTATATGTTATTTATTATATTTATATATTATATTTACATATTATCCATTAAATTTATTTACATGTTATATATTTATATATTATATTAAATGATTCATTTATATTAAATGATAAAACACAAAAAATAAAAGACACCATGAAAGTACATTAACTCTTGGCATGGTGTTTGACCAACAGCTGTTCCCTATTTGTCTCCTGCATCTTCTTTCTGCCTTTCCAAAAGCATCCTTAGTCCCAACCCCCTACACAACCATGGTTTTGTGTTGACTGACTGACAGGCTCTGGTAATCACAGCACTGTAAAGCCTATGATAGAGGAGAGGTTGAAAGCACCTTGATGCTCTTGCTTATGTCACACTCACTAACATTCACTGGCCAAAGATGGGCAGTGTCAAGGGGCAATAGGCATGTCTATCCCATAGTGGGAAAGTTCAGTACGGAGATATGGCATAGTGTGTGAAGTTTAATCCTATCACCTGAAGAAACTGATTCCAATAGTCTCATCAGGTTATAACCGTGGGTAGGGAATTGAATGTAAGCTGCCCTGGACTGAAAGGAAGATTGAGAGAAGAAATGAACTATGCTGCACAGAACAGAAAGAGGGTCAGGTGAGGGCTTAGGAACACCAGACAGGAAAGTGATGTTCTTTCACCTTCTTTTTATAAGCTCAGGCCAGATGGTCTATTTTGCAATTAGATTTACATCTTTTCAGCAAATAAAGAGACCATTAAGAGAGATCAACAGCAACCCAAGACCCTGAATGTATTCAAACCCCTCAGTATCACTTCCAGGAGTAGTCAGAGGCTGCACTTTTTGTCACTTCTCATTCTCAGCAGACTTTTATGATGCTCATTAAAATCCTGACTCAAATCTCCTTTACTGAAGCACAAATAACAATGTTAGTAGATTTCTTAAAAATTCCACAGTTCACAACAAGGATGCTCCTTAATTTGAGACTATATTCTGGATCAGGGTCCAACTGTTGGCTCCTTTGGGTTTTTTGACAAGACTGCTCTGGGAAAGAGCTACGAGCTTATGTTCAAGCTGCCACAGATAATATGGAGTTATAAAAAAATTAATAGCATTTCTCAGACATGTGGTTCGTAGCTTGAGGGAGATCTTTTACTGCATGCCAAGGGTAGTAGTGAAATTGGAAATAAGATCAGAGCCATATGAGAAAAAACTTAGGGTGTCATGATAAGAAATTTAAATTTCATGTAAGATTGCTGAGAAAGGGAGGAAATAAAACTCTGATTGATTTTTTTCAAAGATGCTTAATAGGATGAGAAGAATAGACTTTAGAGGAAACAATGGGTAGTAAGGAGGGGCACCAATTTGGAATTGATGAGGTGTTTCAGGCACGAGATAATAAGAGCAATCACAGTCTTATTCTGGGGGCACCCTGCTCCATTTGAGACCATCTGTTCGTAACATTCTCTAGCACCACAAGTTCTAAAACAACAACATTCTGGAAGGTTGATGGAAGTACCATCTGACTTCTATATCTGCATTGTTTCATTTCAAACAGACATGCTTCCTAAAATGTCTAGCTTAAAAAGTAGAAAGCGAACTTTTCCCTTTCCTTCTTCTTTCCTGTTTTTTTCTTCCTCACTCTGTGTTAGCAGTTTAATGGCATACATGTATCTTTTGCTTCTCATCAATATCAGCATTCCTGTCTAACTAAAAAAAGGGAACGCTTCCCTACCAGCATGGAATGACAAAATGGATTTGCTGATAGCCAGTCAAGAATACGTGAACCATAAAAGAATATCTTTAAGTGAGTATAAAGCCATAAAAGGTAAGGAAGTTTGGGGCAGAGTCACAGATTTATATTATTATTATTATTATCATCATCATTATTATTAAAGTTGTTGAGAGTGTGGTGCTAATCACTCTCAACAGAAGAGGCAGAAAGTTCTCCTCTTGTACTGTTTCTCTTGTTTAGCAGTGCTTATTTCAAGACTAGAAATCTGCATTTACTCCAGGACTCCTGGCTGGGCGCACTGTGCAAATGCTGCTGTCCTGGATTGAAGCTTATTGAATTATTTCCACTGTCTTTTTATAGAGCTGTTAAGTTCCAAAGAAGATAGTGCCTATTTCAAAGGGGCTACTGTTCTTACACTGTCCTCCTCATTTTCTGTTCCCGAGTGTAAGTTGTGTGTGCTTTGTAGTGCCACACTAATAATATGATTATGTCTTAGTTCATTTGGGCTGCTGTCACAGAATATTATAAACCAGTGGTTTATAATAACAATCACTTATTTTTAGCAGTCTGGAGGATAGGAACTTTGAGAGTGAGCACTGGTAGAGTATTGAGAATGACTATGGCTTGTAAGTACTCATATTCTCCTTGTGTATTGTATGGAGGAATGTCAAGGGATCTTTCCATGACCTGTTTTTTGAAGATGCATATTTTCATTAATTGATAATTTCATCCAATAAATTTGACTGTACTTATCTCTAATTTCTTCCCTTAACACTTCCCAGATCTACCTCAGTTCCCTTTCAACTAAACATCTTAATCTCCTTTTCAGAGTCTCTGTTTTTAATCTGTTAACTTTTTATTAGCATATGATAATTGTACAAAATAGTGGATTTCACAATTTTACACATTCTTATAGTATACTCTGATTACAACTGATCTTCATTACCTTCTGCCCTTTCTCTTACCAGTTTCTGGGATTTCTCTATGAGGGCTTCAGTTTTATTTATAGCAGAGCCCTCCTAGAATAATTAACTCCCAAAGACCTAGTCTTCTAATATAATCACATCAGGTTTCAGCATTTGGATTTTGGCAGGACACAGGCTTTCAGTCTACAGAGCACTAGTCTCATATTTCTTCCCATGGGACAGATGTCTCTGTGCTCTTACTTTAACTTTGGTGTGTCCTAGGAAGTTGTAGTTTTAGTTCAGTCCTATTATTTAAGCTTAGTATTTGTATATATAGTTTTCCCCCAGGAAGAACAGCCCTGGAATTTAGTCAGCCCTGAAAATATACATACAAATAACATTATACAGGCTGAGGCCATTATATGTGTGTATATGGACATTTAGGTATGTAATAAAAATTAGTGAAAAAGAGGACATGAATTTGAAAGAGCAGCATATGTAAAGGTTTAGTGTGGTGGTTCTCTATATTCCTAATGCCACTGTAATACCATTCCTAATGTTGTGATGAGCCCAACCATAAAATTACTTTGTTGCTACTTCATAATTATAATTTTGCTACTGTTTTTTTTTTCTTATAAGGACAACATTTAATTGGGACTGGCTTACGGATTCATAGGTTCAGTCCATTAGGATCAAGGCAGGAACATGGCAGTGTCCAAGCACGCATGGTGCAGGAGGACCTGAGAGTTCTACATCTTCATCTGAAGGCCACCAAGAGAAGCCTGGCTCCCACATGGCTGGGGGAGGGTCTCTTAAATCCCATGCCTGCAGTGACACACTTCTGCCAAGGTCACACTTCCCAAAGGAATGAATGCCTTAAGATACTATGCTGTCCCCAGGTCTTCCCCTACTGCACAGCCTAAAAGCCCAGGCTGAGAAGGCAGAGGGCTTCTAAAGCACTGCTCTGGGTATTCCCTCTGATCCCTCTGCCTTAAATATAACAAAGTGTCTCCCTCTGCTCTACAGAGACAGTGAGCTTTAGGCCTGACTCACTGTGACCAACTCTGGAGTCCACAACCCCAACCCCCCGGCTGCTCACCGCTTGTTCAAGTCAAGGCTTACTGGACAGAGGCCACTCACCATGTACCTGTTCTCTGCTGCTTTCAGACTGCAAAGGTGGCATCGAGTAACTGCAGCAGAAACCCAAAGCCTTTGAGGAGCAAAGTACTTATCTGGCTCTTCACAGAGCTTTGCTGACCCTTGACCAAACCTATCTTAATGAATACAATCAAAATACAGGATAAAGTAAGGGGGAAAAAGAAATCATCAAACATGGTTTTATAATAGTAACATGACCTGGGCTAGTCAGTTAATATTGCTATACTCTTTTATTGCTTGTGGTATAAAGTGGGCACAAAGACATGTCCACCTAATAAGTGGCTAAGAGTTAAATGAACTGCTATTTATTATTGAGATTGGATTTGACGTAGTGCTTTAGGCTGATTTGGAATTTGTGGCATATCCTGAACTGACTTCAAACTTGTGGCTTTCTCCTGCCTCAGACTCCCGAGTAATGAGCCACCACACCCA
This sequence comes from Micromys minutus, assembly GCF_963924665.1. Taxonomy (NCBI): domain Eukaryota; kingdom Metazoa; phylum Chordata; class Mammalia; order Rodentia; family Muridae; genus Micromys; species Micromys minutus. Next base: position 210,162,691 of record NC_137969.1, on the reverse strand, counting down.
GCTTAGAGTAAAATAAATTCTTTTTTTTCTCTTCTTTTAACTTTATTTTAAAAAACAAAAATAAATGTACAAATTTTCAGCATTTTTGAATAAATGTATACAAATACATTTTTTAAGGTTGTAATTAAGTATTTGTGGGTACATATACATACACATATGTATATATGTAACAATAATATAGGAAAAGAAGCTATTAATTTGAGGGGATAGGAGAGAGACTAGGAGGGACTGTAGGGAGAAAAGGGGCATGTGATATAGTTCTATTTTAATTAAAATATATTCTTTTTTTTTGTTGAACCTCACAGTCTGTGAATTGTTTCTGGGTGTTCAGACCTTTCTGGGGTTAGTATCCCATTATCAGTGACTGCATATTATGTCTGTTCTTTTGTGACTGGGTTGTCTCACTCAGGATGATATTCTCTAGATGCATTCATTTTCTTAAGAATTTGGTTAAGTCATTGTTTCTGATAGCTGAGTAGTACTCCATTGTGTAAATGTACCACAATTTTTGTATCCATTCATCTACTGAAGGACATCTGGGTTCTTTCCAGCTTCTGGCTATTATAAATAGAGCTGCTATGAGCATTGTGGTGCATGTGTCTTTGTTGTATGTTGGAGTATCTCTGGGGTAAATGCCCAGAAGTGGAATAACTGGGTCTTCAGGTAGTACTATGTCCATTTTGCTGAGGAACTGCCAGACTGATTTCCAGAGTGGTTGTATCAGTTTACAGCCCCACCAGCAGTGGAGAAGTGTTCCTCTTTCTCCACATCCTCGCCAGCATCTGTTGTCATCAATTCTTATGTGTAAACTCTCAGGATCCAGAGCTTAGAAGTACAAGGTGAGTGACAAGCTGACAGAAGTTATCCAGTGAGAGCCTCGAGCGCTGAGCCTCCTCCTGGCCTGCACTTTTTATTCCACTTGTGTAAAAATGACATGTCTTCAGATACAAGCAGAGGACTAGATGACAATGAAAAAAACCAGTGATGGAGGTTATCTTTGTGAAGTAGAAAAAGGGCTGTAGAGGTGGCTCACTGGTTATGAGTACCACTGCTGTTCCAGAGGTTCTGAGTTCAAATACTAGCAACCACATGGTGGCTCACAACTATCTGTAATGGGATCTGATGCCCTCTTCTGGTGTGTCTGAAGACAGCAACAGTGTACTTACGTATAATAAATAAAACCTAAAAAATTACAAAAACTCGAAAATAGTAAAAAAAGTAAAAAAAAAAGTTGGGCTGGTAGTGGTACCATCTTCCCTTTTCCTGTGATGAATATGTTAATTTTATAACCAGGAAAGAAAAGCTAGTGATTAACCCTGCAATTTTATAAAACATCTTTTGTTGACATTCTACAAATTATACCATCCAATAATGTCTCAATCCTCTCTTTTGTGCCGACAGTTTATATATCTTCCTGACTTCTGAGAGCCTTGTTATTTCTGGAAGACTTTCCAAGGGCACCTGCTGGCCTTCCACCTGAGATATTAGGTGTTCCTGATGTACTCGTTTGCCTCCATCTTCGATGTAAACAATCAGAACCGAGGTGTTACTTTCTGAAATGCCAAATTTCTTCAGATCCTCTGAAATATTATTTGGAGAGAGGTTGAAGATAATTTCAGTAGACAGAGTCCTTGTCTTCATTCTTCCCAGTTTGTGGAGGTGAACGGTTTTGTTTGCTGCCACAAGTATCTGAAATGGATCGATAATCACATTGGGGTTTATCAATGAACCATCAATAGATCCTTCCATGGCCCTTTTCCTCAAGTCTCCTGCATTTTTTACACCTTTAAATAACAGAAGGGTCACCCTGCATTCGGGAAACAAGTCCAGCTGCTGTAATAACTGCATTTCACAGACAGTGAGGACTCTCTCTCAGTCTCCGGTCCGTTTCAGAAGATCGTCCCCTTGAAAGTTTGCTACTGTTTTGAACCATAATGCAAATTTCTAATATGCAGTATATCTGATATGTAACCCCAAAGAGATTAGTGAACATATACTTAGAACAGCTGGTTTACAGGGAGAACAGGAAAGGGAGAATTAATGTAATTATAATTTTTAAAATGGATATCTGTTTACTAATATGATTGTATAATAACCAATGGGAGGTTTGTATAGATAAGAAAAGTTACATTAATAACAACTAAACAACACAGATAATGTCAACATTGGTCCTCAGATTTATAAGGCATGTAGCAAAGATTTTAATTAGTCAAATTACTATGGATGAATAATGGAATTGATTTTTTCTTTTTGGCTACCTTGATTACTGCTCATACCTTATTTTATGCGTAGAGTAAAGGTAGAGGTAATGGTAGTGAAACTATATACTGAAGCAAAAATAAACACCAACCATACCACATGAGGCAGACTATAAGGACCTTTTGAGACTTATTGATCCAGTCTGGATACTCTCAGGCCATGATTTCAGAGTCCTTTTTATAGTACTTTCAGGTATATTGGCTGTCTTCTGAGTGCCATGTTTACTATCCAGATTCTTAGATCTCTTTGGCTTACAACCTTCTTAACAGATGATCTAAGAAGAGTGGAGGGGAACTTATGTCAAGGGACACTTCTGCAGAAAAAAAAAATGGCCTTACATATCCCCACTTCTAAGACAATCAGCAACAATATGCAAATCTTGAGAGTGCTGATGTTCTTGTAATTTTGACCATGAGAGGATCGCAATGGGGGACTGCATAAAAAACAGAAGCCTTTGAACTCATAGGAGAAGCCTAACAATCACCCAGCCTTTGCTAGCATTAGAGGTAGAGCTGACTTTATACCCATTTAATGATCTAATTAGTGGCAATTATCAATAATATAGAGTTGCTACACTTCAGTGAACACATTTCTAAGGCTGACATTAAATACCTGCCTCTGTAATCAAAACACAAAACATGTGCTTCAGACTGATCTTGATCTACCTTCACCTCAGGAATCAATAAGCATCTCTCAAGAATGTGCTACCTCCTATAATGGAATGGGTGAACTCAAGCTCTGTCATTGCTAATCTCATCCTAGAAAGCAAAACCTTCATGGTCTAGCCTTGGCTCCTGACTCAGTTTCACAATGTGTGTGTGTGTGTGTGTGTGTGTGTGTGTGTGCGCGTGCGTGCGCGCGTTGGTGCAGGATCATTACCTGTGCATGCCCACTAGGGTTATACCTGGAGGTCAGACATCTTCCTCTATTTCTGCCTGTTTTATTCATTTGAGTAAAGGTTTCTTACAGAACCAGAAACTTTCTGTTTTTCTTTTTCTTTTTCTTTTTTGGATATACTTCACTTATATTTCAAATGTTATCCCACTTTCTGTTTTTTCCTCCATAAACCCTGTATCCCATCCTCCCTACTCCTGTTTCTATGAGGGTATCCTCGTACCCACCAATCCCCTTATGCCTGCCTGCCCTGACATCCCCCTACACTGGGGGCATCGAGTTTTGGCAGAACCAAGGGCTTCTTATCCCATTGATGGCCAACAAGGCTATCCTCTGCTACATATGCAGCTGGAGCCATGGGTCTGTCCATTTGGACTAATTGGATATTAGTTTAGTCCCTGGGTGCTCTGGTTGGGTGGTATTGTTTTTATTGGGTTGCAAGCCCTTTCAGTTCCTTCAAGTTTTTTTCTCTAACTCCTCCATTATGAACCCCATTCTCACTTCAATAGTTGGTTGTGATCATCTGCCTCTGTATTTGCCATGATCTGGCAGAGCCTCTCAGGAGACAGCAATATCAAGCTTCTGTCAATTCTTCTTTTTAAAAAAAAACTTTGTAGACATTTATGTTTTTATTGGATATTCTCTGTATTTACATTTCAAATGTTAACCCCCTTTCTCTCCACTCCCATCCCCCTCCCCTTGCTTTCATGACGGTGCTATCTCTCCCAATCACCCACTCCTACCTCTGTACCTTGGAATTCCCCTACAATGGGAAAATGAGCCTTCACTGGACTAAAGGACTCTCCTCCCATTGATGCCAGACAATGCTGTCCTCTGCTGCATATGCACCTGGAGCCATGGGTCTCTCCATATGTACTCATTTTTTTGTGTTGTAGTCTTTGGGAGCTCTGGAGTGTTTGGTTTGTTGATAACGTTGTTCTTCTCATGGGATTGCAAACCCTTTCAGCTCCTTCATTCTTTTCTCTAGCTCCTTAATTGGGGTTCCTGTGCTTAGTTCAATGGTTAGCTGCAAGCATCTTCCTCTGTATCAGTATGGCTCTGACAGAGCCTCGTAGGAGGCATCCATTTCAGATTCCTGCTAGGAAGCACTTTGGCATCAGCGATAGTGACTGGGTTTTGTGGTTCTATATGGGATGGATCCCCAGGTGAGGCAGTCTTTGGATGATCTTTTCTTCAATCCCTGTTCCTCTATTTGTCCTTATATTTTCTCCAGTGAGTGTTTTGTTCTCCCTTCTAAGAATGACTGAGGCATCCATATTGTGGTCTTCCTTCTTTTTGAACTTCATAAGGTCTGTGAACTTTTTCTTGGGTATTCTGAGATTTTGGATTAGTATCTGCTTATCAGTGAGTCCATAGTGTGGGAATTTCTAATTCTCATGACATGAAGAATAATCTTAAAGGAAGATTGGCCCACTTAGTATACACCTCAGATTATACTAGTTGGCAACTCTGGGTTTTAGCTACATATAAAATCAGTTATGGATTCAGTTTCCATGGATTGAAAACAATATGAACGTACACATGAAAGACTGAGCTGGCACAAATATTCATAAATCAGCATGTGTGTGGAGCAGATAGGCCATGTTTGGAGCCCTAATACCTGATTGAGATTGGTCGAAGGCCTGGGAGTAAATACAAAACGGGTAAAGCTTTCTGAGCTCTTGGGAAATCAGAAGTTCTCACACTGCCATAAACAGTACATGATCTTCATGATGCCACAAACAATGGTATGACCCCACTAGGCATTGGCCATGCCACAAGTCCCATCTCCACAGGAGGATGTGATATGGACTCCAGCCAGATTGGCCCACGCCCCAAGTCCCTCTCCTGCATGTAGATGTGACTGCACACAAGCCCTAGGCAGAAGTAGGACTACCCTAAAATATGTAGACAAGGTTTCCCTAAGCCCTGAGGCTAAGCCAATAGGAAGATGGTGGTCAGACCCATAGCAATTTCAAAAAGTATATTTATACTGGAGTGTGGGGGCGGTGCTAAAGAAGAGTTACATGTGTAGAACTCATTCCTTTGTTCTAAAAGTGCTGTTACCAATTCATATTGGGAAGAGAATTTTTCTCCTGAAGGTTCTCAGGTCCTGTACCAGGGCCTCTCACCAGCTTGGTTTAGCTTGCCAGTGACAGCCATGATCAGGGGCAAAGCACTGTCTTTGAGAGCTCAGGCTGAAGTTCATATGCCCTACCTAGCTTTAATTTCAGCACCCCGCTGAGCTTTGTTTTTTCCACTTTCAAGCCTGAATTCATGCATGCCATCTAGATCTAGTAGAAAAGGCAGCAGAGGCTACATTACCCCAGACAAAGTGGGGACTACTGGAGTAAGGTCCCACAAATGTGCTTGCATACTAATGTATTTCTGCAAGTAGTTTTGTTGGATTAATTGAAAAGAAAATCATGACTTATATTTTATATCCATTTAATGACTAAAACTAACTCTAGTATTGGCAGATACATACATCATCACCTTCTTTGAGAAGTGTGACTTAAAGATCTCTCAATGAAGAAATTGATAGCTATTTTTCATGGCTAGTATCATATATAATATCATCACAAATAGTGACCTCTGGATGATTGGGGTGAGACATTATTATATTATTCATTTAATAACAGATAGGCTGCATAGCAAGTACCAACATTGAAATGGAAGGAAGGTTAGTATAATGGTCAATCACTCTCCCTGTTCAGTGGACACTGAGTTCTGAATATCTTTGTTTTTGAATTTGCGTGCATGTGTGTGCATGTGTGTGTGTGTGTGTGTGTGTGTGTGTGTGTGTGTGTGCTGTTTATAGACACAACTTTCTTTCCCTTAATTGTCAGCTTTAGCTTAAGTGGAATTGAAAATGCTCTTTTCACTTTAGCTGTTTGCTTTTCTTGTGAATGCACAATTGGTTAGTATTTAAACACTGAGCACAGCACAAACCCACCTTGAGTTGATAACTGCTCTAGCAGCTGGTTTCAGCCTTCATTTTCATTCTGAGCAATGACCAGAGCTGTGCTTCTTGGAAGACATACATTTTCCAATAATAGTCCCTCTCCCTCTCATTCTGTCTGTCTATCTCTTTCTCTGTCTCTCACCCTCCCTCAGTCCCTCCATCTATCCCTCCCTGGTGGACTTTTTATCTTCCCTTTCACCTTCTTTCTTTCTTCTCTTTTATTCTACTCTCTATTGTGTTTATTTCCACTGTCCCCATCAGAATTTTACATTCATTCCCTGTCTCCTCATCTCTTCTTACCACTTGCTCTTTCTTGGCACATGCTGTCCTGATTGTACTGTGCTTGGTGACTATATTTTTTCTCTTTCTTCTGTCTTTTGTGGGCTGGTTTCTCTACTTGTGAAATTTTAGTTGGTATTTTCTTTTATTCTTTTTTTATTGAACAACTTTATTTTTTCAAAAAAGATAAATGAACAAATTTTAATCATTTTTGCATAAAAGTATACAAATACATTTTTGTCAGTACTTGGCTTTTTCTCTTTAAAAGATTTGATAGTGTGCATTAAGGACTTACTAGTTACAATGAGCAAAAAAGTACATGTAAAACAGGATGTAACACAGAATTAGTCAAAGTTTTCTTGGTGTGTAAGGATTGAGCATAATAGTTTTTTTTTCTTGAACTTCACACACTCTGTGAGTTGTTTCTGGGGTGTTCAGAGCTTTCTGGAGTTAGTATCCCATTATCAGTGACTACATATTATGTCTGTTCTTTTGTGACTGTGTTATCTCACTCAGAATGATAGTATCTAGATGCAACCATTTTCTTTCTTTTTTTTCACATAGCTTCACTATATTTATTTATTTATTTTTGAGAATTAGTATACTGTATTTTATTTCTTGAACTTCATACAGTCTGTGAGTTGTTTCTGGGGGAGTGCAAGCCTCTGGAGTTAGCATCCCAATATCAGTGACTGCATATTATGTCTGTTCTTTTGTGACTGGGTTATCTCACTCAGGATGATATTCTCTAGATGCAGCCATTTTCTTAAGAATTTTGTTAAGTCATTGTTTCTGATAGCTGAGTAGTACTCCATTGTGTAAATGTACCATAATTTTTGTATCCATTAATTTACTGAAGGACATCAGGTTCTTTCCAGCTTCTGGCTATTATAAATAGGGCTGCTATGAACATTGTAGTGCATGTATCTTTGTTGTATATTGGAGTGTCTCTGGGGTATATGCCAAGAAGTGGAATAGCTGGATTTCCAGAGTGGTTGTATCAATTTACAACCCCAGCAACAGTGGAGAAGTGTTCCTCTTTCTCCAAAACCTCACCAGCATCTGCTTTCATCTTCGTTTTAGATCTTGAAAATCTGACTGGTGTGAGGTAGAATCTCAGGGTTGTATTGATTTGCATTTCCCTGAAGGCTAATGATGTCAAGTACTTGCTAAGATGTTTCTCAGCCATTCGATATTCCTCAATTGAGAACTTTTTGTTTAACTCTGTACCCCATTTTTTAATAGGGCTGTTTGATTCTCTGGTGTCTAGCTTTTTGAGTTCTTTGTATACCTTGGATATTAGGTATGATGTGGGATTGGTAAATATCTTTTCCCACTCTGTTGGCTGCCGTTTTGTTTTCTTGACAGTGTCCTTAGCCTTACAGAAACTTTGCAATCTCATTAAGTCCCATCCAGAAGCCATTGGTGTTCTGTTCAGGAAATTTTCTCCTGTGCCTATGTGTTCTACGGTTTTTCCTAATATCTCATCTAATAGTTTCAGTGTACCTGGTTTAATGTGGAGATCTTTGATCCACTTACACTTGAGCTTTGGACGAGTAGATAAGAAATGTTCTATTTTCATTCTTCTGAATGCTGAGTGCCAGTTGCACCACCACCATTTGTTGGATAGGCTGTCCTTTTTCCATTAAATATTTACAGCTCCTTTGTCAAAAATAAGGTGACCATATATGTAAGGGCTCATTTCTGGATCTTCTATTCTATTCCATTGTTCCATGTCCCTATTTCTGTACCAGTACCATGGGGTTTTCAGTACAATGGCCTTGTAATATAGCTTGAGGTCAGGGATAGTGATTCCTGCAGATGTTTTCTTGTTGTTGAGAATGGATTTAGCTTTTCTAGGTCTTTGTTATTCCAGATGAAATTGCACATTGATCTTTCCAACTCAATGATAAACTGGGTTGTAATTTTATTGGGCATTGCATTGAATCTGTAGATTGCTTTTGGTAGGATGGTTATTTTTAAAATGTTGATCCTTCCAATCCATGAGCATGGGAGATCTTTCCATTTTCTGAGATCTTTCTCGATTTCCTTCTTTAGAGGTTTGAAGTTCTTGTCACACAGGTCCTTCACTTTCTTAGTTAGAATCACATCAAGGTATTTCATAATTTTTGTGACTATTGTGAAGGGTATCTTTTCCCTAATTTCTTTCTCCACATGATTGTCCTTTAGATATAGGAAGGCTACAGATTTGTTTGAGTTAATTTTATATCCAGCCACTTTGCTGAACTTTTTTATCAGCTGTAGATGTTCTCTGGTGGAGTGTTTGGGGTCACTTAAGTACACAATCACGTCATCTGCAAATAGTGATGTTTTTACTTCTTCCTTTCCAACTTGTATACCTTTGATTTCCTTTTGCTGTCTCATTGCTCTGGCCAGAACTTCCAGTACTATGTTGAATAGGTAGGGGGAGAGTGGGCAGCCTTGTTGAGTCCCTGATTTTAGTAAGATTGCTTCAAGTTTTCCACTGTTAAGTTTGATGTTGGCTATTGTTTTGCTGTATATTACTTTTATTATGTTGAGGCCTTGAATTCCTGTTCTTTCTAAGACTTTTAACATGAAGGGGTGTTGAATTTTGTCAAATGCTTTCACAGCATCTAGTGAGATGACCATGTGGTTTTTTTCTTTGATTTTTTTTTTCATGGTGGATTACATTTATGGATTTCTGTATATTAAACCATCCCTGCATCCCAGGGATGAAGCCCACTTGATCATCGTGAATGATCGTTTTGATGTGTTCTTTGATTCGGTTTTCAACTATTTTGTTGAGTATTTTTGCATGTGTGTTCATAAGTGAGATTGGTCTGAAGTTTTCTATCCTTGTAGGGTCTTTGTGTGGTTTAGGAACGAGGGTTATTGTAGCCTCTGAAAATCATTTAGGTAGTATTCCATCTGATTCTATCTTGTGGAATAGTTTGGAGAGTATTGTTATTATGTCGTCAATAATTGTCTGATAAAATTCTGCACTGAATCCATCTGGACCTGGGCTTTTTTGGTTGGGACGCTTTTGATGACTCCATCTATTTCTTTACGTGTCATGGGCTTATTTAGATGGTTTACCTGGTTCTGGTTTAACTTTAGTATCTGGTATCTATCTAGGAATTCATCCATTTCTTCGAGATTTTACAGCTTTGTTGAGTATAGGCTTTTGTAGTAGGATCTGATGATTTCTTGAATTTCCTTAGTTTCAGTTGTTATTTCTCCACTTTCCTTTCTGATTTTGTTAATTTGGATATGATCTCTTTGCCCTCTAGTTAGTCTGTTTAAGGGTTTAACAATCTTGTTAATTTTCTCAAAGAACCACCTCTTGGTTTTGTTGATTCTTTAAATGGTTCTTTTTCTTTCTATTTGGTCTATTTCTGCCCTAAGTTTGATTATTTCTTGCCATCTACTCCTCTTGGGTGTATCTGCTTCCTTTTGTTCTAGAGCTTTTAGCTGTGCTGTCAAGTTGCTGATGTATGTTCTCTCCAGTTTCTTTTTGGAAGCACTCAGAGCTATGAGTTTTCCCCTCAGTAGTGCTTTCATTGCATCCTATAGGTTTGGGTATGTTGTTTTTTCATTTTCATTGAATTCTAGAAAGTCCTTAATTTCTTTCTTTATTTCTTCTTTGACCCTGGTATCATTTAATAGAGCTTTTTTTAGTTTCCATGTATTTATGGGCTTTTTGTTGTTTTTGTTGTTATTAAAGACCAGCCTTAGACCATGGTGATTTGAAAGGATGCATGGGAGTATTTCAATCTTCTTATATCAATTGAGGCTTGTTCTGTGTCCAATTATGTGGTCAATTTTTGAGAATGTGCAGTGAGGTCCTGACAAGAAAGTGTATTCTTTTGTTTAAGGTGATATGTTCTGTAGATAGCTATTATTTCCAGTTGGTTCATAGTCTCTGCAAGTTTAAAGTGTCCTTGTTCAGTTTCTGTTTCTATGATCTGACCATTGGTGTGAGTGGGGTATTAAAGTCTCCCACTATTATTGTGTAGGGTGAAATGTATTTTTTGAGCTGTAGTAGGGTTTCTTTTATGAATATGGGTGCTTTTGTATTTGGAGCATATATGTTAAGGATTGAGAGTTCCTCCTGACAGATTTCCCCTGTAATGAGTAAAAATTGTCCTTCCTTATCTTTTTTGATAATCTTTGGTTGGAAATTTAATTTATTCGGTATTAGAATAGCCACTCCAGCTTGCTTCTTGGCACTGTTTGCTTGGAAGATTTTTTTCCCAACCTTTTACTCTGAGACAGTGTCTGTCTTTGTCTCTGAGATGAGTTTCCTTTATGCAGCAAAATGCTGGGCTTTGTTTATGTATCCATTCTGATAACCTATGTCTTTTTATTGGGGAGTTGAGTCCATTTATGTTATTAGATATCAAGGAATAGTCGTTGTTGTTTCCTGCTATTATTGTTTTCATTGGTTGAATTGTGTCTGTGTCTCTTTCTCCTTTTGGTTTTCTTGCTCAGGAGTTTTCTTGTTTTTGCTAGTATGTAGTTCCCCTCATTGTATTGGGTTTTCCACCTATAATTCATTGTAGTTCTGGGTTTGTTATCTGATATTTTGTAAATTTAGTTTTGTCTTGGAATATCTAAGTCTCTCCATCTATGATGATTGATAGTTTTGCTGGGTATAGCAGCTTTGGCTGGCACTTGTGCTCTCTTAGTGTCTGCATGGTCTCTGTCCAGGTTCTTCTAACTTTCATAGTCTCTGTTGAGAAATCGGGTGTGATTCTAATTGGTCTGCCTTTACATGTTATATGACCTTTTTCCCTTACTGCTTTTAGTATTCTTTCTTTGCTTTGGGCACCTGGCATTTTTACTATTATGTGTGGGGAGGAATTTCTTTTCTGGTCCAACTTATTTGGAGTTCTGTAGGCTTCTTTTATGCTCGTGGTCATCGTATTCTTAAGAGTTGGTAAGTTTTCTTCTATGATTTTGTTGAAGATATTTACTGTGCCTCTTAGTTGATATTCTTCTCCCTCTCTATTCCTATTATCCTTAGGTTTGGTCTTCTCATTTTGTCCTGGATCTCCTGGACATTTTGTGTGAGGAGCCTTTTGGCTTTTGCATCTTCTCTGGCTGTTTTGTCTATGTTTTCAATGTTGTCTTCGGCCCCCGAGATTCTCTCTTCCATCTCTTGTAGTCTGTTGGAAATGCTTGCATCAGTGACTCCTGATTTCTTTTTTTAGGATTTCTACCTCTAGGGTTTTCTCTTTTAGTGTTTTTTTTTTGTTTTATTGTGTTCATTTCTGTTTTAAATTCCTTTTTCCATTCCTTCATCTCTTTGGTTATGTTTTCTTCTAGTTCTTTGAGTGTTTTTCTTTAAAAGCTTCTAATTCTTTATGCTTTTCCTCCTGTTATTTTTTTAAGGATTTCTATCATTATCTTGAGGTAGGATTTTGGGTCTGCTTCTTCTTTTTCTGTAGTGTTTGGCAATCTGCCGTTTGCTATGATGGGAGGGCTGGCTTCTAGTGTTGCCAGGTTTTCTTGGTTTCCCTGGGGTACGTTCTTTCCCTTTTCTCTTGCCATCTTGTTGTAAATGATTGGTTTTTGGCTTTCCTTTGTACCTGGCCTGTGTCCCTGTATTTCCACTGGTCCTGGTGGCAGATGGTCAGTGTGCCTGTTGTGCACCCAAAAGCCGCTCGTTGGAAACAGAGGGCCCAATGATTGGTTTCTGGTCTCTGGATCCGGCAAGGCAGGGGCTCACTTTTCGAGTGTTCTCGGCAGAGATCTCCCTGCCCCCTGGCTAGACGGAACCCCTTCTCTCCAGGCCTGTGTCTCTGGGTCTTCACTGGTCCTCCTAGTGGATGGTCTGAGCTCTGTTCTGCCTAATTAGTTTCTATGTCTTGTTATACTTGCAGACAGTATAACATTTGAAAGTTTATTTTTAGATGAACCTGTGCTTCCCAGGTATTTTTTTTCTCCAATTTGAAAAAGTATTTCATTATTGTAGCCTAAACTAGCTTTTAACTCATGACATTCCTTCTGCCTCATCTTCTAAATGCCAGGGTTCCAGATATGAATCACCACACTTGTTTTCATTCTTAAAATGTCCGAATTGTAGGTAAATGCTGCCATATGAACATATACACATTTGCATAATCATGGCTTATACTTTTATGTAGATAGATTGGGATAAGTTATTGTCACTGCACTGAATTCAATCTCTTATTAACTTACCATGTGAATAAAAGAATGCTTGATATAAAACAGAAACAGACGAGGTACGTGAATTGATGTCTCACATATATGCTGTTGGGTACTTCATTTAGAGAGGAAAAAAAGCAGAGAAGAGCAGTTTACAAGTTATATTAGCTTTGATAATCTGGAAACCATGAATTTATGAAGTAAGGAACCTATACAAATTGGGTTTGTGTTGGAAACACTTTTTTTTTTTAAAAAAAAGCTTTTTATTTGTTTTATGTGAGTACACTGTTGCTGTCTTCAGACACATTGGAAGAGGGCATCACATCTAATTATACATGGTTGTGAGCCACCACGTGGTTGATGGGAATTGAACTCAGGATTTCTGGAAGAGCAGCCAGTGCCTTTAACCCTTGAGCTATTTCTTTAATCCAGGAGAACAAAATTCTAAACTGTAGTCCTTAACTGAGAAGGGTAGAAGAGTCCACCATGGTTAGATTGTATAGCCAAAATGGGCAATGAGTAGAAGACAGACATAATTAAGGTACCAGGCAAAGACCCATCTGCTTCTACAGTTAAGATAACAATCTTGAATCTTGGCTTTGCTCTGTTGTACTTACAGACAGGAGCCTAGCATGGTTGACCTCTGTGAGGCTATTCCAGCAGCTGACTGAGACAGATGCAGATACTCAGAATTAAGCACTGGACAAGCACAGGTTGGGGACCCCTGTTGAACAGTTAGGGTAAGGATTGAAGGAACTGAAGGGGATGACAACCCCATAGGAAAACCAACAGTGTCAACTAACCTGGAACCCTGGGAGCTCCCAGAGACTGAGACACCAACCAAAGAGCATACATGGGCTAGTCTGATACCCCAGCACATACAGCACATACTTAGCAGTGGGCTGCCTTGTCTGACCTCAGTGGAAAAGGATACTTCTAAATCTGTAGAGGATTGATGTTCCAGGGTCGGGGATACCTTGGGAAGGGACACCTTCTCAGAGGCAAAAGGGAGGGGAGAAGGGGAAGACAGGAGGAAGAACTCTGGAAGGTCAGACTTGGGGGGGGGCAACATTTGGAATATAAATTAATTAATTAATTTTTAAAGATAATATAAAGAATATTTTTAAAAGATTAGTTTATTTTTAGCATATATTTTTACAATTTTGAATATTTAAATATAAGTGATTTATTTTTTTTGTGTATTAGGGCTGAAAAGAGCCTACTTGGCCATGTTTTGTAGTTAGTCCTCCATAGTGAAATTTGGAGGGATTTCAAGGGCACCCTATCGAAAAACATAGACCATAGATATCAGTATTCAGAAACTTCTTTTTAGAGTTCTCTGTGACATGCCACTATTTCTGATGCATTTTGTAAATATGTAAAGGAATAATGAAAAACATAAAAATTGCCTATTACTCCAGCACCCAGAGATGGCTGATAATACTTTTGTACCTGTGCATGTGTGAGCATATGTGTCTATGAGTCTCATGGGGATAAGAAACAGCACGAGAGTAGACTGCACTTCCAAGGAAGCTGTGACAGGACATTATTAAAATTCCGGGCTCAGAACGGAGTGGAATCTTTAATCTCAAAAATCTTAACTCTATATTGCAGACTTTTAGAATTTAAAGTATTTTAGACTTCAATTTTTCAGATAGGAGATGTGTAACTTGCCAAGTTTGAATAAATATTCCAAAATATTGGGAGAAACCCTGAAATATGAAACACTTGTATTCTTACAAATTTCAGATAAGAAACAATATGTTTACCATACATATATTATAATTTTGATGCATGGAAATATATATATATATATATATATATTATATAATATGTATATATATATATATATATATATTATATAATATGTATATATATTCAATGTGAGTGGTTAAAGTATAATTTTATAGCAATACAGTAATATTATAAGATTATATGCAATTATTGTACAAGCTTTATAGGCAATTACCTATCATTTCAACACTCAGGGATATCTGGTCAAGCGGTACATATGCAGGTATTTGTGATCAGTGTGTAAGGTGTGGTAAAATTTGCGGTCTGAAATAGGAATCATATCTGTAGGTATGTTTGTATCTAGAAGATAATTTTGTGTGTTGCCTTAATATTCTTTTATGATGGACTTTTAAAGTTAATTATAAGATAAGCAAACAAAAAACCCTTTGCATTTATGTATGTTTGGATATTTGGTACTTATCTTTTCTTTCTTTTTATATTGGATATTCTCTGTACTTACATTTCAAATATTATCACCTTTTCCCCTCTTTCCTACCCCTCTCCCTCCACTTATTTCCATGAAGATGCTCCCACTCTCAACCACCCACTCCCACCTCTGCACCTTGGCATTCCCCTACATTGGGAAAACAAGCCTTCTCTGGATCAAAGGCCTCTCCTCCCATTGTTGCCAGACAATGCCATCCTCTGCTACATATGCACCTGGAGCCATGGGTCTCTCCATGTGTGCTCAGTGGTTGGTGTTTTAGTCATTGGGAGCTCCTGGGTGGGGGGGGGGCGTTGGTTGGTTGATATTGTTCTTCTTATCACCATCCTAGACAATAGTAGTCACCATCCTACAACCATATCTTTAAGGTCTAGGTTTCACTTATGAGGAAGAGCACACAATGTATCATTTTTAGTCCAGCTTATTTTAGTAAACATAGTGCTCTCTGTTTCTATCTATCTTGGTGAAGGTGGAAAGATTTCATTATTTTATGACTGAACAATATTTCCTTGTATACATACAACATGTTTAACTTACCCTTTTACCAGTTGATGGAAATGTATCCTATTAAAAAATGGGGTACAAAGCTAAACAAATAATTCTCAACTGAGGAATATAGAATGGCTGAGAAGCTTCTAAAGAAATGCTCAACATTCCTAGTCATCAGGGAAATGCAAATCAAAACACTCCTGAGATTCCACCTCACACCAATCAGAATGGCTAAGATGAAAAACTCAGATGACAGCAGATGCTGGGGAGGATGCAGAGAAAGAGGAAAACTTCTCCACTGTTGGTAGGGTTGTAACCTGGAACAACCACTCTGGAAATCAGTCTGGCAGTTCCTCAGAAAATTGGACATAGTACAACCTTAGGATGCAGCTATATCATTCCTGGGCATATACCCAAAAGAAACTCCAACATCTATCAAGGATAAATGTTCTACTATGTTCATAGCAGCTTTATTTATAAGACCCAGAAACTTGAAAGAACCCAGATGTTCTTCAACAAAGGAATGAATACAGAAATTGTGGTACATTTACACAATAGACTATTACTCAGCTATTAGAAACAATAACTTCATGAAATTCCTAGGCAAATGGATGGAACTTGAAGCTATTATTCTGAAAAAGGTAACCCAGTCACAAAAGAACACTCATGGTATATACTCACTGATAAGTGGATACTAGCCCAAAAAGCTCGGAATACCTAAGAAACAATTCACAGAAATTATGAAGCTCAAAGAGAAGGAAGACAAGAAGGCGAATGCCTCAGTCCTTCTTATAAGGTAGGACAAAACGCTCATGGGAGGAAATAATGGGACAAATAGAGAATCAGAGATTGGAGAAAAGATCATCCAAAGACTGCCTTACCTGGGGATCTGTCCCATAAGCAGCCATTAAACCCAAGCACTACTGATGATGCCAAGTAGTGCTTCCTACCAGGAATCTGATAGGGATGCCTTTTTATAGGCTCTTTCACAGTCATACTGGTACAGAGGAGGATGCTTGCAGCTAACCATCCAAGTGAACATGGGGACCCCAATAAAGGGGCTAGAGAAAAAACTGAAGGAGCTGAAAGTGTCTGCAACCCCATGGGAAGAACAAAATTATCAATTAACCAAACCCTCTACAGCTTCCGGGGACTAAAACACCAACCAATGAGTTTTTATGGAGAGACCCGTGGCTCCAGGTGCATATGCAGCATAGGACAGCATTCTTTGGCATCAATGATAGGAGAGGATTATGAGGCAGGGGAGGCTTGTTTTCCCAGTTTAGGGAAATGTCAAGGTGCTGAGGTGGGAGAGGGAGGTTGGGAGAGGGAGCTCCTTGAGGCAATGGGAGGAGGAGGGGGGATGTGATGGAAAGGTGGAAAGGGGATAAAACCTGAATTGTAAATACGGAGAATATCCAGAAAAAAAGCAAACAAGCAAGCAAGAAAGAAAGCAAGAAGCAGAGAGCAAACTGGCAGTGTGCCTTTTTAGTCTCAAGAGTGGCTCCAGTGATATACTTCTTCCAGCAAAGCTAAACTACCTGGTCCTTCCCAAACAATGTTGCCAAGTGAGGATGAAGTGTTCAGATGCCCAAGAGTATGGGGACATTCCTCATTGAAACTACCATGGTATGACAAGTCTGAACATTAATTTTTTTTGCAACCAGGTTAGGAGTGCATAATTTAAGAGCCATTTATTTATAAAATGCCTTTCCTCTGCCCTGTTATCACATTGACCCATTATGGATATTGTGTGTGATTCACTCCTTGACTTTGTCAGTAGATCCTTTTTATTGATGAAATTATAGATTGAAAGATGGCAAACATTTCCACAGTTTCAGTTCACTTGCATTTTCATTTGGAATGGAAAGCAGGGTCAGTATAGGGCACTATGACAAAAACTAAATCAAAAGAGTTCCTAGGAAAGAGAACAAAAGAAGCATATGATGAATTTTCATCATCTTCATGACATTGGAAAAGAAATAATCCAATTAACCTGTAAGACATCACCTAAGCTCTTCAGAGGTGGCCAGTTACTGCCATTCCAAGGCAGCACAGTTTTTAGTTATGAACAAGTGGGGAACCTCTTGGTTCTGTCACATAAACCACAAACGGGCACAATAGTCTACTGTTTCCTTCCAAAATACGTCTCAAATCATGGTACAACTTTTGGAGAAATATAACATAAGATTAGATTTTTAAAATTCATTCTCTGAGTGTAATCTGTGTTGTAACAATGTAGCTAATCTGTATTAAATGTAATAACTTGAGTCAACAACTCTGAGGAATTCATTTGTAAGTGCCATTATGTAGTGATAAAAAGGAGAGATGCCTGATGTTTTTGCAAGACAGATTTAGATTTATTTTTCAACCTCCCTAGTCTAGATAAAAGTAGACTGATGAGGGCATGTTTTCAACATTGCTCTGTATCAACAAATACTTTCCAATTTAGCCAATTGTAATGTTTTATTTAATTCTAATATATTTCTCCCTGTAATTGACTAGTTTTGATACATTTTCCTGGGACTTCAATATATATTTTAATGACTACAATATGACAGAGATAGAATGCAAACAGTGAGGTCAGGAATCCATCTTCCCTTCCTCTCTATTATTTCTCCCTAGTTTCACCCACTGTACTGTATGCAGAGGAATTATATGCTGTTATGTCCAGGACAAATAAGCTTTGGAACAATGTAGGTGCTTCATGGAGAACTTACTGTAGTCATTGTTTAACCTAACTACACACACAGCCATCAAAGAACATTCAGACTATTTGGAACATAAAAGCACAATTTCTTTTATTTTTCTTCAGTGCACTAACTGGGTTTGAAATAAACATTTTACATCTTTTCTGGGAGGGTTTTGTGATTAAACCTTTCTGATCACAAAGACATAAAAATCATGTTGGTGGCTATATTGTCTAAACAACTATTTATTTAGTAATAGTAGAGATATTAGTCATGTATTAAATACTATTCTGAATACTAGTTCATATTTTATATAAACTAATAGTGAGATATATAAAGAGAAATGTATATATATATATAATTTAAAATACAAAGATTTATTTAGGTATCTATTATTAATTGCTTCACAGATTTCACACTGTGTTCTACTATGGTTGAGAAATGCATAGTAAAGATACCACTACCTCAGTTCAAAAATATGACTTGAGAAATATCGTATGACAGAAATAAAGCAAGTCATGAATCGAGGTTGAGAATAAGAATATTTTTGAAAGAGATGTTGACTCCCATGTTAGTGTGCTCAAATGTTTGCTAAGTTAAGGTGGCAGGGTAGAGGAAAGGGGCAGTGTGGAGCTGAGCCTGAAGGATATAGGGGTAGGGAGACACTAAACACAGGATGCTCTTCTAATGGGTGCTTCCCAGAGTGATGGCCAGACTATAGAGAAGGCATGAAAGACCTATCTCAAGCAGAGAGTTTTTACCCAAGTAGACCCTTGTGTCTCATTTGTACCCAGGAAATTATGGAGGCTTTTAACTTTGAAATACCTGTTGGGCAGAGACTGAGGACTACAGCTATAGCTGAATGGTTTGGGTGGGATCCTGTAGTCCAGTTTAAATCCTAGTCTCTCTCTCTCTCTCTCTCTCTCTCTCTCTCTCTCTCTCTGTGTGTGTGTGTGTGTGTGTGTGTGAGTACTAACAGTGCCTGAGCTTTTTCCCATGAGGCAAAATTATGTTTAGAGTAAAATAGAAGATTTAAATTCATGTGTACACTTGTTGCGTGAGGTTCCTATCAGCTGTATTGAAAGGCTTTCCCCATGCTAAATTTTACTTATTCTGCTGACTCAACAGCAAGTCCCATCCCCTCAGATGGTAAGGTAAGCATATTTGTTTACCTATTTAGATCCAAAGTTTATTTGAATGCTCTCTGAAGTTTACCAAGGATATGGCCTTTTATGACAATATTTCAGCGGCTTAAAAAAAGCTCATTGGAGAGAGCTGATTTTCCTTTTGCCAGCTGGTATCAATTGCAGCTAGCCTCTTAGGGTTGGAGGGAACAGTGCTAGAGCCCTGTCTGGCTTGAACTTGTGCAGGACAGTATATGTGCTGCTGCCATCTCTGTGATTTCATATGTGCTTCAGGTCTGTTGCGTCTGGAAGACACTATTTCTTCGGAGTCATTATCCCCAGGTCTTAAACTTTTTAAGCTGACTCTTCTGCACTGATTCTGAGCCGTGAGGTTTGATGACTGAATCTCATTTAGGACAGCGCGCTCTAAAGTCTCACTCTCTGCACATGGGCCAGGTTTGGTTTTTCACTAAGTATATTAACCACACTTCAGGGTAGGCCCCATGCCTAGTAGTAACTGGTCAACGCAAAATGAACTCAGTGAATCTTTATGGGATTTTTTGTTTTGTTATCCTATGTCTTGGCACTGGTCATTTGCTTGTTTTGATTTTGTCTGTTTGTGCATGTGTGTGTGTGTGTGTGTGTGTGTGTGTGTGTTTCTTCTTAAAGTGAAAGAGAAAAATCTTTAATTGGATGAGTTGAGAGGATCTTGGGTGAGTTGTAGGGAGATGAAAACTATGATCAAAATATATTGTATGAAAACATTTTTCAACTATAAATGTTCAATAAAGATGCAAAAAAAAAAAAAAAAAAAAAAACCAAAAAAAAAACCGAGTGTTACAGTGCTTGACCAAAAGAGCATGAATGTCCAGAGGGATCTTAGGAGCTATCTTGGAATTTTCCTTCTAAAGTGAGACAACTGATTATGTTTGAACACTATTTATAGACTCACTAATGTATTAACTTATATTTTTTGTTTTACATATTCAGGCCTTGGTGATCATTGTATATTACTATTATTGGAAACTGAATACATAACATATGAAGATGCTTTGAATTATATTTGTAATTTATTGTACATTTAAAATTATTTAACTTTTTAGCAAAAGAATGTATAATGTTTAATTTTAATTTTCTACTTAAAAGGCTGGTGGAATGACTCACCAGTTATGAGCACTGGCTACTTTTTTACAGTACCCTCCGTTTGATTCCAGTCATATGTATGACAGCTCATACATATTTGTAAGTTCAATTTTAGGGGACTTGAGTTTAATGTATATTCTTGGGTGTTTGGGTATAATATTCTATAGATAACTACTAAGCCCATTTGATACATGGTGTCACCTAATTCTAATGTTGCTCTGCTTATTACTGATGACCTATTTGTTGGAAAATGTGAAGTGTTGAAATCACCCAGTATTTATTATAGTCGCTTACAGCAAGGTAGCAAAAACTACACACTACAATACTGTGCTCCAGGTTTCCAGCTTTTTGAGTTGTCACTCATGCAGGGTATGGGACTTGGTAATTGCAGCAGCTGTCTTTGAGTTTTTCCTATTTTTGTAACTAACACCTCACTCATATTACTGTAAGTAACCACAATTAAACTCATTGATTCACCAAGTTGCACTTCGGTAGAATGTATACTTTGGTCTTTCTTGGGCTTCTTATATGGGGTGAATAGATTATTTGTGTGTGGTGTCTGAACAGCTCTAGTAGGCTTGAACATGGCAAACACAGGCCTAAACATGGCAAACATGGTGCAGGAAGATCTTGTGCTTTTCCCTTCCCTCTCCCTTACTAAACCATTAGAGTACATGCCTACAGCTAACCACCACGTCTGTTCCCATATTTTGTCACTTTATTATGCTTGACTCATTCAAAGTCTGATCTCCAAGGTCTAACCATCAACACATTAAGGTCTAACAATAAAAATAACCTAATTAAAATACCCATAAAAATCCCTAACATTTTACCCTAGCTCATTCTAACACAGACCCTTAACTTTCCCTCTTAAAATTAACACTTACAAAGCTGGTTCAGATTCAGCTATCTTGTCTCTTTCTCTTGCTTAATAAAGAATCTCTATGTACTTGAAAGTTACATTCGGGGTATGGTTTCTGCCTAGTTCAGGGTTCAGATGAGAGCACCCAACAGTATGCGGGTCCCTTCAGTGTCTCCCAGGAAAAGTCTTGTCATCCAGCATTTGTGTCTTGGTAGCCCTTTGTATTTTAATGTGGTTTTGTGTTTCCTTCTTTCCATGGTCTCTCTGATATATTCATTCCTCTCTCAGTCATGCAACAGTATGGAAAGTAAGCTGAGTAGTTAGGAAGAATGCATTTGTTTCTCTCTGCCCTTCGTTGTGGTTGTGACTACTTGCTTCTAGTTCCTGGTACCTTGATTTTTTCTACAGTGATAGACTGTAACCTGAAGTTATGAAGAAAAACAAACAAACAAACAAACCAGCAAACAAACGTGTAACCCAACCTTTTTTCTTAAGTTTCTTGAAGTCAGGATAGTCAGGGTATTTTGTTACTACCACAAAAATATACCAAGAGAGTGGAGTACTATGAAAGAGTTTGGAACATTGGCCTATAGGATGTTGAATGTCACAGACAGAAGTTACTGGGCTGTTCTTGTGGAAGCTTAAAAGTTAAAAATGGTGAGACAAATGAACACAGCGGAGGCTCAGTTCATGAGCTTTTAGAAGGGAACAGTGGAGAACTGCTATCGGCTATCCAAGTGTTACTTTGGCTAACAATATGTCTTCCACCTGTGCTCTGACAACCTGAGTGAAGCTGAAATGGCAGATGATTACCTGGCTTGAGAGGGTAAATGAAAGGCAGAATAATATTCAGGCTGCAGCTAAGAGAGTAGGTACAACTGATAAAGAGATCAGTACCATTGTAGAGGAGACGCCTGCACTGCACTGTGGCAATAGGAATGTGTTTCTTTGGAATTAATACACAGAAGCTGATAGGACTGTGGTCCAAGGAAAGTCAGGCCACATTTTAAGCGGCCAAAAGTATTTGACAATATTGTGTGCATCATCTACATTGTACTGGTATTGAAGGCGTGAAAGATGCAAGGAGAGAGTCATGAAGAGCAACTGAGTCTTGAACTGAGTGGTAGCCATCAGAGTCCTTGAGAAGAGACCACTGAACTGGAAGTGAAGGTGGAGTTTCAGTTGGAATGGAGACTCCGGGTCATTGTGTATTCCAGGATGGCTGGCCAGCTGTCAAGGAGAGCTGATGGCAAGGACTAGATCATGCTACTGATCCATTCTAAGCCCAGTAGAGAATTTGAATGTGCAGCAAGTGTTGGAGAGCTGGAGGTTTGGGGATAACCATGTCCTTCAGAGGCCATAGAAGTACTTTACAAGGTTCAGATGCTGAGAATGAGGCTGTAATGGCTCCCTGATAGATTTTGATTTTTTGTTTTAATGTGTCTGTTCATTAATATTTCTTCTATGCCATTATATGCTGTGTGTAATATACTTTAATTCCGTAAAAGTACACAGTCTTTAAGGCTTTAGAATTTTAGTTTTTAGAGATTTTAGGGTCTTTGAAAGTTAGATTGCATTTTGTAATATGAAACAAACCCACAAGACTTGGGCACGAGGACTAGAGCATTGCAGTTTACAATGTATTATTAGGTCAAACTGACAAGGGGTGGATTTGTACAGGTGAGCGTTGTTAAGTGGTCACAAGGTGGAATCACCTGGGTGGACGTCTCAACAAGGGGTTGTCTGAGTAGTGTCAGCATGTAGGCTTGGCATGGCTGTTGAGCATATTGTCTTCCTTAATTGATGTGGAAAGACCCAGGCTGGGAATGGGCAGCGTCATTGCTGGGCTTGAATTCTTCAAGCTCCCACTGCCTCAGTTTTCTTATAGTGATAGGCTGTAACCTGGAATCATGAGCTAATATAAACCCTTTGTCTCCTAGAAAAGAAATGTTCACTAAGGTAGAAGTCAATTTTACAGCTGAACTACTTTATATACCTTTGGATCCCTTCACATGTTAAAGTGCTACCCATTGTTAAGGATACCTAAATTTATGGCTTATTTTAAGAAATTACTGCTTTCTTTGAAGAGACTGTGGAAAATGACAGTGCTACTGGTAGCTTTTTATTAATTCTAGAAAGTTATGATATGC
This sequence comes from Micromys minutus, assembly GCF_963924665.1. Classification (NCBI taxonomy): domain Eukaryota; kingdom Metazoa; phylum Chordata; class Mammalia; order Rodentia; family Muridae; genus Micromys; species Micromys minutus. The sequence goes on along the minus strand of NC_137969.1, from coordinate 210,139,444 downwards.
TCATTTTGGGGTCATTTTTAGAATCTGAGAAACATCTAAGTGACAATTCTTTTCTCTTCCTCAGAATAAATGGTTGTGAAGAGGTTTCTGTGCTAACATTAATTATTCTACAAAATGCTCAGGGATCATGATAATTCACTGGGTACTGGTGTTAAAAAGTCCGTGAGTAGAAACACTGCCAGTCAAACATCAAAAATGGTTGTAAATCCTTCCTGTTTGCTCTTCCTTGAAGAAGGTTCTAACGGATCCCAGCAGAAGCCAAGAAATTGGAACGGACTCAGATATGTTTTCTCTACTAGCTTTGAATGTGTGAAATTTGGAATGGAATACTCAGATCACAAGAGACAACCAACTTTTAGAATGAAAATATTTGTATAACAACAAGGTTTTATTATATTTACTTAAATCTAGTCTCTTGTGTTCTTCAGCTACACTCACCACTTAGAGCCTTGGTATTTGCCCAAATCTCATCTTACAGTGCCGGGAACAGTAGCTAAATAACCCAGTTCCCTCATCTTCATATCAAAGAGTGAGTCTAATTCAGAAGGATTCAATCTGAGCAGGGGTTATTACATGGGAAAGAGGGGTACAGCTGCCTGGTCTAAGCCTTGAACAAAATCCCAGAGTTTCTGAGCCGAGAGGGTTTCCCATTATTTCTCCATGGTAAGCTGGAGCTCTGACACTGAAGAAATGTCCTTTCTTCTACATAGAGACTTATTTGTCTCCAAGGAAAGTTAATGTTTGACACAGAGAAAAGTGCTTATTTAATTGGTCCCCTAGTAAGAGAAACAGCAGGCTTGTCACTATCACAGGAGGGAAGCTGGAATTAGAATTGGGGGACACATGCTCTCTCTAGCTAATGAACTGCAATAGAATGGGGGTAGTGTTAGTGCTTCTTTCTTGATCTGAAGGAGAAGCTGACAATGGGGGTTTTTGTTTTTAATGTGTGAATGGAGTGTGGTAAAATGCTGCAGGTTAGTAGGTATGTTGGTCAGGGGAGCAGAGTCAGCACAGGTACCATGAGATAAGCATTGTGTATAAGAATTAGACCTCACATAATTTGGGTGCTGGTGAAGATCTGGAAGGGGAGTTTTAGGATCACAAAAGAAATAGCTGGTTGCAAAACTTGCACGCACTCATAGCAGCTGTACTAATGGCCTGTTTGCGAGGCCAAGTGTATCCAGTTACCAAATTGGGCTATGGGAAGGAAGTTCCTCAAAATTTAGACAGGCTCTAGTGTCTAGGTGGTTACTGCCTCTGGTGGGTCTGCTGTCATGTGTCTGGTCAGTAAGGTTGTCATTCGGAAAGAGGACTTAGACAAAGAACAGAGGACAGCAACGGAAAGAAGCTTGGTGGTGCCGAAGTATCTGCCCCTCTCTTGACCATTGGGAGTGACAAAGTTCAGTGGTAATGGTTTTACTTTTTAAAAACTGGTTATTTTATATACTTACATTTTAAATACTGTCTCCCTTCCTGGCTTCTTCTCCACAAACCACCCACCTCATACCTCTTCTCCCTGACTCTCTGGGGGTGATGACTCACCCACTCACCAACTTTGGCCTCACTGCCCTAGCATTACCCTACACTGGGGCACCCAGCTTCTACAGGACCAAGAGTCTCCCCTCCTATTGATGCCAGACAATGCCATCCTCTGCTATACATGCAGCTGGAGCCATGGGTCCCTCCATGTGCACTCATTGATTGGTGGTTTAGTCCCTAGAAGCTCTGGGTGGGGGTGGGGGGGCTCTGGTTAGTTGATATTAATGTTCTTTTTGTCGGGTTGCAATCCCATTCTGCTCCTTCAGTCCTTCCCCCAACTAGTCCATTGGGGTACCCATGTTCAGTCTGGCGGTTAGCTGTGAGCATTCATATCTGTACTGGTCAAGCAGTGGCATATCCTCTTGGGAAAGCTATATCAAGCTATTGTCAGAAATTACTTCTTTATTTCAAATTTTACACACATCTTTCATCTGATTTACATACCTTATTTATGTAGGGAAGGGAATCCTGTGACCTTCATTTGTCTCCTATTGACCAAAATTGTGTCTTAGGGTACCTTATTTTCAAACATTAATGAGATTATCTGGTGGAGTGGAAAGGTGTTGACTATACACTTTCAAATTGATGAAGATCAATTTCTGAGACCGTGAAGGGAGTCCAACTTCATTATCTATCAGAACATAAGATGGATGTTCTAGTTTCAGGGAAGAAGGATATGGGGCCAGGGTGGGAAGATGTTTGTGGTCATCGAAGACCACAGAGTAGGCGTCACTATTTCTTATTTTCTTCTTTGTCCTAGGGGAAAAGTGGAATTGACCTTCAGAGTGGATTGTGATAGAGAGATCCTGTTAATTCTTAGTGGCAGTACAACTAAGAGGTAGTAACTACAGAGTTCCTACAAACAACAAGTGGCATCCTTCCATGTGGAAGAAGAGGGTGATGAAATTGTCTTCTACATTAGACCTCCACTACAGGACTTCCTGAAGACACTATAATGGCTGGTGCTGTGTATGACTCCTTTGTGAAGAGCATGCTCCTTTAGGATAATGAATCTGGTCAATAACTGTGTCCCAGTGTCCAACATGGTATCTTATCTAGCATGAATACTGACTATTGCAAGTTAGACTTTTCCAGGAGTCTTCAATGACTGACAAAGCCCACACAACTGAGCTTTAGGGAATTTAAAAATGCCACTACATAAGCCATACCTGAGACTGGCTAGTTATGAGGCCTGGAGGTTAAAACCCAGTATCCATGAAGAAGAATGAAAATAGACTCTTTCTTATCTCCTTGTACAAAGCTCAAGTGTAAGTGGATCAAATATTTCTACATTAAACCAGTTACACTGAAACTATTAGACGAGAAAGTAGGGAAAACCTTAGAACACATAGGAACAGGAGAAAATTTTCTGAACAAAATACCAATGGCTCGTGCTCTAAGGTCAAAGATTAACAAATGGGACTTAATGAGATTGCAAAGTTTCTGTAAGGCTAAGGACACTGTCAAGAAAACAAACGGCAGCCAACAGAATGGGAAAAGATCTTTACCAACTCCATATCAGATAGAGGCCTAATATCCAAGGTATACAAAGAACTCAAAAAGCTAGATACCAGAGAATCAAACAACCCTATTAAAAAATGGGGTACAGAGCTAAACAAAACTTTCTCAATTGAGGAATATCAAATGGCTGAGAAACATCTAAGGAAGTGCTCTACATCCTTAGCCATCAGGGAAATGCAAATCAAAACAACCCTGAGATTCCACCTCACACCAGTCAGATTGGCCAAGATCCAAAACTCAGATGACAGCAGATGCTGGCAAGGTTGCGAAGAAAGAGGAACATTTCTCCACTGTTGGTGGGGTTGTAAACTGATACAACCACTCTGGAAATCAGTCTGGCGATTCCTCAAAAAATTGGACATAGTACTACCTGAAGATCCAGCTATTCTATTCCTATTATCCTTAGTATTCTATTCCTATTATCCTTAGGTTCGGTCTTCTCATTGTGTCTTGTATTTCCTGGACATTTTGGGTTAGGAGCTTTTTGTTTTTTGCATCTTCTCTGGCTGTTTTGTCTATGTTTGCAATGTTGTCTTCTGCCCCAGAGATTCTCTCCTCGATCTTTTGTAATCTGTTGGAAATGCTTGCTTCTGTGACTCCTGATTTCTTTTTTTGGTGTTCTGACTCTAGGGTTATTTCTTTTAGCGCTTTTTTTTTTTTTTTTTTTTTTTTTTAGGTGAGTGAACTATTTAATCAGCAACATGAAGTGTTTACATCAAATACAGTATCTGCACACCCAGGGAGGGAGCCCACAAAATGGGCAATCTGAGGGCCCACCTGAACCAGCTCCATTGCCTGGTCTCCTGCTCTAGTGACATTTGCATATCCCTGGCTGCAAGCACCTGGGTTCTAAGGAAGGGCATTGGAGCTCTCAGGTCTTATACTGCTTTGCAACCAAGCCTATGTTTGTTGGGTAGGTGGGGGTTCACAGGGCAGGAGGGTATAGGCTCAGCACCTTGAGAGATGGTTGAGCTGGGGCCCGGCCAGATTCAAATGAGTAGGTCTTCTCTCTCATGGGTCCCTCAGATGTACCACACCATGAGGGCGAAGGCAAGTTCACAAGCCAGATACTAGTCTTGAGAGGCAAAAGGGAAAAACAGGGGGAAAAAATCAGTTGAGAAGATCAGAGGCACAGACACCACTGGGCACCTAGAGGAGGTGAGGAGAAGCAGGATCTTCCCTGGGGTCCCTTGCCAGGGAGTCAGCTGATCTGAGGGACCAACTAAGGCAGCTGAGCAGGTGGCAGGATTGCGGGAAGGGGCAGCCTCTGGCCGGAATTTTCTTCCTGGAGCCCAGTGTGGAGGAGAAAGGACAATGAGTGGCGAACAGAGTGAATGTAAGTACCAACAGCTCCCCTGAAGGCCCTGGCCTGGACAAGGGAAACAAAGGCTGCAGGACCATGTCTCCGGTTACTCGGACTCCATAAGTTCAAGGAACAGCCTTGTCGAGTCCCTGATTTTAGTGGGATTGCATCAAGTTTCCCACAGTTAAGTTTGATGTCAGCTGTTGGTTTGCTGTATATTGCTTTTATTATGGTTAGGTATGGACCTTGGATTCCTGTTCTTTCCAGGACTTTTAACATGAAGGGGTGTTGACTTTTGTCAAATGCTTTTTCAGCATCTAGTGAGATGGCCATGTGATTTTGTTCTTTGAGTTTGTTTATATGGTGGATTACATTGATGGATTTTTTTATATTAAACTATCCCTTCATTTCAGGGATGAAGCCTACTTGGTCATGGTGAATGATTGTTTTGATGTGTTCTTGGATTCGGTTTGCAAGGATTTTGTTGAGTATTTTTGCATCAATGTTCATAAGTGAGATTGGTCTGAAGTTCTCTTTCCTTGTAGGGTCTTTGGGTGTTTAAGGAATGAGGGTTATTGTAACCTCAAAAAATTAGAAATGTCTAAAACAGAGAGACCAACAATGACAGCCACTAAAAACGCCGATAGCCCAGATTTAGCTGTATCTATGTTACTATAAAGTTTTTCCTGAAACATTACTTTTTTTAATTGAACAACTTAATTTTAAAAAACAAAGATAAATGTACAGATTTCAAGAATTTTTGCATAAAATTATAGAAATACATTTTTGTCAGTACTTGATTTTTTTTAAAGGTTTGATAGTGTGCATTAAGATCTTAAAGTGGTTTTTATTTGCCTGAACCATTGTCACATCTGAGGCTTACTGCTTCAGTCTGCTAACCTAGTTTGAGTCCAGGAGGTTTCTAGCCTTCACAAAATCATATTTAGTCCTAGAGTGTGTTCAGACTCTGAGGCTTACTGCTATGTAAGTTCACCCTTTCTAGTTCTTTCTTACCTATGGCTGGATCAACTCAGCTCTTCTGGCTGTAACTCCTCTCCCAGCTGACTTAATCAATTTGGTTTCTCAGCCTCTGAGTTGCTCTTCTTGGCCTCAAACTAACCATAGCAATCTTGTCTAATCTTTTGGATCCTTCTTATTCTTTTGCTTGTTCTGTCTTTGCCTGTATCTAGCTCACTCTCTCTTCAATCTGTCTCTGTAAAACTGTGCTGGTAAAATGGCCTCCTGCTCCCTCTCTGTGCTGCTCTAGTCTCTCCGTCTGCTCTACTGCACTGCTCTCCATAGACATTACTGTATCCCGACTGTGCCCTCTTCCTCCTGTGCTGTCCCGCCTTTAAGTAGCTTCCCTCTCCTCTCTTCTCCTGAGAGTTGAGCACATCCTACTCTGCCAACTCTTTCTCTGATTCAACACTTTCTGTTACTCTGTTAGACATCGCTTTCAAATACTGCTGCTCTCCTTTACAAACTAACTTTACCTTCATAGTTTGGGATTGAAGGTGAGAACTAAGGAAGTGTCTGTATTCCAGCCAGAGGGATTAAAGGTGTGTGCTAAGGGCTGAGCCACACCACAACTGGAAACAGATTCCAACATCCTGTAACACCACTTTATGTCAGGCAAATGACTTAGATTCACCTTTCTATTTCTTTTCTTACCGTCTTCAATGTGTTTTTTTCCAACTTCAGCTGGGGCTATAATGGAAACTGAATCATAAGATTCTGTGGTTAGAACAGTTTAACCTTTTTGTTTCCACTTTCTAAAAAAAATTATAATTGAAACAGAGTCAACATACAAACTAATAGGTTTAATTTCCATTCCCATTAGTCATTATACTTTCTTCTAATTCACCCCTTCCTCCCTTTGGGTGGTTCTCTCCTCCCTGCAAATAGTGACTCCATTTATCTCTGCATAACGTGTATTCCATTATCTTTTCTTCTCTTTAAGATCTGTACCCCTTCTTATATAATATCTTTGCTAACTGCATGATATACACACATTATACACATATAATTTAAAATGTGAATATGTGTGACATTTGTCTGAGTCTGACTTATTTAACTTTCCAGTTCCATCCAGTTTCTTACAAATGCTATTTTATTATTTCTTAGTGGCCAAATAAAATTCCATTACATTTTATTTATCTATTCATCTGTTTGGATATCCAATCTGGATTTACCTCCTGTCTATTGTGAACAGTGCAGCAATAAATACTGATGTGCAGGTACACACACACACACACACACACACACACATACACACACACACATATGTATATACACACACAATTTGATTTGATTCAAAGTCTTTCCTCATTGCACTGACTGTTCTGGAACACACTTTGTATATCAGGTTGGCCTCACACTCACAGAGATCTGCCTCCTGAATGCTGGCATTAAAGGCAAGCATCACCACCACCATCATCACCATCACCTCATCTTTTAAGTCTTGACTCTGACCTGCAAGTGTGTACATCATGTGAGGCCATCTTCCTTCACTAGTTTTGTTTCATTCTATGCTCTCACTTGTACATGGTTTCAACCATGTGACCATTCCCTAGTTTTGGAACATATTCCCTACTTTTCTCAAGAACCCTTCTTAAACTTTCTCTTTGTCATAAGCCTCGATGTTTCTTGTCTTCTGTCCAGTAAACATGTTCTTAGTCATTAGAGTCAATTCTTCTGTGATACTTTGTTTAGGGCTGGTGCTCTAAGACTTGTGCTCACAGTCTTGTAATCCTCCCTTAAATAGAATTTTATCACAGGTTTATTAGTATGCTGTGACTCCTGTAACAAATCATCACAGACTGGTCGCTTAGCAACAGACATTTATAGCTCAGAATTTTGAGCTAAAAGTCCATGATCAAGGAGTTAACTGGTTTGATTTTCCCAAGGCCCCTCCCCCCTCACTCCTTTCTTCCCTTTGAGGGCCACTCTTAAGGTCTGAAGCTAGAGTTTTCCTTTCCTGAGGTTCTTTTGTGTGCTCAAATTTCTTTTTTAGATCAGATGCCCATTTGAAGGGTCTTCACTTTTTTTTTTCAAACACAATTGCATTCTGTGGAATCCAGGGTAGAGCTTCCACATACGTATTGGGGGCAGCAAGCAATATTTAGTCCCAAAGAGTTTGAAACTTTGTAATTATCACAGTCTAGGTATCTGTAATTTCAGTGAACAAAAGGTCAATCCAAGGACTGTGCAATCCACCATGGTCATTATCTAATCTGTCAGCACCATAGACATACCACTTGGTGAATAGATGCACACTTATTAGAAGAGCCTGGTTGAGTGGGTAACATCATAAAGTACTACAATTGGCAGGTGTGACTGATAGAGGTGATGATAACCAGATGGCGCTGCTGACTTGGGATCGTGCTTGAGTTTGTCCAGAGGCTCTTGTTATCTTCAAAAGCATTGACTTCTGAGTTCCTGGAGCTAATTTAAATACGTGGTCTTCTCTACAAGACTTTAACCCAGTAACTACAGTACCAGGGCACATTAGCAGTAGCATGGCTTCAGTAATTAGTAATTACTAATTTAATTTAAGTGGGTGTATTTGTGGAAAGAAAATTGATCCAAATAAAATGGTTCAAAATTTCTTTACATGGCAGCCACATCTCATTGTTTTGCTGCTTGAATACTTGAAATCCCCGTCCCCAATCACATTAACCTTCATCCTCTTTTAATTGATTTGTTTACGTTAAAATTGTAAAAAGTAAGATATTTACTTTTAATTCATGTATATGTGTGTGCAAGTATGTACAAGTGCCTGCACAGGACAGAGGAGGGCGTTGGATCCCCCAGAACTAGCGTTTTAGATAGTTGTGGACAGCCCAATATAGAGAACTGAGCTAGACTCTTCTGCAAGAACAGTGCCTGTTCTTAACCACTGAATCATCTTTCTGATCCCCCCAAATGAATTTAAAAGAGATACTAATACTCATTTTGCTTTTAAGGCAAACATAAAAAGTCTAGAAAAGTAAGGCAAATAAATACAACATAAAAGGGACAAACTAATAGGCCTTGAATATGATATCTTATTTCTTGAACTCCTTTGTATACAGTTTAATAAAATATTAGAGAATTCCAACTATTGTGTTAAACAAAATGTGAAGGACTTTTGTGTTTCATATATCTATCTATCTATCTATCTATCTATCTATCTATATCTATCTATCTATCTATCTATATATTAATAACAAAGATCTGGGGAAATTACTAATGAAAGCAAGGATTGATATATACAATAACAAAACAAAAACGATTAGAATTCCTTACATGAGGGGCAGTGGTAAAAAGTAGAGTACTTGCTGCTGTAGCAGAGAACCTGAGTTCAGGTCTCTACATACAAATTGCCTATCTCAGAACCACCTTAACTCGATTCAAAGGATGCAATGTCCCTTTCTGGCCTGTCTGGGAACTAGATGTGTGCACAGTGCACTTAAATATATTCAGTCCTTCTCACACATACATCACTATTTGTAGCTGTGATCCCAGAAGCATGAATTGAGGCAAAAGAGAGTGAAAAAGGGTAGAAATACGAACAGGAAATCTGGAGTCAGGTGGGTGGTGTATACTCTGATGGAATAACACTAAACTACACAACATGTCCCTCCCCACATTAGTGTGTTTATATCATACAGCACAGGAAGAGGACTTAGTAAGTCTGGGTAGGAGGTCTCTGTAGAGATTGGATAACCTATCAGGGTCTTAGCCTTGAAGAAATCTCTTTCTCCCTGTCTCAGCAGACATTGGTTGCTGTAGCTCATTGTGAACTTTACCCCCATTCACGACATATTGATGGGTATTATAATTATTTAGGAACCACTATTGTTCCTATTTCATGAATGTAGCATCTCTGCCATGTCTAGAAGGGACTATCTTAGCTGGTGGTTGGCCCTCAGCCTTTTACACCCTTTCTTGTCCCTCTTCCAAGGAGTTGTAGATGTACTAATTAGGGCTGAACTCTCCATGGCCATTTTTCTCCTGAATTATTGCCAGCTGTATAGCTCTGTGTGACCTCTGTCTGCTGCAAGAATAGGCTTCTTCGGTGAGGGATGATAATCATATTTATCTATGACTACAAGTCTAAGTATTCAGAATATAGAAACTGCATTCATTTAGTAAAACAGAAGTAGTATGTTCACTGGTTTCAATGATCTCTCCATCCACAACTAGTCCACAACTAGTTAGCTAGGTTTACTGTAGCTATTATAAAAGATACATAACACTAGTAATGTTTAAAAAATCCATAAGGAAATAATTTATTTCATGAGCTCACTTTAATTCATGTAATGTGTACACACACACACACACACACACACACACACACACACACACACACACTGAAGTTACACCACATGAGATGACAATGCTAGCCCCAAAGCCAGAGACTATCTATCTAGTGTCAAGCAAAGAAAACCTCCCTTTGAGTTGTTGTCCAGGAGAGTCCAAGAGATTCCCAAACTATTAGCCTATTGCTGCTGCCATTGGTTGAGACCATATTGCTGAAAAATCACACACTTTGGACACTAGACTTGGAGGAATCAAACTGGAAATGACCTGCAAGTCTCCCTGAGGACCAGCTCTCCTAGGATGGAAAGATGCTGAGGAACCTGACAAGAGAAAGGAGTAATAATCAGTCCTACTCAGTCATAAAGACTGTTAACAGCTACATTGATCGGCCTGGTAGATATTCCCAATGAAATAAAGTGACACTTGTATCTTGGGAGTAACCAACAACTGTTTAACTGGACTTAAGTTCTGCTCAAAGGTGAGAATTCACTCCTGGGGACTATAGGTTTTTATTTTGACCAGTTTGCTTACCAAAAGATATATTTCATCGTTTTCACCACTAGATGTCAGGTTTGCTTCACCATGAACACACTGTAGCACCTTGAGTGCCCAAGACTATTGTATAACTACCGGCCATTGCTTGGCACCCTTATTAGTTTCAGAGGGTCAGGAAAGTTTCTTTAGCATCAAAGAACTGCGCAAGACCTTACCTCAGAATAGGCTAAACAGAAAGTCCTTTTTTTTTTTTTTTTTTTTTTTTTTTTTTTTTTGTTAAGCAGAAAAGAGATGAAGGGAAGAAGTTTAAAAGAGCCAAAGGTAATTTTTAATGATTTTTATTGGATATTTTCTGTATTTAATTTCAAATGTTAACCCCTTTCCCCCCTCTACAAAGCCCCCCTCCCCCTTCCCCTTCCTTTGCTTCCATGAAGATGCTCCCACTCCCAACTACCCACTCCCACCTCAGTGCCTGTGCATTCTCCTACACTGGGACAATGAGCCTTTACTGGATCAAAGGCTCCTCCTTCCATTGATGCCAGACAATGCCATCCTCTGCTACATATGCAACTAGAGCCATGGGTCTCTCAGTGTGTGCTCATTGGTTGGTGTTGTAGTTCCTGGAAGCTCTGGGGGAGCAGGGTGAATTGTTGATATTGTTGTTCTTCCCCTGGGGTTGCAGACCCTTTCAGCTCCTTCAGTCCTTTCTCTACCTCCTCCTTTGGGGTTCCCGTGCTCAGTCTGATGGTTAGCTGCAAGCATCCTCATCTGTGTCAGTATGACTCTGACAGAGCCTCTGACAAGGCATCCATATCAGGCTCCTGCCAGTAAGCACTTTTTGGTATCAGCAGTAGTGATTGAATTTGGTGGCTACATAAGGGGTGAATCCCCAGGTGGGGCAGTCTCTGGATGATCTTTTCTTCAATCCCTCCTCCACTATTTGTCCCTGTATTTCTTCCTGTGAGTATTTTGCTCTCCTTTCTAAGAAGGACTGAGGCATCTACATTCTGCCTTTCTTCTTTTTGAGCTTCATAAGGTCTCAATTGTTTCTTGGGTATTCTGAGCTTTTGGGCTAGTGTCTGCCTATCAGTGAGTGCATAACATGTGTATTATTTTGTGACTGGGCTATCTCACTCAGGATGATAGTTTCTTGTTTCCTCCACTTGCCTAAGAATTTCATGAAGTCATTTTTTTAAATAGCTGAGTAGTAGTCCTTTGTGTAAATGTATCACATTTTCTGTATTCATTCCTCTATTGAAGGACATCTGCGTTCTTTCCAGGTTCTGGCTCTTATAAATAAGGCTGCTATAACATGATGGAACATGGTCTTTGTTATAGGTTGGAATGGCTTTTGGAGAAGTAGTATAGCTGGGTCCTCAGGTAGTAAGTACTATGTCCAATTTTTCTGAGGAACCACCAGAATAATTTCCAGAGTGGTTGTACCAGCTTACAATTTCACCAACAGTGGAGGAGTTTTCCTCTTTGTCCACATTCTTATCAGCATCTGCTGTCATCTTAGTTTATGGCCTTATTAGCCATTCTGACTGGTGTGAGGTGGAATGTCAGGCTCGTTTTGATTTGTATTTCCCTGATGACTAGGGATGTTTAACATTTCTTTAGGTGCTTCTCAACCATTCGGTATTCATTAGTTGAGAATTCTTTGTTTAGCTCTGTTCCACATTTTTAAATAAGATTATTTGATTCTCTATATTCTAACTTCTTGAGTTCTTTGTATATAGTGGATACTAGCCTGGTATCAGATGTAGGATTGGCAAAGATGTTTTCCCAATCTTTTGGATGTCCTTTTGTCCTAATGACAGTGTCCTTTGCCTTACAGAAGCTTTGCAATTTTATGAGGTCCCGTTTGCTGATGCTTGATCTTAGAGCATAAACTATTGGTGCTCTCTTCAGGAAAATTTCCCCTGTGCCTATGTGTTCTAAGCTCTTCCCTACTTTCCAAAGGTAAATTTGAAACAAAATCAGCCACCTTCATACATCGAATGTCCTTGTGTGCTACACATGATATTAAGTATGATACACATATTTTACTTAATGTTTTTTGAGAACAACTGCAGCAAAATGTTCACTGCTAGTATCTTCACCGTTTATATTTGAAAAATTCAAGGCACAGAAAGGTTAAATAACTTGCTCAGAACCATAAAACCATAAAGCAAGAGAAAATTACTTAAACATAAGTCATTTTCCTGAATTTTGCCTTTATATACTTTGCAGCCTCACATTTTTTAGTTCATTACAACGGAAGAATATTTGTTAAAATTATGCATACCATTGATATTTTGATAGAAACATTTAAAAATTACTAAAAATATAAACTATACATTTGGGAAATATCAGTATAAAACTCCATGAAATATGAAATGTTATTTTCTGAACATTTTCACAAAATGCTGTCTCTCCTGTTTCTGGAAAGTTTCTTGGTTACAAATGGTTTTTGTTAAACTAACAATCTCTTTAAGAATGTATGCAAGTGACAATTCTGCAGATGCTGTCTGTGGCGGACTCCCTCCGTGGTGGGTAGCAATGACAGCAGACAGCAGTAAAGGTTCCTTTTAAGTGCCTTATTTCATTTTCAAGCCCTGGAGAAGGAAAAAACAACAACTAGGTTTCAGTTTAGTGCCAACTGTAAAAGTAACATATGTGAAGGCATAACCCATTTGACCTTTTTATTTGAAAATAGTTTGTTATGATGTGGTGACACATATCTGGAATAAAAATCTAGTTCATATGTAGTCAGTTTTCTTGTTAAAACAAAAGCAAAGTGGTGAATTCAATAATAATCTGTTGCTACATTTATCTAATATTTATTTATTATGTGTATATTTCCAACACACACGTGCCATGATGTGTGTACCTACCACACATAGAACTTGAAAATGCTATTCTTCCCTTCTATCTTCTGCTTCCTTAGATTGAACCTGGCATGTGATGTTTGACGGCTCTTTACCCACTGAGCCATTTTGTTTGTCCCAGTTATTGCTTTTAATCCAGTGTCTTTACCATTGTGATGATTTCCTTGTATTTGTTATTTTTATTTACAGATGAGACTGCCTTGTACAAAGATTTGCATGAATTTAATAAATGTTGAAAATTACTGAACTCACATAATCCCAGTTAGATACCAAAAGCCCAATTAAACAAATCCAGTGATATAGTCATAAGCTTTTCTTTTGAGGGATTTTTACAGTTTAGTTATTTTTTTACAAGTATATTCAACTCTCTTTAAAATAGTTTACAAGATCTATGAGGACCTTTGAATCAGACTATCCTTTTATATCAGAATAATGATATCAAAATGTATCTTTAAAATATAAATTTTAGGGAGCAACTATATGAATAGTTAGATAGATGTGTTTTTTTAATCATGGCTTGTCCCTGTGCAAAGGATGTGAAAAACTATGACTTAAAAACCATGAATTTTCTGTTTCACAGGTCTAATCTTTGGGTCTCAACCTTTCAAATATGTTGGTGACAATGGTGGCTAAGTTGATTAGTTAACTCCCTGAATTTTGGAACTCTAATTCTAAAATCATATTGAGATGAAAATAATTTAATACCTGCTTTCAGGAGTGTGTGTGTGTGTGTGTGTGTGTGTGTGTGTGTGTGTGTGTACATGTGGTGTGCTTGTGCATGTGTGTGTGTGTATCTAAGATAACCTGAGTTTTTTTTAATTTCTGGTTCTTCTTAGGTACTTGCTGGTCTTTCCTTACTGAGCTAGAGTTCCGGTCCACTTTCTTTGACTATATGGCTGATGTCATTTGTAGGTTTACACCAGCCTAATCATAAATGACAACAGATGATGTGAATGTTGACTTGAAATCTGAATGTGAAAGGAAGTTTTGCTCAAAGAAAAATCTGAAGTTCATGAGGTGTTATACTCTGAAGCTCATACTGATTCCAATTAAATCCAGTTGGTAACGAGTCATAGCCATGACATAGGTAGCCCGCATGCTCAGCAGCAGATGACCAATAGAAAGCAATTTGATGGTATTTTTGTTTATATTATTTTTTAAAGATTTATTGAATGTATATAACTACACTGTATCTGTCTACAGATACACCAGAAGAAGGTATTGGATCCTGTCACAGATGGTTGTAAGCTATCATGTGGTTGCTGGGAATTGACCTTAGGACCTCTGGAAGAACAATCAGGGCTCTTAACCACTGAGTCATCTCTCCAGCCCTTGATGGCATTTTTGAATAGTTCTTGTCTTATAATGTTTTATCAGGATGTTTTCCCCTGATTTTCATTTTTTATTTTACAATTAATTGATTAATTAATTAATTAATTAATGTAGGCATAAGATTTTTCAAAACCTACTTTATTTAGGGTTCTTAACCACATCAACCTCTTCTAACCCACTGATCAGAAGTAGGGGAAGTTGAGACTTCAAGGTTATAGCTTCTGGCTCATACATAGAAGGCACAATCTCAAAGCAGACTTCTTGGTCCTCTGGCTCTTAAGACCTTTATGACCCCTCTTCTGTGATGTTCCCTGGGTTTTAGGTATAGGAGTTGAGTTTTTTTATGTATCTGATGAAATAAAGCACCTCAAAGTCAGGTGTTGTCTATATTCTGACCAGTTGTGACATTCTAAAAGAAGAAATGGTCTTTGTTGCAAAAAAGAAGCTTCTGTGACAAGAGCTGAGACCTGTGTTTATCTGTGGGTGCAAAGATAGGGATTTAGAATGCAGTTTGGAATATTATGGGTCTAGGAAAGTATCTAGTTCTTTCAAAATAAGTTTTCTCAGGTCTCTGCCCTCTTCAGCTATAGGTAGATGGTTAAGTTTGCACTACTAGGCATTTTCTCTTCTGTTAAAAGGGCCTTAATCCAGTTAGACAAATAAAAGTGCAACTATTTCTATATTTCAGATACCTTGCCAGTCCAATATTGTTGTGGTTTATGGGCTTTCACAGTTGAGTAGGAATCCTAAATGATCAACTAACTCCCTTGGCAGCTTGCATATCATCTTCCAATATTATGAGAGCCATTCCCCCAGGGAGGTAGCTTCCAGATCAGTTCCACCTCGGTTACTCCATGTCTTATGTCTGAAGTACATCATGTATCCAGCAATAGGGCTTTACCTCTAAATTCTAGGAGGCAACCAAGGGCAATGGCAATAGCTTGTATTGTTTTTGGAGATTTTTGGACTCTCCTGACCCAGAGTTTAAGAGAGGGTTTCTGCATGGTTCTAGGGCTTTTCTTAGATATGTCATGTCATGTCATGTATGTATGTATGTATGTATGTATGTATGTATGTATGTATGTATGCATGTATATATGCATGTATATATGTATATACATGTATATGTACATAAGCATATATATATATATTTTATATGAAATTTTAGGTAGATATAAAATAAGGTTTTACTGTGTCGTTTTTCAAGCACCTTTGCTGTTATTTATTCATGAAAATTTTATTTTAAACAGTCAGATGACTAGGAGCAATGAAGTGAACTATAATACAATAATCTTCTGTATTTGCTATGTTCTCTATTTTTCTGGACCTCTCATTTTCTTTGAAGTCTCAAATAGCTTTACAAAAAAGCATTAAAGTTGTAGTTACTGGAGACAGTGGAGGTTCTGCCAGGCAGTTGGTCACTGCCTAGCAATCTGCTTACTCTGATAGTCCATTCATTTCTTCCTACTCACAGATCTTCTCCCTCCTCTCTGCTAGGCTTCTCTGTCCTCTTTCCCACCCAGCCACATCCACAGGCACACCTCATTTATCCGCTTAACTTTGTACATATCTGTGAGAGAAATGTTTCCAATGATGAGCCATTTGATTGAGGCCTTGTTAGTAACCAGAGTCTTTTGTGAAGAAATTGGAATGGAAGGTAAGAGAACTGCTTAACAGTTGAGAGGAACAAAAAGTGTACAGGTACAGTGCAGAGTGATATTTTGATTTAGCAACAATCAAATATTCGAATTGTGTCACCTTGTAAAAAATACATTTTCTTAAAGTAAATTTAGTTACATATTTAAAATGTTATTTTATTTTATTTATTTTTTGCATCTTTGTGGTTTGGCTGCATGTATGCATGTGAACCATGCTTGGGTCTAATGTTCAGGGAATCCAAAAGAGGGCGTTATAAGAAGGGCTCTCACTCCTGAGTCCAGATGTGAGTCCATACTTCCTCTGCACTGTCTATCCAGGGAGAGACCACACGGAAGTCTCAGGGCCCAGGTAGCAGCGCTGCCTGGGAACAGACACTTCCTGCCCAAGGCCAGACCTGGTGCAGTTTCATCAAGACTGAAGGTCTGCCCAAAGGTTGCTGGGCACTGGGAAGACCCCCAGGAGGGCTCTCACTTCTGAGCCCAGGGGCCAGTCCACACTCCCTCTCCACTGACTACCCTGAAGAGGGAACTCACAGGGCTCAGTTAGTGGTGCTGCCTGGGACAGACACTTCAGGCTCAAGGACAGAGCTGGCCCAGTTGCATCAGGACCCAGCACTGCCATCAGAACTCACAGCCTATGTAGAGACCTGAACACACAGGAGCAATCTTCCTTCAGAGATTATGGGCCCACATCTCTTTTGTTCTGTTCCTGGTGGCAGATGACCTGAGCGTTTGGTCTGCCCAAACAGGCCCTCCAGTGGAAACTGAGTCCCTTTGGCAGTGTTCCTGCTCCTCTGAACCAATTGGGGGGGGGGTGCTTTCCACCAGCTTGGCCCAGACCTTTCTGAACTCAGGCTCCTGGCAGAGCAGTCTCGCCAGGCCTGTGTCCTTGGATCTCTGCTGTTTCTGGTGGCAAATGGCCTGAGCGTTTGGTCCACATTCATGGGCCCTCCGGCCATGTTATTTCTTTGGATAGTGGTTTAGTCTCTTAGAGCTCTGATTGGTTGATATTGTTGTTCTTATGAGGTTGCAAACCCCTTCATCTCCTCAGGAAAGGCTCTTAACCGCTCAGCTAGCTCTCTGGCCTATGAAAGTAAATTCTTACCGCCATCACCCCTGTCTTCCTCCCCATCAGTATTAATGTTTCTTAGCAATGTAATTTTATTTGTGTGTTTAATTTTTTTTTTGCTATGCACTGAAAATTCAAAAATAGCCAGTGTGTTTAGTCTGTGCCATTTTTGTTTTTTCTTTGAGTTCATAATATTTGGCAAATATAACTACAAACAGTTTTTCTCTTGGCTGAAGATTTTGGCTTTAGGTGAACTAGATACTGCTGTGCTGACCCCAGGCTTTTAGAGCTCTGTTGTGTAAGCTATACATGGTTTCTTCACATGCCACTTACATCTCAAATATTTTTGTTCACAAGGATTCCAGAATAATAAAATGTGCATCCAAGGCTTTGGCACAGACAATGAAGATAAGAAGGGGAGAGAGGATGTCACCTCCATATTAGGAGGGCTGAAAGAACAGAGGGGAAATAAAACGATGCAAACAAATCCTGGCCTGGGATAAAGCAAACAGGGTGCTGTTCCCTCTACACCCCCTAAACATCCAGTTGTGTAAGTCTGTCAGTGACAACAGACACACATAGAAGTGTTTTTACAAATATTCCTTTCCTGAACTGTCTCTCTTGGCTTGTATTTCCTATAGCGTCTGTCTCACGAATATTTTCTTTAGATAACACAGGAGAAAACAGGGAAAACAGGAACAGGAAGGGAACAAATGGATAGAGGAAAACAGTCAGTGAAACACAGCCACCCTGGAAAACGTTTAGCCACAGGCCCCGGTGGGATGAATTCTAAAGCTATGCTTTCTAATCTGTAGAAGAAACACACGGAACAGTTCCCATGAACACTTGCTTATGCCCCTATGCCAGGGCTTTTCTGCATGGTTCCCATAGTCTTTACTGAAATCTCGCTCCAGTCTATCTCAGTGGCTTAGAGGGCTGCGAAGACAAACAGCTCAGAGAGTAGCTTTCACAGTCTACCTTGTCATGTCAAACCCTGGCTATGCCAGGGCTGATCTAGCAGACTCTAGTAAGGAAAAGTTTGGCAAAATTATTAAGGTTGTTTAGGTAAAAACCAGAGTTATAACCTTGAGCTCATGTAGAGTTGAAAACTTTTAATCCTGAGTTTCCAGATGTTCTGTTTAGCATCCAAAACAGCAATGCAGACAAATCAGCTACTGTAGCATATAGATACTCAGAGAAAACCGCCATGATAAGACAGGATTCTGACAAGTGCTGTTTGTTTCCATCTTGGCCATCTTGCTCTCAGGCAAATCCTCATCATGGCCACATAAGTCATAATTACAAGTCTAATGGTTGCTGTGTTGTGAATTTTAATAAGAACAAAATGACATGTTGAGAGTTGAGGAACCACAGCAGAAGAAAAGCCCAGATGTTATCAGATACAGACTGCACCACACAGATTGCATGGAGACAGTTACAGTTAACAACGTATTATTCAGTTTCCCAAACTTAATTTTAGTAATAAATTAATTTAAATAATATTTCATTAAGACCTTTGTATAAATGTACATTTTTGCCCCGTACTTGAATCCCCCTCACCATCTCCTTCTCTATCTGGAGGCATATAGCTGAGTCTTATAGTAGTTCTATTTTTAGATTTTTTGAGGACCCTTCATATTAATCCCATAGTGGCTATACTACTTTATTTTCCCACACTATTCATTCTTGAGTCTTTAGTTTTTAGCAGATCCTGGCACAGAATCACTCTACATGTTTAGTAAATGGATTTAATAACAAGTCATGTGTCCTAATGATGCTTTTCTACTCAGCACCCCTGAGGATATGACTTTGAATATTTCATTTCAGCTGGGTATTACTATGGTTTGGATGTTAAAAGTCCTCTATGGTACCATAGGTTTAGATGCTTAGACCTAGCTTGTAGTACTCATTTGGGAAGGTGTAAAACCTCTGACATCCGGGTCCTAGCTGGAGGAAACAGGTTGATAGGGTGCTGCACCATGAGGTTTTGTAGCTTACCACTGCTTCCAGTCTGCTTTCTGCTTTCTGTCCTGCTAGGATGTTAGTAAGTGAAGAGTCCCAGACACATACTTCTACCACAAGGCCATATGACATGATAGACTGTGATTCCTCAAACTTCAAGCCAAATTAAGTCTTACTACCAGCTCTGTTGGGTGTTTGATCAATCTTGAGAAAAAAAAGTAATACAAGTCTTCTGTTTCCCTTACTTTCTCTTCAATTCTCTTGTCTTTCTGTTCTCCCAGTTTCCTTCCTTCTTTCCTTCCTTCCTTTTGTTCTTCCGTTCTTCCTTCCTTCCTTCCTTCCTTCCTTCCTTCCTTCCTTCCTTTCCTGTTCCTTCTGCCCTCCCCTCCTACTCTTCTTCCCCTCCACTCTCTACTGTTCATTATAGAAATAAATACTTTCATTTTCCATGCCAACCATCCTATATTATCAACTTCTTGTGTCAGGACTCTAGGAATAATCATAAAATTTCACAACCTCTGGTTATTATCTGATCAAAGTACATGGTATATATATGTGTGTGTGTGTGTGTGTGTGTGTGTGTGTGTGTATGTGTGTGTGTGTGTGTGTGTGTGTGTGTGTGTGTGTGTGTTTTGAGACAGGGTTTCTCAGTATAGCCTTGCTATCTTGGAACTTGCTCTGTATACTGGGCTGGCCTTGAACTCACAGATCCACATTCCTCTGCCTCCTAGGGGCTGGGATTAAAGTCTTGTGCTAGTACTGGTGACTCGAAGTATGCTTTTAAAATAACCAATCCATACCACTGTCAATCAGTCCCCTCTGAGTGATCCTCATAGATATATCTACAGGTGTGTATTAATCTTATGGGGTTCTAAAGCCAGTGAGGGAAACTTGGACCATCATACGTTCTCTGATAATCTTTTCTGTACCATTGCTAGAAATCCGCACACCAGGAACTTCGTGTAAATTATACTCCATCATGCTAGTAATATTATTCAGACTACACAGCTATTTTAAAGATTTATTTTATTTTAAATTATATTCATATGTGTGTATCTGTGTATGGATGTGCATGTGCCAATGACTGCAGAGTCCAGAGGTATTGGATCACCTGAAACTAAAGTTACGGTGGGAACCAAACTTAAATTCTCTGTCAGAACACTTTGCACTTTTAACTGCTGAACCATCCCCTTCAGCCCCTACACAGCTATTTATTAGGTTCTCTTTGGAAACTGAGAAATTGTGAAGTTACAGTGAAATTTTAACACCTGTTGTTATATTCTCTACTTGAGGGTCCAGAAAATTAAATTGAGGGTGAACAAAAGAATGATAACAAATTAGGCAAGACTATTGCTATTTTTGGTCACACATACCAAGTTTTTTTTTCAGATTTGACTCTTTTGTTGCTTGTTCTGTAATTCAATGCTATGTTACCTTTAAGAAAGGTTGAAACAAGAAACATGGGATCTTAGTCGAAGAAAGAGTGTTAGAGAGCAGTAGATGGATTAGAGGTTGTTTTTATTCATGTGTGTATGTGAGTGTGTGGTATGTGTATCTAAGCGCCTGCAGAAGTCAGATGTTGATTCCCTGGAGATGGAGGTACAGATGCTTGAGAGATGCCCGACTCTGATGCTGGGCAAGGGCTCAGGACCTCTGGAAGAGCCATGGATTTTTCTTAACTGCTAAGATTGTATTTCTCCATGTTTGTCAAAGACTTTACAAAATGTGTTATTTTATATTTCGTATATGTATTTTATTCCATTTACAACAGAGTTCCACTTAAAATATAATTTCCTGTGCTAAAAGAATGGCTGTCCTTGCAGAGGACCCAGTACCTTCAGTGGGTGGCTAGTGTTCACTTGTAACTCCAGTTTGAGGGGACTCAGATGGTCTGACTGCTGTCGGCACCAGCACACACATACATGTACATACTCTCACGCCTAAACAAGCCAGAGCCACAGACACACACACACACACACACACACACACACACACACACACAAATACAAAAAAAAAATAGAATTTCTGAACCATGAAATTCAAATTGCTTTTTTTTAAAAGGACTTTATTTTACAAAACAAAGATAAATGTACAGATTTTAAACATTTTTTGCTTAAAATTATACATTTTTGTCAGTACTGTTTTTTAAGACATTAAAATAATTTTTACATAAAACCATGTGAATATATTTTTTAGTCAGTAATTGATTTTTTTCAAGGGCTTGACAGTATGCATGGAAAACCTAATAGTTACAATAAGCGTAAAGTACATGCAAAACAAAATGCAACATGGAAATAGTCAAAGTCTTCTTGTTTTGTAAATATATATATATATATATATATATATATATATATATTTGTTTTCTTTATTTCTTGGACTTCATACAGTCTGTGAGTTGTTTCTGGGGGAGTGCAAGCCTCTGGGGTTAGCATCCCACTATCAGTGACTGCATATTATGTCTGTTCTTTTGTGACTGGGTTATCTCACTCAGGATGATATTCTCTAGATGCAGCCATTTTCTTAAGAATTTGGTTAAGTCATTGTTTCTGTGGCTGAGTAGTATTCCATTGTGTATATGTACCACAATTTTTGTATCCATTCATCTTCTGAAGGACATCTGGGTTCCTTCCAGCTTCTGGTTATTATAAATAGAGCTGCTATGAACATTGTGGTGCATATATCTTTGTTGTGTATTAAAGTGTCTCTGGGGTATATGCCCAGAAGTGGAATAGCTGGGTCTTCAGGTAGTACTATATCCAATTTTCTGAGGTATTGCCAGACAGATTTCCAGAGTGGTTGTATTAGCTTGCAACCCCACCAACAGTGGAGAAGTGTTCTTCTTTCTCCGCAGCCTCGCCAGCATCTGCTGTCATCTGAGTTTTGGATCTTGGCCAATCTGACTGGTGTGAGGTGGAATCTCAGGGTTTTTTTTTTTTTTTTTTTTTTTTTTTTGCATTTCCCTGATGGCTAAGGATGTCGAGCACTTCCTCAGATGTTTCTCGGCCATTCGGTGTTCCTCAACTGAAAACGTTTTGTTTAGCTCTGTACCCCATTTTTTAAATAGGGTTATTTGATTCTCTGGTGTCTAGCTTTTTGAGTTTCTTGTACACCTTGGATATAAGGCCTCTATCTGATGTGGTGTTGGTAAAGATCTTTTCCCATTCTGTTGGTTGCCGTTTTGTTTTCGTGACGATGTCCTTAGCCTTACAGAAACTTTGCAATCTCATTAAGTCCCATTTGTTAATCTTTGACCTTAGAGCTTGAGCCATTGGTGTTTTGTTCAGGAAATTTTCTCCTGTGCCTATGTGTTCTAAGGTTTTCCCTACTTTCTCATCTAATAGTTTCAGTGTATCTGGTTTAATGTGGAGATCTTTGATCCACTTACACTTGAGCTTTGTACAAGGAGATAAGAACGGGTCTATTTTCATTCTTTTGCATGCTGAGTGCCAGTTGGACCAGCACCATTTGTTGAATAGGCTGTCTTTTTTCCATTGAATGTTTACTGCTCCTTTGTCAAAAATCAGGTGACCATATACATGAGGGCTCATTTCTGGATCTTCTATTCTATTCCATTGATCCACATGCCTATTTCTGTACCAGTACCATGCAGTTTTCAGCACAATTGCCTTGTAATATAGCTTGAGGTCAGGGATAGTGATTCCCGCAGATATTTTTTTTTGTTGTTGAGGATGGATTTTGCTATTCTAGGTCTTTTGTTATTCCATATGAAATTGCACATTGATCTTTCCAATTCCATAAAGAACTGGGTTGGAATTTTGATGGGGATTGTGTTGAATCTGTAGATTGCTTTTGGTAGGATGGCCATTTTTTTTTAAACGACTTTATTTTGCAAAACAAAGATAAATGTAAAGATTTTAAACATTTTTTGCTTAAAATTATACATTTTTGTCAGTACTGTTTTTTCAGACATTAAAATAAATTTTACATAAGACCATGTGAATATGTTTTTTAGTCAGTACTTGACTTTTTTCAAGGGCTTGACAGTATGCATTGAAAACGTACTAGTTGCAATAAGCGTAAAGTACATGCAAAACAAAACGCAACATGGGAATAGTCAAAGTCTTCTTGTTTTGTGAATATATGTATATTTTTTGTTTTCTTTATTTCTTGGACTTCATACAGTCTGTGATTTGTTTCTGGGGGAGTATAAGCGTCTGGGGTTAGCATCCCACTATCAGTGACTGCATATTATGTCTGTTCTTTTGTGACTGGGTTATCTCACTCAGGATGATCTTCTCTAGATGCAGCCATTTTCTTAAGAATTTGGTTAAGTCATTGTTTCTGGTGGCTGAGTAGTATTCCATTGTGTATATGTACCACAATTTTTGCATCCATTCGTTTTCTGAAGAACATCTGGGTTCCTTCCAGCTTCTGGCTATTATAAATAGAGCCGCTATGAACATTGTGGTGCATATATCTTTGTTGTGTATTAAAGTGTCTCTGGGGTATATGCCCAGAAGTGGAATAGCTGGGTCTTCAGGTAGTACTATATCCAATTTTCTGAGGTATCGCCAGACAGATTTCCAGAGTGGTTGTATTAGCTTGCAACCCCACCAACAGTGGAGAAGTGTTCCTATTTCTCCGCAGCCTCGCCAGCATCTGCTGTCATCTGAGTTTTGGATCTTGGCCAATCTGACTGGTGTGAGGTGGAATCTTAGGGTTGTTTTGATTTGCATTTCCCTGATGGCTATAAGGATGTCGAGCACTTCCTCAGATGTTTTTCGGCCATTCGGTGTTCCTCAACTGAAAATGATTTGTTTAGCTCTGTACCCCATTTTTAAATAGGGTTATTTGATACTCTGGTGTCTAGCTTTTTGAGTTCCTTGTACATCTTGGATATTAGGCCTCTATCTGATGTGGTGTTGGTAAAGATCTTTTCCCATTCTGTTGGTTGCCGTTTTGTTTTCTTGACAATGTCCTTAGCCTTACAGAAACTTTGCAATCTCATTAAGTCCCATTTGTTAATCTTTGACCTTAGAGCTTGAGCCATTGGTGTTTTGTTCAGGAAATTTTCTCCTGTGCCTATGTGTTCTAAGGTTTTCCCTACTTTCTCATCTAATAGTTCCAGTGTATCTGGTTTAATGTGGAGATCTTTAATCCACTTACACTTGAGCTTTGTACAAGGAGATAAGAACGGGTCTATTTTCATTCTTTTGCATGTTGAGTGCCAGTTGGACCAGCACCATTTGTTGAATAGGCTGTCCTTTTTCCATTGAATGTTTACTGCTCCTTTGTCAAAAATCAGGTGACCATATACATGAGGGCTCATTTCTGGATCTTCGATTCTATTCCATTGATCCACATGCCTATTTCTGTACCAGTACCATGCAGTTTTCAGCACAATTGCTTTGTAATATAGCTTGAGGTCAGGGATAGTGATTCCCGCAGATGCTTTTTTGTTGTTGAGGATGGATTTCGCTATTCTAGGTCTTTTGTTATTCCATATGAAATTGCACATTGATCTTTCCAATTCCATGAAGAACTGGGTTGGAATTTTGATGGGAATTGCATTGAATCTGTAGATTGCTTTTGGTAGGATGGCCATTTTTAAGATGTTGATTTTTCCAATCCATGAGCATGGGAGATCTTTCCATTTTCTGAGATCCTCCTCAATTTCTTTCTTCAGAGGTTTGAAGTTCTTGTCATACAGGTCCTTCACTTGCTTAGTTAGAGTCACACCAAGGTATTTCATAGTTTTTGTAACGATTGTGAAGGGTACCTTTTCCCTAATTTCTTTCTCCACATGTTTGTCCTTTGAGTATAGGAAGGCTACTGATTTGTTTGAGTTAATTTTGTATCCAGCCACTTCGCTGAACTTGTTTATCAGCTGTAGGAGTTCTCTGGTGGAATTTTTGGGGTCACTCAAGTACACTATCATGTCATCGGCAAAGAGTGATGTTTTTATCTCTTACTTTCAGATTTGTATCTTCTTGATCTCCTTTTGCTGTCTAATTGCTCCAACCAGGACTTCCAGTACTATGTTGAATAGGTAGGGAGAGAGTGGGCAGCCTTGTCGAGTCCCTGATTTTAGTGGGATTGCTTCAAGTTTCTCGCCATTAAGTTTGATGTTGGCTGTTGGTTTGCTGTATATTGCTTTTATTATGTTTAAGTATGGACCTTGGATTCCTGTTCTTTCCAGGACTTTTACCATGAAGGGGTGTTGGATTTTGTCGAATGCTTTCTCAGCGTCTAGTGAGATGACCATGTGATTTTGGTCTTTGAGTTTGTTTATATGGTGGATTACGTTGATGGATTTCTTTATGTTAAACCATCCCTGCATCCCAGGGATGAAGCCTACTTGGTCATGGTGAATGATTGTTTTGATGTGTTCTTGGATTCGGTTTGCAAGGATTTTGTTGAGTATTTTTGCATCAATGTTCATAAGTGAGATTGGTCTGAAGTTCTCTTTCCTTGTAGGGTCTTTGTGTGGTTTAGGTACGAGGGTTATTGTAGCCTCAAAAAATGAGTTGGGGAATATTCTATCTGATTCTATCTTTTAGAATAGTTTGGCGAGTATTGGTGTTATATCCTCAATAAATGTCTGATAAAATTCTGCACTAAACCCGTCTGGACCTGGGCTTTTTTTGGTTGGGAGGCTTTTGATGACTTCCTATTTCTTGAGGTGTTATAGGGTTATTTAGATGGTTTACTTGGTCCTGGTTTAACTTTGGGACCTTGTATCTGTCTAGGAATTCGTCCATTTCCTCCAGATTTTCCAATTTTGTGGAGTATATGTTTTTGTAGTAGGATCTGATGATTTCTTGAATTTCCTCAGTTTCAGTTGTTATGTCCCCACTTTCCTTTCTGATTTTGTTAATTTGGATACTCTCTCTTTGCCCTCTAGTTAGTCTGGCTAGGGGTTTATCAATCTTGTTGATTTTCTCAAAGAACCAACTCTTGGTTTTGTTGATTTTTTCAATGGTTCTTTTTGTTTCTTTTTGGTCTATTTCTGCCCTAATTTTGATTATTTTTTGCCGTCTACTTTTTTTTGGGTATATCTGCTTCCTTTTATTCTAGGGCTTTTAGCTGTGCTGTCAGGTTGCTGATGTGAGCTCTCTCCAGTTTCTTTTTGGAAGCACTTAGGGCTATGAGTTTTCCTCTCAATACTGCTTTCATTGCATCCCATAAGTTTGGGTATGTTGTGTTTTCGTTTTTGTTGAATTCTAGAAAATCCTTAATTTCTTTCTTTATTTCTTCTTTGACCCTGCTATCCTTTAACAGAGCATTGTTTTGTTTCCATGTGTATGTGGGCTTTTTGTTGTCTTTGTTGTTGTTAAAGACCAGTCGTAGACCATGGTGATCTGAGAGGATGCATGGGAGTATTTCAATCTTCTTATATCGATGGAGGCTCGTTCTGTGTCCAATTATGTGGTCAATTTTCGAGAAGGTGCAATTGGGTGGTGAGAAGAAGGTGTATTCTTTTACTTTGGGATAGTATGTTCTGTATATATCTATTAATTCTAGTTGGTTCAAAGTCTCTGCTAGTTTTGCAGTGTCCTTGTTCAGTTTCTGTTTCCCTGATCTGTCCATTGGTGAGAGTGGGGTATTAAAGTCTCCCACTATTATTGTGTGGGGTTAAATGTATTTTTTGAACTTTAGTAGGGTTTCTTTTATGAATGTGGGTGATTTTTTATTTGGAGCATATATGTTAAGGATTGAGAGTTCCTCCTGACAGATTTTTCCAGTAATGAGTAAAAAGTGTCCTTCCTTATCTTTTTTGATAACTTTTGGTTGGAAATTTGCTTTATTCGATATTAGAATAGCCACTCCAGCTTGCTTCTTGGAGCTGTTTGCTTGGAAGATTTTTTCCCACCCTTTTACTCTGAGATAGTGTCTGTCTTTGTCGCTGATATGAGTTTTCTGTATGCAGCAAAAGGCTGGATTTTGTTTCTGTATCCAGTCTGATAGTCTATGTTTCCTTATTGGGGAGTTGTGACCATTTATGTTAATAGATATCAAGGAATAGTTGTTTCTGTTTCCTACCATTATTGCTTTTTTGGGTTGATTTTTGTCTGTGTTTTTTTCTTCTTTTAGTTTTCTTGTTTAGGAGTTTTCTTGTTTTTACTAGGCTGTATTTTTCCTCATTGTATTGGGTTTTCCACCTATAATTCGTTGTAGTGCTGGGTTTGTGGTCAGATATTGTGTGAATTTTGATTTGTCTTGAAATATCTTCGTCTCTCCATCGATGTAGATTGATAGTTTTGCTGGGTATAGCAGCTTGGGCTGGCACTTGTGCTCTCTTAAGGAGTGCATGATGTCTGTCCAGGCTCTTCTATCTTTCATAGTCTCTGTTGAGAAATCAGGTGTGAGTCTGATTGGTCTGCCTTTATATGTTACCTGACCTTTTTCTCTTACTGCTTTTAGTATTCTTTCTTTACTTTGGGCACTTGATGTTTTTACTATTATGTGTCGGGAGGTATTTCTTTTCTGGTCCAACCTATTTGGAGTTCTGAAGGCTTCTTTTATGCTCGTGGTCATCTCATTCTTGATGGTAGGGAAGTTTTCTTCTATGATTTTGTTGAAGATATTTACTGTGCCTCTTAGTTGATACTCTTCTCCCTCTTCTAATCCTATTTATCCTTAGGTTCGGTCTTCTCATTGTGTCTTGTATTTCCTGGACATTTTGGGTTAGGAGCTTTTTGTTTTTTGCATCTTCTCTGGCTGTTTTGTCTATGTTTGCAATGTTGTCTTCTGCCCCCGAGATTCTCTCTTCGATCTCTTGTAATCTATTGAACATGCTTGCTTCTGTGACTCCTGATTTCTTTTTTTGGTGTTCTGAGTCTAGGGTTATCTCTTTTACTGTTTTCTTTATTGTGTCAATCTCTGTTTTAATTTCCCTCTTCCATTCCTTTATTTCTTTGGTTCTGTTTTCCTCTCGTTCTTTGAGTTCTTTGAGTGTTTTTCTTGTTTTTTCTTTAAAAGCTTCTGAATCTTTTTGCTTTTCCTCTCTTTTTTGTTTAAGTATCTCTATCAGCATCTTGAGGTATGATTTCAGGTCTGTGTCTTCTTTTTCTGGAGTGTTTGGAATTCCGATGTTTGCTGTTATGGAAGAGCTGGGCTCTGGTGTTGCTAGATTGTCTTGGTTCCCTTGGGATATACTCTTTCTCTTTCCTCTTGCCATTTTGTTGTCAGTGATATGTTCTTGCCTTTCCCTTGTATCTGGTCTGTGTTCCTGTTTCTCCACTGGTTCAGGTGTCAGATGGGTCGAGCCCTGTTTTATGCCTCAGAGTCGTCGGGTGTGAGCAGAAGTTCCAACGTTCTGTTTCTGTTTGCTGGATCAGGCAAGGCAGGGCAGTGCAAGGCAGGGGGTGCACTTTCCATGTGTACTCCACAGAGATCTCTCTGCTCCCCTGCAGCCCAGGTCTCCCACCCACCAGTTGCTCAGCCTCTATGAGCCTCTGTTCCGGGTGGCAGGTGGGCCAAGCTCTGCTCTGTGTCCGGAAGTCGCCTCCGGGTGGAAACAGAAGTTCTAATTTTTTGTTCCCAATCGCTGGATCGGGCAAAGCGGGGCAGGGCAATTTAGGGTGTGCACTTTCCGTGTGCACTCTGCAGAGATCTCTCTGTTCCCCTGCAGTCTAGGTCTCCCACTCACCATTTGCTCAGCCTCTATGAGCCGCCGTTCCGCGTGGCAGGTAGGCCAGGCTCTGCTCTGCTTCCGGAAGTCGCCTCTGGGTGGAAACAGAAGTTCTAATTTTCTGTTCCCAATAGCAGTTGCTCAGCCTCTATGAGCCGCCGATCCGGGTGGCAGGTAGTCCAGGCCTCAAATTGCTTTAAAGTGCAGCCATTGTGATGTTTGTCCACCCTTGGTCCCCTTATCTTCCTGTGTTATAATTGTTCACATCATTGTATTATAAGTGTGCATTCTCCAATGGCCGCTTAAAAAACCTTGAAAAAATATATTCTTATACTTTTTGCATATCTGAAAATGTTTTTTATTTTACATTTATATTTGATTGAGAGTTTTGTTGCTATAACATTCTCAATTAGAAATGTTTATCACCAATAATGATTTCCTATATTCCAGGTTTTAACATTGCTTATGAGACATGCCATTCTGTTTTCATGTCCTGAAAATTATATATTCTTTCTATTTGTCTGTCTGTCTGTCTGTCTATCTATCTATCTATCTTTGATTATTATCTGTATTTATTGAATATTTTCCCTGTCTACTTTTCTGTAACCTTTGTCCTCAGTGTTTTGAATTACCCAGTGGTAAGTCTTGGTGCATATGTGCATGTGTATGCATGTGCACGTGTGTGTGTGTGTGTGTGTGTGTGTGTGTGTGTGTGTGTGTTCATAACAATGTATAGCCTAGTTTTGCCTTGTATTATGAAACATTTAATTCAGTTTTAGACTGTTTGCTTCAGTTACTTGAGTTGTTTCTTCCTTTTGATGTTTTTCTTCTGTCCTTTTTCTACTGTTAATCAGATAATGAATGTCTTGAAAGGCTCATTTAAATATTTTATCTTGTCTCACTCACTGCAGAAGGGCTGCATTGACCTGTTCTCTCCCGCCACGACTCCCTCACTAGCACCCTGCAGGAATCCTTTGACTACCCACAGTCCTTTGCCAGATGAGACCAGTGTCCAGGGCACTGGTTCCTCATCTCACTCGGGCCTATGCCAAAAATGTACAATTTGGGGCTGATGCTTGAGCCTTAATGCTTCAAGGTGTAGACCTTTTAGCTGATGCTGTAGCTGTTACAAGGGGGCCAAGGGGAAGAATAGTGATTATTGAACAGAATTGGAGAAGTCCTAAAGATGGGCTCACTGTCACATAGTCAATTGATTTAAAGGACAAATACAAAAATATCGGAGATAAACTTGCTCAGGAGGCTGGGGATGGCACCACCACTGCCACTGTTCTGGCATGGTCTATTGCCAAGGAGGACTTTGAGAAGGTCGGCAAAGGAGTTAATCCAGTGGAGAGGTGTGATGTTGGCTATTGATGCTGTAAGCTTAAGAAACAATCTAAACCTGTGATGACCCCTGAAGAAATTGCTTAGGTGGCTTCAATTTCAGCAAATGGAGACAAATACATTGGGAACATCATTTCTGATGCATCAAAAAAGGCTGGAAGAAAGGTCATCACAGTGAAGGATGGAAAAGCTCTAAAGGATGATCTAGAAATTATTGAAGGCATGAAGTTTAATAGAGAATATATTTCCTCATATTTTATTAACTCATCAAAAGGTCAAAAATGTGAATTTCAAGATGCCTATATTTTACTGAGTGAAAAGAAAATTTCCAGTATTCAGTCCATTGTACCTGCTCTTGAAATTGCCAATGCTCATTGGAAGCCCTTGGTCATAATCGCTGAAGATGTTGACTGAGAAGCTCTAAACACACAGGTTTTGAACAGGCTAAAAGTTGGTCTTAAGGTTGTCATGGTCAAAGCTTTAGGGTTTGGGGACAACAGAAAGAACCAGCTTAAAGATGTGGCAATTGCTACTGGTGGTGCAGTGTTTGGAGAGGAGGGGTTGAATCTAAATCTTGAAGATGTTCAAGCTCATGACTTAGGAACAGTTGGAGAAGTCATTGTTACCAAAGATGATGCCATGCTTTTGAAAGGAAAAGGTGACAAAGCTCACATTGAAAAACGTACTCAAATAAATTAAAAAAAGAAAGTAAAATGTATTCAAGAAATTACTGATCAGTAAGACATCACAACTAGTGAATATGAAAAGGAAAAGCTGAATGAGCGACTTACTAACCCTTCAGGAGTAGCTGTGTTGAAGGTTGGAGGGACAAGTCATGTTGAAGTGAATGAGAAGAAAGACAATTACAGATGCTCTAATTGCTACAAGAGCAGCTGTTGAAGAAAGCATTGTTCTTAAAGGGGGCTGGGCTCTGCTTCGGTGCATCCCAGCCTTCAATTCATTAAAGCCTGCTAATGAAGATTAGAATATAGTTATAGACATTATTAGAAGAGCACTTAAAATTTCTGCAATGATGATTGGTAAGAATGCAGGTGTTTAAGGATCTTTGATAGTTGAAAAAATTCTGCAGAGTACCTCAGAATTTGGTAATGATGTCATGCTTGGAGATTTTGTGAACATGGTGAAAACAGGAATCATTGATCCAACAAAGGTAAGAGCAGTTTTACTAGATGCTGCTGGGGTGGCCCCCTGGTTAACTACAGCCGAAGCTGTAGTGACAAATTCCTAAAGAAGAGAAGGACCCTGGAATGGGTGCAATGGGAGGAATGGGAGGGTATGAGAGGTGGCATGTTCTAACTCCTAGAATAGTGCTTTGCTCTTATCAATGAACTGTGACAGGACCCTCAAGGCAGGTCCCTCACCGATAACTTCAGAGAAGTCACCTGAAGAAAATGACTGAAGAGAAAAAGGCTGGCTGATCACTGTGACCATCAGTGACTTGGTTTTTTTTTTTTTTTTTTGGACAATATGTAATAGTTTACTGCTGTCATTGTCCATGCCTACAGATAATTTATTTTGTATTTTTGAATAAAGACATTTGTACATTCCTGATGCTGGTGCAAGAGCCATACACCAGTGTCCTGCTTTAAACTTCAATCACTGGGGCATCTCCACTGTTCTGTCAGCATCAGGTCTGCAGCGCTGAGTCACCACATGAGAAGTTCAGAAGAGCCTTTCTGTGAGGGAGGGAATGATTGTGTACCAAGTAGAGAAGTACCAATTATGTGACATATTTAGTGTTATAAAATTTTGTTTAAAGTTAAAAAAACATTTTATTTTATTTATTTATTTATTTTTACCTCTTGATCTATTTGATCTGTTTGCTAGAGACTTTCACTGTCATCTTTCTGAGCATTTAAAGATGTTTAATTTTCATTCTCCTTTTTTAATTTATAGCTTTTTTTCTTTTCATTATGGGAAAATTTTTATTCTAATTTTGCTTCAAAAATAATTACCGTCTCTTTGGTGTTTTATGGTGTAACTTGCAGTTTGTTTTCATGTCCTCTGCTTTCTTTTCATCCAGGGCAGCGTTTTCTGCCCATTTGTTTTATTCTTTCATTCATGCTGACACCTTTCCTCAACCTCCCATGAATTCCACATGTCTCCACAACTCTCAGCAATGTCTCTGACAAATAAGGGCTTGATGGCCTTTAAAAGAAGAGCACAGCTGCGATTAACTCATTCGAAACACTCGAGTGTCACGTGCTATGCATAGCGTTTTGAGCACGTGCGGACGTGGAATTACTTGTGATTCAAGTCTTGCACCTGCTTTTAAGGGCTTTAACTGTCTCCGACTTCCTCTTTTTGACCTCTCTTTTTAGTTATTTTCTGCCATTAACTATGTTAATAGAAATAGAAATTGCCCATACCCACTAGTGCCAAATGAGATTGAATAGAGCGAACTGAGGCTTTGTGACCCAAATCAGGTAAATACTCCAGCAGAAGACAGTCTGCCGCTGCAGGATTGGAAGCCACTGGAAATGGGGAAAGGGGGTTGTCTCTCACTGTCTGATTCTTTATGACTCTTCTTTCTCCCAAAGTGTTCTCAATGGGTTAACAACAACAACAACACAAACAGACAGACAAATAAACAAAAAGACCCCCAAGCCCCACAAAACCAACCAAACAAAAACCCCATGTTACAGTATCTTAAAAAAAATTATTTGGGTCCCACAGCAACTGAAACAGAAGGAGGGCAGAGTGAGCTTATCCTGACTGTTGCCTGTCTGTGGAATCTGTTCCCCTATCTGAACTGCCTTGTTTGGCCTCAGTGGGATAGAATGTGGCCAGTCCTGTAGTAACTTGAGGAGCTAGGGTGAGTTGGTATCCAGGGAGAGATCTCCTCTTCTCAGAGGTGAGGTGAGGGGTATTGGGGGCAGGGATTATGTGAGGGGGAATGAAAGGAGAAGAGCACTGTGATGGAGATGTAAAGTGAAAAAATAAATAAATGAAAAATAAAACAAATAAAAAAGCCCAAAATGTGCTTGCCTATTTATATATTTATTTATGTATTTATTTTGTGCACATTGGTGTTTTGTCTGCATGTATGTATGTGTAACGGTGTAGTGTTTCTGGTGTGTAAGTTCATGGAGTATGAGAATAAAGGCTACTGAGCATGCAGGTGGCCCCTGCAGGAATCAGGAAAAACAGAACACTAGCCAGCATCTCCTAGGTTTAGAATAGTGATGGTTGCTGGTCAGTTTATGTTATAGAAAATTCTTTCATCTTCTAGTCAGAGGCCATGAAGCCTGGTGATCAGGATTCTGGCAGCACCATGAAGGAAAAAGTACGCTTGTCCCATCATTTAGTACTTTCTGCCATTTACTATTATAATAGACATTGAAACCACCTAGTCCCCACTATTGTGCAGTGATACAGAAGAGAATAAAGCAATGCAGACTTGAAAAGTTTTAGAAAACTATTAGAAAACATGTACCAGTGCATACTGGTTTCTGTAGAAGCTGATGCTTATGTGGTCTTTGATGTATCAGGTGTATGTCCTGTTACTTCTTCTTGCACACACTGCACCCTTTTCTCTTGAGATGCAGGTTTTATCTCTGTTTCTAGATCTTTATCTCATTCTTCTATCCCTGCCAGCACAGATTTATTTTCTGTTAAGTGCTCCCCTCCTGCACAAGATGTGGGAAAGGGGTCAGGCAGGCAGAATCATGAACATGGTTGCTTGCACTGTGGGGAGGGCTTTGTATTTGTTTTTAAAAAGGCATACCTGTCACTTTATGGATCCTAGTTATAGGGAAGATGAATGAATTTGACTCTTCTTCCCAGTCCAACAGTAAATTGATTGGTAGACTTGGTAGATTGGAAGAATGAAAAGAATTTTAAAGAATTCTCATTCATACAGCTCTGGTGGGATTTGGAAGAAATGAGGATCTGAGAATCTCTTGATCTCTCTCTGGGTTGGGTCAATGATGTTAAATGAATGGACAAAGAAATTTCGGGCATACTCAGGGATGGAAAATACAGAAGGAGCAATTAAAGCTGTAGAAAGGGATAGCTGGAGTAAGGTGGTTTGGTTTTATATACACTAAAGCAAAAAGGGATGATTTTATTCCAAAAGACATCCTGTGTACTTTGATCAGATTCTGGTGACAGATTGCAACAGGATAAAACTAGGTGAATATAAAGGGCTCCTGTACTGTCTTTAGCATGGCTCAGCAGGCATAGTTGTTCATAGATGGAAGGAACCAAAGTTGGGGCCATTATTCACACAGGTCAGATTTGCACCGGAGTGCCTTTTGTCATAACTGCAGACTTCTCCTTTGCAGCCTCTGATCTCTTGGCATGTCAATGTTCTTAGAGACATTGTGAAAAAAAGAAAGACCCAAGAGGCACTGTAAGGGGAAATTTGGCCAAGGCCATTGCTCCTTGGCTAGCATTGTCAGTGACTTGTGCTGATACTTTGATCCCTGAGGCTTATTTTCTAATGGACCATTCTTATTTACTTTTTTTTTTTTTTTTTTTTTTTTTTTTTGGAATAAAAGGTTTCAGTAAAGAATTAAAGTTTTTATTTGTAAAACTGGAAACTGTTCATATAAGTTATCAGCTCAGAACCCTGGTTTCCATGGAATCAACGGCATGAAATGAGTCTTGTCCCTTTTTGCCAGGTTTGGGGTGGTCTTTTCTAAGCCTTGGATTTATTTTCCCTGAGCCGATATTCTTTAAGCAATAGCTGCCCAAGGTGGTGGATTTGGTTCCCATGGTCCTGCACTGTCTTTGGCCCCAGGGGCAGGGCCCGGCTGACATCACTGCTGGAGAATGGCAGTCACTGAGCACGGATCCACACCATGGCTTTACAAGTTCCAGACCAAGTCACCTTTTTATTACATTTTTATTCTGTGTAAGGATGATATCAGTTGGACAGTTTCCCCATTTTTTAGAATGGGTTCCTGGCCAGGGAATGTCACTTGGTAGGCAGGCTGACAAGTTTTCAAGCACTTGATCTGGGGACAGTCCCACAGATGCTTCATGATCAAGTGTTGTTCTTGTTCTTTAAGATGTAGTCATATAAGACAGGACTTCACCAGATCTCCGTGTCTGCATCCACCAGGTTGTTTCTCTTGGCATAGCCAATGATGATCCTTTGAACTTTGCTGACCTCAAGGATGTTCCCCTTCCTGTGGCCAGACTCCAGGAAGAGCTGGATCATGATGATAGGAACACAGTAGAGGGATTTTATATCTAGAGGGAGATAGGGCTGTTCCCTGCTACCTTCCTGGACAGCGTGGCGCCTCCAGTCCACAGATACAATGCTCTGTCCTTCTTTCTCAGCATCTTAGCCTGGACAGTCAGCTCCTGCTGCATGTGGTGCAGGAACTTAAGAGAACTCTTTAAAGTTTGATTTCCTTATGTCTATTTGCTGTCCTTCAGGGCAGCAGCAGAACATGAGACGGCTCAGGAGTGTGCTGGTGAACAAAGAGAGGTCAGCTGTTTTGACTCGACTCTGCAAGGCAGGCAGGAAGCATTGCTCCTCTCCCTCCTGGGTCAAGCTCCTTGGTTTTCATGCTGACCACTGCCCATGCAGGTGGAGAGGACATTTCTCCAAATTTCCATAAGTGCTCCTGATGAGTACGGATCACAAAGAAGCTCTTTCCCTTCAGGTCTGAAGCCAGCATCTGAATTGTGGACATGGCAGCCACTCTGATTGCTATGAGAGCTCTGTCCCTAAAAGTACCTGAGGCAGACCAATAAGGAGCACCACTACCCCTGGAAGCATCAAATCTGCTCCACCCCCACTAGATTTTTGAGTATTTAGAAATTTTATTTTTGAGCACCAGAAACCATGCTATTAAGGCTGGTAGAGGATCAAGATAGGACTACACTTTTGGGCACAAAATTTTCTCCAGTTCAAATAGGATGGGGTTACTTGTGCACACAGCCACAACATCCCCTTTTTGAGTATACAGCTTCGCAATGTTTAGTTCTTCCTTTCCAGGTATCAGTTCGGAGAGCTGATCTGTTCCAAGGGTAAGGAAAGCAGCTAACACATTAGCCAGAAGGTTTCTCTTGTCTGACCCTTGATAGTTGTGTTGGACTTGACCCTAAAAGCCTTAGTGGACACATCTGCTGGAGTAGCCCAGGAAAGGAGAGCAGATTCCAGGGCAGTCAACCAAGCAAGGGTGTGGTATCTCCCTTGACTTCAAACCTGGAGGCAGCCATTCTGAAGACTCAGGACCAAAAAGCATCCTGGTATGAACCCGGGCACACAGCTGTGCTGTTGAACTGCCCTAGTCCCAGAACTGGAATTGACTATTTTTAAAAGGCAAGCAAACCTTGGCTGTGCCCTTTAGAAATAAATAGGTCAGGCCCCGTAGAAATAATCAACAAAACAGAGCAAAATGTAAAACTCAATCTTACATTTTAATTTCTCACCATCAGTAGCAAGGCCTCTCCACGAGTTTTTAGTTCTGTAATCTCCATACTTCTACACGAGGAGTTTCTGAGGAAGACAGGATATCTGCATTATTAGTTTGGCTCTTTTATGTATTTGAACATTAAAATGCAAGCTTATAGCTTTAATCCTCAGTTTTGTTTTTATAAGCGGTTATTATACAAGTGTCATTTTCAGATGTGCACAAGGCTTAGTCTGTCAGAAGTGGCTCAGGGATTATCAAAATGTAATTATCCCTGACTTTTTAATTTAAAGGAACAGCCAAGA
The DNA here is from genome assembly GCF_963924665.1 of Micromys minutus. Taxonomy (NCBI): domain Eukaryota; kingdom Metazoa; phylum Chordata; class Mammalia; order Rodentia; family Muridae; genus Micromys; species Micromys minutus. Next base: position 210,102,755 of record NC_137969.1, on the reverse strand, counting down.
AAAGCAAATGGACTTAGAGACTTTTGAGAAGGTTTTGTTTAGAAACAAACTGTGCATTTAAATGCTCAGACTGGAAGTCTAATGATATTTTGTGACTACCTCCCATTTCTCCTGGATATTATAACCCTTGAGCTGGAAGCAGATGTCATCAGAAGTATAGATGTGAGTTTTAGATATAATATTCAGGCAGGGCAAGAATATACTCTGACAAGTGGACTATGCCAGATGTATTGGATGCTGGTGTGATTGAGTTGAACAGTTGGTAGGCTGCAAAAGGAAGAGAAAACTCTGAGAAAGGCAGGCAATTGGGAAAAAGAGGACTGTTAAGGTCTACAGAACCTGCTTTTCATAAGATGTGAAAATGGAATACTCTGGAGGGTGATCTCCTCCAGCTTGGGCAGGGGTCACTTGTCATTGCACTGGTCTGGGCGCACTAAGTGGGACAGATAGAAGAGTTTCTGACTTTATGGGCTGCACACTGATTTGGAAGGTAAAGAGCCCTGACTTTGCCACTTTTAAGCTCTGTAGGTTGGCAGGTGGTTTAACTGCCTTAACTTCTCAACGTCCTAACCTAGAGTTAGGATACTATAAATCTCATGGGGTTGTTTCAATAGTTAGCTGCAGTGGTGTATATTAGAAAACTTGAAATGGTCCCTGGGAAAATGCCATGAATGCTTGCTGGCATGGGTTTTTAATTGCGGCTGAGGTTTTTAGGATAGTAAGGAGACCCAAAGAATGTTTCAGGTATCCCGAAGCAGAAATGAGAGGAAAGAATGCTATAGTGAAGAATTAGCAGGTGATCTAAGTAAGACCTTCTAATTCCTCTAATCTGAGCTAATAGGGATTTTTAATATAACCGATCAGGTTAGCCTGGAAAAGGCGTGGCACAGAGATGGAAAGAAGCAAGAGCTGGTTGGGGAGTGAAACAGAGAACAAGCCTAGACTGGATGGGTTTAGTAAACTTCTTGCAGGTTAAAAGGAAGATTGGACAAGAAGTCAGGGACTGAGGGAAATCTGAACTGTCCTTCCTTAGGTAATGTGTTCAGTCATTTTTGTTTTTGTTTGGGCAAAACCATGTACACAAAGACATAGTGTCCAGCAATCTTTACATTTTAGCACAGAGTGAAATAATTGGAACTGATTATGTTTTCAACTTTATGTAGAATATGAAGTGAACTCCCTTGGAGGTGCAATCTTCAAGGCATTCTGTCCCTTCCTTTATACAGAGCAAACACTTTGCCTGGTCCTGTGAATGTGGAGTGTCCATAGGGTTAGGTTTCAGTGGACTAGCTGAGTATTTTTTTATCTTTCACCAATGGTGATGCCCTGAGTCTCTATGACATATGGCAAAAGCTTGCTTTTTACAGCTGGTTATAATACTTAAAAGGCAAATTCCAGGAAAGTAGCATATGTTGATAATATCATATTAAAGTACGAAATGATAGGGAGGAGACATTTTCTGTATGAGAAAATCACTGAGAGCAAAAATGACCATTTGGCATCTGACAGGGTTAAGAGTGATGTAGAGATTATGGACACACCATACCACACACACACACACACACACACACACACACACACACCCCTATGGGCCTATAAGGTTGTGTCTGCTTTTAAGAAGTGTAATTAGTAGATATGCTGTAGTCCGTACATTTCATTATACTTGGGTTGAAGGGTTTTTAGATCAGTGACTCACTTCTCCAGTATTTAAGGGAATGTTGTCACTGTTGTGTGCTCTGCCCCTTTGCAACTTTGACCTGTGCTGTGATGAATCTCATTTCCTGCTGGAAGGTTTGGCATGAGCAGAGCTGGACAATTCAGTGGGTGACTGCTGGGGGCTCTGGAGTAGGGAGGGCCTCTGAAATAAATGGAGACTGGCAACATGCGCTGGTCAGCGGTCAGCCCCACTGAAGCAGGTGAGCTCAGCCCGAGAGCAATAGTGCTTTCTTGAGGGACTGCTGCAAGTGTGAGCACAGCTGGTGAGCACAACAATGTGCGTGTCCTCCCTCAGTAAGCAGAAAGCTAAAAGGGAATACAACCAATACTCTGGAGAAACGATAGTGTCTAGCCTTTTTTTTTTCTTTTTAAACTAGCCTTTTAAAAAAATTGTAAATCCAAACGATGTATTAGACAATCTTAATCCCTTTAAAAGTCTCTCTGGGTGTATTTCTCTCCATTTCTCTGTCTCTCTGTGTGTTCCTCTTTCTGTCTCTCTGTGCCTGTGTCTGTCTGTCTGTCTGTCTGTCTGTCTGTCTCTCTCTCTCTCTCTCTCTCTCTGTGTGTGTGTGTGAGTGTATATGTGTGTGTTTAGTGAAGGGGAGAGAGTAGGGCAGTCTTGCTCACTCAAGGAGAGTCTCCCTTGTGCTGTTACTGATATTGAGTTAATTAAAGATATTGTCTCATTTTAATTCCTCCAGCATATCAGATGAGAGAAGTTTCCAATTCTTACATAGAGAAGAAACTGCATGCTTTTATTTTTAAATAGCAAATAATTTCTGCTTTTTTTTTTTTTTTTTTTTTTTTTTTTTTGGAGACAGTGTCTTTCTTATGTGGCTCAGGGTAACCATATAAGATGACCTTGAACTCCCGAGTCTCTCACCTCTACTTCCACAGTTCTGAGGCTGCAGACATGCCCCACCATGACTGGCAGACACTGGGTTTTTGTTTAACTTTTTCAAGGTCACACACCACATCAATGCCAGGGCTTCATAGAAAACAGTCTTACATGTTTTGATTCTGTAAACAGATGATCAGAAGCAGGGACCTAGTGTAAAACAGTCTCTTTGACACTGGAGCTAAATAAGAAGAAAACACTGGAGCAAGCACAATGGCAGTTGGCTTCATCTAAACATGTAAGTAAATTAAAGAGCACCAGCAACGTCTTCTATGACCGAATACACGGTCCTTAGCTGATCAGTTCATGTTGGAGAATCTGCAGGGGATCTAATTTTCTGTTTTGTCAGCTGAGCTTTGCTTTCTTTCAGGAAGTGCCTGGCCTCACTGACCCACTATTCTTTGCGTCTTCTGTAGTCATCTTTGTTTTTGAGGCAGAGTCTCTCTCTGCAACCAAATCCCACTCTCAGTTTGAACCGTTTGTCTAGTAAGTTCTTCTTCTAATCTAAGATGCATCAAAATGTATTTTTTAAAAGTATTTTGTCTTATTTGGTTGTTGTTTACAAGCTGGTGGTGTTAATACTTGTCTGTCTTTTCTTTCCCATCACTCAGTAAGTGCCTTACTCCATTACTTGCCTGAGCCTTCCTTCACAAGTAATCACAAGTGTGTAGGATAACAGAGCCAGTCACACGTTGGCCACCATTTCATAGCTCAATACTGAAAATGTGAGCAGCTACGTGGTGTGCTTACAAGCCCAGGATTTGAAGCCCACATGGCCAGCCCTCATCATAGACTCGCCATTGACTCCAATAGTGTCCCAGATGTGTGGTGCCAGCAAGCTTCATACGATTCAGACTTCTTTGTCTTGTCTTATCTCCTGCAGTTGGCAAGACTGAATAGATTAACAACTCCAGAATATTTGAAATGGTACCTGAACTGTAAATATAGGACAAGAGTATATGATCTTCATTTCTTAAGACAAAAATCTATGGAGGAGAGAACTGTCATAGCTTACTTACTTAGAACTCTACAATTTGTAGGCTGACAACAGTCGATTTGTTTAAATTGTTGTTTGTCATAACCAAGGTTCCTAATGCAATGAGCCTATGTTAATTGATAGAATTATTGAAAGAAAGATGACCAAAGTAGTACAAGAAGTTTGAAAACTATGCCTGAAAATGTTTGAATCTATTCTTTCTTTCCACAAGGGCAAATTCACAGATGCCAGCCATACCCGGAGGAGGTACTATGATGACCACTCTGGCCCTCTTAACTGAAGAGGTGGTGATGGTACCGCAGGCCACACTCAAGCTCCAGGCAGGGCAGGGGGGCTCATTACAGATCCTTCTCTGATAGAGACTTTCCCAAAGGTAGCTAAACCCTCCAGCTGGGTAGTTGGATGCAATCAAACTCTCTGTGGGAGCATAAGAGGATAAATGACTTACCTCCAGCATGCAGGCCAGTAAGAGTCATTCAGTTCTAGAGCGATGAGTGTAAAATTTTAATGCAGCAGATTTTAGTATTTATACCTGTGTTTCAGAGGGGATAGCAGGGATGACATGAAGCCTATCAAAACAAAATTTCCATTTTAATATACATTTCAAAGTGTAATCTACTATTTTTGACCCCTAAGAATGAGATCCCTCATTCACACATGCTCCAAAATTGAGCCAGGCGCTTAATTTTCTTCACAGAGGCAATACTCTTTCAGAAAATTACTGCATTACAGGATAAAAATCCTCTAAAGATTTAGACTAGGACTTAATATTGGTAGCACAGTTTTTTTTAAACCTGAGACTTAAAAAGTACAAGAATTTTTTTGACTGCTGTCTTCAAAAATGTAGTAACAGTTTGAAACTAAAGCTCTCTCTGTCCGGTGAGTTGATAGCAAGTTTTCTTATGAATGTCAAACATCCCACTTTTCTTACTGCTTTATAAAACATTTCAGAGATAGGATCCCTCACTTAAGGCCACACTGTCCTTTTAAAAACCTGATAAACCCAAGTCTTAAACATGACTGAAAACTAGATTCTTTCATTTACTTGGTGATGAAATTGGGTGTCTAAAAACTAGTTTGTTTCGAATCATTTCTACTCTGCTCCCCCAAATGTCACTGGAAATCATGAGGGTCAAAGATGAGTATCTTTAGTAAGGCTGAATTTCGACAGATGTTTATGGTGTGAGACACAATGAAATCATATTGTTACAAATTGATGTTCACACCAGCATCTTGGGAAGCTGTTCATACCAGGTAAGCTCTCCAGTTCCCAACACTATGCCTGCTTGCATACTCTTTGCCCTGTCACCCACCTGGAATGTTCTTTCTGCTCATATTAACATACATCATTTCCTTAGTAGGTAGTGTAGTTACTGATCCCTCTGCGAAACCAGACCTTGGGTTTAGACTACTTCATAGAGAACCTGAAACTAAGGTTGAACTCAAGTTAAATAACAAGCCAGCACCTAGCACCAGTTTCCAGATACTCCCAAAGGAGATTAGTTTCCAGGTTACAGTCTTTAACAAGCCTGCCCCTGGAATTGAATGAAGACCCTATTGGGATTTCACTGGAGTTGGCTCCTTAATGGTCTCTTGGGGTTCACAAAATGGGTACAATACCTCCATACATTCTCCTTTCTTTATTATCATAAGAGCCAAAATTAACCTGTAAGTCCCACCTGCCCAAGGACTTCCTGGAATTCTGGGAGTTAGAGTTTCTGGAAATTATGGCGGTCCTATCATTTTGACCTAAGAAACCCGCACAATATGTGCTTTCTTACCACTCAATGGGAAACCAGGGGTGGACTTAACCAGAGTTTATTTTTCTTGTCAGTATTTGTCTTAGTCAGGGTTTCTATTCCTGCACAAAACATCATGACCAAGAAGCAAGTTGGGGAGGAAAGGGTTTATTCAGCTTACATTTAAACATTGCTGTTCATTACCATAGGAAGTCAGGAAGTCAAGCAGGTCAGGAAGCAGGAGCTGATGCAGAGGCCATGGAGAGATGTTACTTACTGGCTTGCTTCACCTGGCTTGCTTAGTTTGCTTTTTTATAGAACAAGCAGCCTAGGAATGGCACCACACACAATGGGCTGCCCCCCCACCCCCCATCACTAGTTGAGAAAATGCTTTACAACTGGATCTCATGGAGGAATTTCCTCAACTGAGGCTTCCTTCTCTGTGGTAACTCCAGCTTGTGTCAAGTTGACACACAAAACCAGCCAGTACAGTATTTAAGTAAAGCTTGCTTCAAATTTGCCACAAAATTGTGGAAGTGGTTTTTCTCCTGTGAATATCAGGATTAATAATATCAGGTGTCTTTGTCTTGCTTGCCTGTGGTCACCATCTTCAGGTAGGAAAAATCTTTAAAGAAGAGAGCACTGATAAACTTGTGCCTGGCCGTATCTGCAGGGCCAAGAGCAGAGTTGAATGTTAGCAGACATATTCAACAAATGTAGAATGAGTTCAAAATCTTTTATGTATGATTTTTCATTATGATTTTTCATTTACCTTGCCTTCTGGGAATAAATACATTTTAAACAAAATAACGAAGCCACATTTTGTAGACGTGATATGTAGAACAAATAATATTCTTTGTACTATTCTAGGAATTTCAAAGACTATGCTTTTCTTTAACAATCGGCAGTTACTAATATAGAGTATGTGTGTGTGTGTGTGTGTGTGTGTGTGTGTGTGTGTGTGTGTGTGTATTTTGTTGTTCACTTGTGAATGCCAGGGTGCACTGATGGAGGGCAGGTAGTAGCTTGAGGAGTTCAGTTTTTTCATTCTACCTTGAGAGATTTGGAGATCATCAGGCTTGGCCTTAGGTGTCTTTGCTCATAGAGCCATATTGATGTATCCACTATGCTGTTCTTAATCACTTACGTCCTTAGGTCCCTTCACCTTAATTGTTATTTCAGATAAAGCTCTGTTAGACTCTACTTAATTCTTTTCATCCCTGTGGAGGAATCTGTCTTTGAGGGATGACATTCCTTTCCTTCATTATCTTCTCAGTTAGTAAGGTAAGTGTAAACAGCACAACTCTTCCTCAAAGGGGTGAGGAGATGGGTTGTTTTGCAACTAAATGTGAATGGTCATGTCCTGGGGATGCAGATTTAGGCTATCCTAATTTCCAAATTCCAAAGTAGTAATAGTTTGAAGTTTTCTGTTTATTTGTTTATTTTTTTCTATAGCAACAGAACTTTTCAGATCTATTAGTAAAAACATTTGGTTATAGTAAAGTGGAAAAACATCAACTTTGAGCCCCAGGTATTATCTCATATCATTCTTTTTTTTTTTTTTTTTAAAAAAAACAGTTTTATCATTTTATTGGGTGTTCTCTGTATTTACATTTTAAATGTTATTCCCTCCCCCTCCCATCCTTCCTCCCATTGCCTCCATGAAGGTGTTCCCACTCCCAACCACCCACTCCCACCTCAGTGCCTTGGCATTCCTCTACACTGGGAAAAATGAGCTTTCACTGGATGCAATGCCTCTCCTCCCATTGATGCCAGACAATGCTATCCTTTGCTGCATATGCAACTGGAAACATGGGTCTCTAGAAAATATGGTTCATTTACACAATGGAGTACTACTCAGCTATTAAAAACAATGACTTCATGAAATTCTTAGGCAAATGGATGAAACTAGAAGCTATCATCTTGAGTGAGGTAACCTAGTCAAAAAAGAACACATATGGTATGCACTCACTGATAATTGGATACTAGCCAGAAAAAAGCTTGGAATATCCAAAAAACAATTCATAGACCTTATGAAACTCAAAGAGAAGGAAGGTCAGAATGTGGATGCCTCAGTCCTTCTTAGAAGGGAGAACAAAATCTCATATTCTTAAACCTTCAGACAGTTGGGGAAATAGAGGTCTGTTCATACATTCCAAAAGATTTACCTACTGGTCACAATAATGCTAGGTCTCTTACAACGGAGGGCTAAAAGTTAAAAATGGTTGCTAAGAGTAGCTACAAATTCCCCAGGATAATTTCATTTGTACATACAATATTCCAACCTCTCTATATCACTGTTCCGGTTAGTTAGTCTTGCAGAAGGTCCAGGGGAAGGTTCTTTCCACATATGTCCAATCACACTGGATCTTGTGCTTTTCCTTCAGAGCTGCCTCTTTTAAAAGTTTTTTTTTTTTTTTTTTTTTTTTTTTTTTGCACATTGACAAAACTGAGTTTTTATAATGATTTTTTTCATAAAGTGTTGTAATGAAATATTCTATGTGTGAAAAGCAATGATTTTCTTTTTGGTGCATGTGTGCAGACAGGTGATCCTAATAATGATGCAATTGTTCTCACTTAGCTACTCAGCTTAGTAAGATGAAAAAGAGGGCTCAATTTGGAGATTTCTCAGATAATTGGAAATAGATCTACCTGAAGACACAGCAACACTACTTTTGGGAATATACCCAAAAGATGCCTCACCATGCCACAAGTTCATGTGTTCTACTTTATTTATAGTAGCCGTAATGATAACCAGAAGCTGGAAACAACCCAGATGTCCCATGACGGAGGAATGGATATAGAAAATGTGGTTCATTTACACAATGGAATACTACTCAGCTATTAAGAACAAGGACATCCTGAGTTTTGTAGGCAAATAGATGGAACTAGAAAATATTATCCTGAGTGAGGTAACTCAGACACAAAAAGACTTGCATGGTAAGTACTCACTAATAAGTAGATATTAGCCCCCCGCAGCCCCCCAAAAAACCCACACACACTGAATACCCAGGATACAGTCCACAGAACTCAAAATGTTTAACAAGCTGAAGGGCCCAAGTGAGGATGTCTCAGTGTCACTTGTGAGGGAGAAGAAAACAACCACAAGTGTGGGGGGGGTATCTGGAAGGGAAAGAGGACAGGTGTGGGGGGGAACATGATCTGGTATTAGGTGGAGGAAAAGGACTGGAGCTTGAAGGTCAGAAGAAAGAATGGAAACAGGCAACCTCAGGAGGTAGGAGGTGGGAGGACCCTCCAGAATACACCAGAGACTTGGGAGGTGAGAGACTCTCAGGACACAAAGAAAGGGACCCTAGATGAAACGCTGCATACAGTGGGGGTAGGGAACCTGTAGAGTCCACTCCCGCAGACAGATAGGGCATCAAGTGAGGGATGGGGTTGATAACCCACAGTCAGAACTCTGACACATGATTGTTTATGTCTGAAGAAACTGTAGGGATGGAACTCCCAGGGGAGACCCCCATGCCTGACACCATCACTGAGGTTACAGAGCACTCACAAAAAGGATCTACTATGACTGCCTTCCGAAAGACCCAACATTAGCTCTAAAAGTCAGATGCAGATGTTTACACTCAACCAAGAAGCTGGTGACTCCTGTGATTGAATTAGAGAAGAGCCGGAAGAAGCTGAGGAGGAAGGGTACCCTGTAAGAGGACCAGTAGTGTCAATTACCCTGGACCTTCAAGATCTCTCAGACACTGGATCACCAACCAGGTAGCATACACCTGCTGATATGAGGCTCCCAACACATATACAGTAGAGGACTGCCAGGTCTGGGTTCAGTCAAAGAGGATGCACCTAACCCTCAAGGGACTATAGGTCACAGGATGTTTAAAGGTCTGGTGCGGTGGGTGGTGTGGGGACCTTCTCAAAGAGATGAAGGAAGGGGTGGGAGGAGGTATGCGGTGGGGCACAGTTGGAGGATGGAATGGGAGGGAAATAAAATTTGGAGTGGAAAAAAAACAAAGAAAAAGAAAAAGAGCGCTCAAACAACAACAGCTTAAACAAGATATGGTTGTATTTCTAAGGTAACAAGAAGCCTGGGTGTTAGTTGCTTTGTGGGTTTAGGATCCTTTCCTCAGGGTGAAAAGAAGAAAGGAAGATGAATAGAAGGACAAAGGTCATTATGCCAGCTGAGGCAAATTTGCTTTTTCAGGCACTTCATTAGAGGCTTTGTTCTGTGTCTCTGGCCAGTCCCATATGTCATGAGATTGGGAAATATTGGTAATATTTTATTCCCTTCTAAGTATGTGGATGCTGCCAAGAGAAGTAACTATGCCAGCCAGGAAGTTAACACTGTGTAAGCAACCATGAGCTTAGTTTTTATTTACAGTTTTATTTTTATTCTGTGGATATAATGTCTTGCCTGCGTGTATGTCTGTGTACAACATATATGACTCATTGGTTCTCATGGAATCCAGAAGATAGTGTTTGAATCCCTGGAACTGGGGTTATAAGCAGTTGTGAACCATCATGTGGGTAGTGAAATAGAACCTGGGTCTCTGGAAGAATAGCCATTACTCTTAGCCAGTGAGCCACCTTTTCAGACCTTATTTACCTTTTACACAGAAATAAAATTGATCAAGCCGTGTCATCTGATAAAATAGTGTTTATGAGCTGGACAAATTGCTCAGCAGTTTAAAACTCTTGCTGCTCTTCTAGAGGACTCAAGTTCAATTCTACGCACTTATATGTTTGTAACTCCAGTTCTGAGACCCATTATAAACCCTATAGGCACTAGGCATGGATGTGGTATATAGAGATACATGCATGTAGGCAAAAACACTCAGACGCATAAAATAAAAATAAATAAAAATTCAAAAAATATAAAACATACTGTTGAGAAAATTACCTGTATATTAAAATTGCAACTCAATTCTTTGAAAGCATGTAAACAAAATTCTTTTACAATATAGTGCAGTTGCTAAATGTATATTAAAGCAAAGATATGCTAAATTTCATATTATGGAATTACTGTTACCTTAGAGTAAATCATTATGTGTTTTGCCTGCATGTATGTCTGTATGCTGTATTCATTGCTGACATCTAAAGATGCCAGGAGAGAGTATCAGGAGTCCTAAACTGGAGTTACAGATTATGAGCTGCCATGTGAAACTGAATTCATGCCCTCTGGAAGCACAGCTCTTAACTAGTGGTCAATTTCTCCAGCCCCTACAAATTAATATTTTACAAAATTTGTCACATGACAGTTAATGATTATATGTTTCTAAACATAAATAATTTGGAACATTCATAGTTCATTTGCTTGATAAAACAGGGCAAGTATTCCAAGTAATGAGCTTGTATTTATACATTTTATTGGTTCATTTCAGATCATTTATTGTTGAGTAATTTTAAAATTTCTTATTTCAGAATAGATTTTTAAATTTAAATTTAATTTTAATTTCAAATCATAATTGCTAATAAAATACACAGGGCAGTTATGATATATTATTCTTAGGAGAGCATTTAAGGTATTTAACTTTAATAATAAAATTTTATTATGATTTAGGAAATGGCTTTGGGATCCTCATCATACATATTATGAAACTGACTGGAGTGAGAGAAATTGAATTCCCAAAAAATGACACACTGTAATTTTTTTTATTGGATATTCTCTATATTTACATTTCAAATGTTATCTCCTTCCCCTCCCATCTTCCCGCCTCCTCCACTTACTTCCAAGAAGAAGCTGCCTCCCCCAATCACCTCCTTCACCTCAGCGCCTTGGCATTCTCCTATGTTGGAGAAATGCACTCTCTCTGGACCAAAAACCTCTTTTCACATTGATGCCAGACACTGCTCTCCTCTGCTACATATGCAGCTCTCCATGTGTGCTCAACTGTTGGGTGTTTTAGTTCATGGGAGTTCTATAGGGTTTGGTTGGTTGATAATGTTGTTTTTCCCATGAGGTTGCAAACCTTTTCAGCTCCTTCAGTCCTCTCACTAGCACATTCACTGGGGTCCCCATGTTCAGTCCAATTGTTAGCTACAAGCATGCTCAGGTGTATCTGTATGAGGAGGCATTCCTATCTGGTTCCTGCCAATAAGTACTTCTTGGCATTATAAATAGTGCTTGTGTTTAGTGGCTGCATATGGGGTGATTCCCAAGGTGAGGCAGCCTCTTAATGATCTTTTCTTCAACCCCTGCTCCTCTATTTGACCTTGTATTTCCTCCCATGAGTGTTTTGTGCTCCCTTCCAGGGGAAAGTTTCAGGAATAGAACACCAATGGCTTATGATCTAAGATCAAGAATTGATGAATGGAACCTTATGAAATTGCAAAGCTTCTGTAAGGCTAAGAACACTGTCAAGAAGATAAAACAGCAGCCAACAGACTGGGAAAGAATCTTTACCAATCCTACATTTGATAGAGGGCTAATATCCAATATATACAAAGAACTCAAGAAATTAGACTTTAGAGAATCAAACAATCCTATTAAAAATTGGATACAGAGCTAAACAAAGAATTCTCAACTGAAGAATACCAAATGAGAAGCACTTAAATGTTCAATATCCCTAGTCACCAGGGAAATGCAAATCAAAACAATCCTGAGATTCTACCTCACAGCAGTTAGAATGGCTATGATAAAAATCTCAGATGACAGCAGATGCTAGTGAAGATTTTGAGAAAGAGGAACACTCTTCCACTGTTGGTGGGATTGTAAGCTGGTACAAGCACTTTAAAAATCAGTCTGGTGGTCCTCAGAAAATTGGATATAATACTTACTACCTGAGGACCCAGCTGCACTACTTCTGGGCATATACTGAGAAGACACTCCAACATATAACAAGGACACAGGCTCCAACATGTTCATAGCAGCCTTATTTATAATAGCTAGAAGCTGGAAAGAACCCAGATGTCCTTCAACAGAGGAATGGATACAGAAAATGTACATTTACACAATGGAATACTACTCAGCTATTAGAATAAATTACTTTATGAAATTCTAGGAAAAAGGATGGAACTAGAAAACATCATCCTGAGTGAAGTAACCCAGTAACAAAGAATACACATGATATGCATGCAGTGATAAGCAGACACTAGCTCCAGAAAGCTCTGAATACCCAAGAAACAATTCACATAGCTTATGAAGGTCAAATAGAAGGAAGGCCAAAATGTTGATGCCACACTTCAGTTTTTAAAGTGATTTCTCTGATCAGACAATGATGAGCCTTAGTCCTAGTAAAAGCTTAGAAATCCTCTCCTTCCTTGATTCTGAGGGAAGAGAATCTTTCCAAGTTTGAGGTGACATTGTACATATAAATGTGGCTGTCAGAATTTTTTCTTCTAAGTAATAAAGAGAATTGTTTTACTTTCTACAGTTTGTATTTTAGAAACCTATTGACAAATGCAGTGATATTTTCGATTAAGCAAGACTCAGGGTCACAAGTGTGACTCACATATGGTTTATATTCAAGAAACTCTTAATCTTATGGGGATAGGGACACTGAGATATTCCCTTTCTTTATGATTAAGGTGGTTAGTTTTCTCAAGCTGCTGCATCAAGCTACGAAAAGCTAGGTGGCTTATAAACACTTCATGCATCTCTAGAGGCTGAGACTTCTAACACCAAAGGTCTCTAGTGTCCGGTGGGGGTGGGGGCATCTTGTGTTTTTCTTTCTCTTCATCAAACTGTGTTGATGCAGCAGGGAGCGGGAGAGTCCTCTGGGATCTTACAAGGACCTTATGTCTATTTACAGGGTGCTGCCCTCATGACATGATCCCATCACAAAAGCTCCATCTCCTAATACCGGTACTATGTGGATTAGTATTTCAATATATGAATTTTAGGGAGTAGAAACCTTCAGGCCATGGCAAAGGCTCTTCTGGATATTTGAAGTATGTGGAAGCCTGGAAGAAGGCAAAACTATGCCAAAGAAAATCAAGGAGGTTCAATTAAAATGTCCAGATATTTAACAAGATGCAAAATGACTATATGGTCCTGAGGAAAAAATGGTGGCTCTCTCGAGAAGTGTTTACAAGGAGTTTTGGGTAAGGAGTGGGATTTAAATGCCTGAGTAAGCACTTTGTATTTCACTGGTAGGGAGTGAAGTGTTCACAGAAAATTTCAGCAGCATAGTAAAATGTGCAGATTGAATTGTAATGGTTGTGACACTCATGACAAATTAGAGACATATAACTGATGTTGGTAGGAGCCTACCAGTAAGCTTTCATAGATATCACAGAAGAGGAGGTAATCAGGATACAAATAAAGGTTAGTTTTGGGAACCATCTTAGTTCCTTTTCTTGTTGCTGTGATAAAATACCATGGAGAAAGTAACTTAAGGGAGAAAGGGTTTATTTTGGCTTACAATTTGAAGTTGCAATTGGCCATGGTAGGGTAATAACTCAGCAGGAGCTTGAGGGAACTGGTCACAATGCATCTACAGTCAAGATGCAGAGAGCAATGGATGTTTTTGCTCAGTTCATGTTCTTATATAAAATCCCAGTGCAGAGAATGGTGCCACTCATAATGGGCAAGTTTTCTCATCTCAATTAATAACTCAATTGAGATAATCTCTCTGATAGGCACATTTAGAGCCTAACCTCGTCTAGATAAACCCCGAGTGATATGCCTGGGACTCACCTCCTGTATGGTTCTATATTTTATGAAGTTGACAATTTATGTTAACATCACAGGACGCATTGTTCTTGGGACAATATATATTTTTTTTTTATGTAAGTATGTGTGTTTGTGCCTGGGAATCTCGAGTATGGAGCTGAGTATAATTCATGTTTTTGCTTGGGAACTAATATAGTTACCATTTCATGAAATTAAACCCATAGAAAGGCAGAACTGAACAGAGGTTGCATACAGTGAAGTACCTGCTGTGCCTCCTGAGAACATGAGTTTGGATTCTTAATACCCATGTAAAAGGTGGGAGCTGAAACTTGCTGAAGGAAAAGGGTAAGAAAACTATAGGAGGTAGAGTTTTGTTAGAGAAAATGGGTCACTGGAGGCAGGTTCTGTGGTTTTAAAGCCTGGCCCCAATTTCTACAAGAATAGCTCAGCTCTTAACTGCTGAGCCTGCTCTCCATCCTCTAAGCCAATCTTCTCTTAGTACTCATGTGGATTGCTTCCAAATACACTCACAACTGCCCACTGTTTTGCTCAGGCCTATTCTATCCCCAAAGCCTGGAAATATCAAAGATCAAAACAACTCTCTTCATATACAGGCTATAGAGAAATGCTTCTCTACCAGGCCCTGTGGAATTTCAATGAATAACATTTTCTCTGTTCTGTGGCGGGTATTTTAGATCAAAGAAATACTGGCTGTTTATCCCTTAATATATCCTCAAGTGTAGAATGGTATTCAGGATATAAGGTACTTTTTCAGTTCAACAAGCACAGTATCCCCAATGGAGAAGCAGACAAATAAATATACAAAGATAGCAAATACAATCAGTAAGGTAGATACTGATATGTTTTTAATTAATGTAGTTGGTTGATAAGCATTTTAAAAGAACTTAATCCCTGTTGGCAAGAGGGCATGCAAAGCAGCCACTTTCTCACATCTTTGAAAGACCGTTTAACTAGGTCTTCTATATCTCACACTTAAAGGTGCACTGTAGAATTTTCCCAGGTCTGCTTGTCACCATGGAATCCTTGCCATTATATACAAGACATCAGAAAGTATGTCAGTGAAGTGAGACCAGTTTATCAACAAAGGCCACACTATGGCCACTTTATGGACACAGATCCTGACAAAACGATTCTCAAGTTGCCAAGCAGGTTAAAGGCAGTCCAAACAATGGTGACAGTTATAACAGAGACAGATTTCATCACTTTCCACAAGGATGTGGGTGCTGTGAGGCAGAACCACTGAGACATGCTTTGGAAAACAGAGAGCACACGGCATAATGTAGCAAACTATTTCTATTATACAGACAAACATTTCTGCAACATTTTCTATTGTATGACCTTACATTTCTCCATGATATATTTGGGTATATGGTAAGACTGTAGAAACTTAAAATTCTGCAATAGGAAGTTTTATTGGGTTTTAGTCGTCTCTATGTTAGTTGGCAATATAATTAAATGGGTAGAAACTCATTGTTTTCCAGGTCACTGTAGGATATAACCATGTTAAAAGACCATTTCATTTAAAGAGTATATTATTCCTTACTATTTTTTTTGCAAACAAGCTATGCATACCTATGGTTGTTCTAGCATTTTCTATCTGTCTTATATTCAGGTGTGATTCTCAGAATTTGCAAAATAGAGAAGTTAAGTTATTTACATGCCTGTGTCTTGGATTCATTATAAGATCAATGTGATGCTGTCCTGGTTAGTTTTTTGTCAGCTTGACCCAAACCTAGAGTTATCTGGGAAGACTGCCCTAAATTGAGAACAGACCTTCAGATTGCCTGTGGGCATGTCTGTAGGATGTTTCCTTGATTAATGACTGATGTAGGAGGATCTAGCCTATCGTGGGTGGCACCACCACTGGGCTGGTTGTCTTGGGCTGTATCAACAATCAAGCTGAGAAGCCTTGAGGAAAAAGCCTGTAAGTAGCACTGTTCCATACTCTTGCTTCAGTTACTGCTGTCAGGTGCCTGCTCAGAGTTCCTGCCTCTACTTTCTTTTTGTTTGAATATAAACTGTAAGCTGAAAAACCCCATCCTCCTCAGGTTACTGTTGGTTGAGGTGTATTTATCATAACAATAGAAACTCAAACTAGGCCAAATTTTCAAGAACACAGGGGCAGAACCAGAGGTTGGTGAGTTTCTGTGAACACGAGGCTGGCCAAGTCAGCAAAACTGACAAAATACACAGTGCAGCCCTTTCTCTTCCTTCTCCTTCTCCTCCAACCACCACCACTGCCACCACCACCATCACCGCCACTACCACCACCACTGCCACCACCATCACCACTGCCACCGCCGCCACTACCGCCTCACCACCATCACCACCATCACTACCATATCAACCACAAATACACACACACACACACACACACACACACACAAACACACACGCCGTACTCCAAAGCCAAAAACAAACAAAATAACAAAGGGATTGATGCATAAAGTCACTATGACTTTACATAGTTTAAGGTATGTACTTAGCCTTTTGCCTCAGCCTATCAGCACACTACAGAAATTCTACTAAATATTTATATTCTGGTTCTGAAGAAACTTGATAGGTAAGAATATTTTAATTTTAGGACAATAAATATTTTTCTAAGCCAGTTTCTACAATTTTCTTTAAAATAGAGTCAGAAGTCAAACTTCCCTTTATGTCTCGTAGGTAAAAGACAGGCAAACAATTTTATTTGCCATCTTATCTTTTAGTGTATATTGCCCAATCACCCACCCAATTTGTATTTTACTTTTTGTGGGTCCTTCCTTTTCTTATTCTTTAAAAAATATTTTCTTAAGCTAGAAAGATCAGTTAAAAGCATTGAGTGCTCTTCCAGAGATCCTGAGTTCAATCCCCAGCAACCACATGGTGGCTCACAACCATCTGTAAATGGGATCTGATGCCCTCTTCTGGTGTGTCTGGACAGCTAGTGTACTCATAAGTATAAAATAAATAAATAAATAAATAAGTAAATAAATAAATAAGTAAATGAAAGTACCTTTAATATCTTTTCCCTTTGCCTAATACAATGTATTAATTTGTGTTTTTACATATATGGTTCTAAGTAGCCCAATGTAATGAATTTCGTGACATGTCAGAAAATATATTATTTAACAATTAAAAAAATATTCATTCTTATACTTTTTAGCAATGTTTTACTGTCTCATAATTAAAATTTATTTTCAAGTTAATTATGCATAATAATGGGTTTTATGATGCTGTCTTCATGCATTCACAGAGCATAAACAAATCACAACCATCCCCATTAGCTCCTGATTTTCCTCCCACTACCATCAATAAGAACATGTATACCTTGGCATACAAATTTTTCAGTTAGTATAAAGTATAAGAAATCAAAAAATGTGTCTTTCCAAACCAATTTCACCCTATTTGTCTTTATAACTAAAAAAGGCTAGTTAATAAGATAGTCATTTGTGTCGAAGCAGAGCTGGATCCAGAGTGCCCATGGCTAACAAAATGCTCCAATGCCCTAAATCAACGATCTAGACTTTGTTGAGAGCTGAAGCCTGTTTCTTTTATGTTTCAAAAAATCCCTAGGATACTTATAATTTCTGATAAAATGCTTCGGCATCAGTATACACGATTTAGTATTAGCACTAAGCAAATTCAAAATGTACTTTTATGGAGCTTTCTGGAATTTTTTTCCATTAAACTTTTATTGGATATATTTTATTTACATTTCACATGCTATATCCCCTTTCCTAGTTTCCTCTCCATAATCCCCCTAACCCATCTCCCCTCACTCTGCTTCTATGAGGGTACCCCCACACCCTACCATCTCCTCCTGACTTCCTGCTTTGATATTCCCCTGCACTGGGGCATCTGGTCTTGGCAGGACAAAGGGCTTCTCTACTGACGTCCAACAAGGCCATCCTCTGCTACATTTACAGCTGAAGGCATGGGTCCATGTTGCAGTAAATACTAAATAAAATGTCTTATCTCTTTATCCTTTATCGCCCCCACCATGTCTTACTCTGTGGGTGCTGCTTAATATGAAGCCAAGCGCACCGACTCTGTCACTCAGTCCAGTCCAAGCCGCCCCTGTGTTCTCACTCTGCCTACCCTACTGCCTCTGTCCAGGGTGGAATTACCTCCCCTTCTTTCTTCTACTGCCTGCCACAAACATAACTCTAAGGCATGATAGCTTTTCATACAGGTTTATTTATTCAGTTCTCAATCCAAAGACCCTCTATACAATAAGGTTAAATCCAATGGACAAAGATACAAACTGCCATTCCATATAAGATAAAAGACCTACAAAATCCTTAAAATATTCATAGCTAACTATCGCCAATTAAGTCCACCTGGATTCAGCTCATTCTTCTCTAGCTCCATTTTGATCTTCTTTTTCTTTCTTCCTCTTCCAATTTCCACCCCTTTCTCTGCCTACCTCTCCCTGTCTAATCATGCAACATCTCAACATAAATCTACAGGTCCACTTATTTCCACTCTTTAGATTGGGGTTTAGTCCCTGGGAGCTCTGGTTGGTTGGTATTGTTGTTCTTATGGGGTTGCAAACCCTTTCAGCTCTTTCAATCCTTTCTCTAACTCCTTCATTACAGACCCTGTTCTCAGTTCAATGGTTGACTGTGAGCATCTGCCTCTGTATTTGTCATGATCTGGCAGAGCCAGTCAGAAGACAACTATATCAGGCTCCTGTCAGCATGCACTTCTTGGCATCAGCAACATTGTCTGGGTTTGGTGGTTGTATTGGCTAGATTTCCAGGTGGGGGAGTCTCTGGATGGGCTTTGCTTTAGTCTCTGCTTCAAATTTGTCTCCATATTTCCTCCAGTGAATATGTTTGCTCTCTATTCTAAAAAGGACTGCAACATCTGCACTTTGGTCTTCCTTCTTTTTGAGCTTCATGTGGTCTGTGAATTGTATCTTTTGGGCTAATATCCACTTATCAATGAGTACATACCACACTCCCCCTTTTTTTGGGTTTAGGTTTACTTCACTCAGGATGAAAATTTCTAGTTCCATTCATTTGCCCAAGAATTTCATAAAGTCATTTTTTTTAATAGCTGAGTAGTATTCCATTGTGTAAATGTACCACAATGTCTGTTTCCATTTCTCTGTTGAAGGACATCTGGGTTCTTTCCAGCTTCTGGGTCTTAGAAATAAGGCTGCTATGAACATGGTGGAGCATGTGTCCTTGTTATATGTTGGAGCAACTTTTGGCTATATGCCCAGGAGTGGTATGGTTGGGTCCTCAGGTATTACCATTTATAAATTTCTAAGGAACTTCCAAATGATTTCTAGAGTGATTATACCAGCTTGCAATCCCACGAACAATAGAAAAGTATTCCTCTTTCTCCAGCATCTGCTGTCATCTGAGTTTTTGATCTTAGCCATTCTGGCTGGTGTGAGGTGGAATCTCAGGGTTGTTTTGATTTGCATTACCCTGATGACCAAGGATGTTGAACATTTCTGTAGGTGCTTCTCAGCCAATTGATATTCTTAAGTTGAGAATTCTTTGTTTTTCTCCGTATTTCATTTTTATAGGGTTATTTGATTCTCTGGAGTCTACCTTCTTGAGTTTTTTTTTTTATATTAAATATTAGCCCTCTATCGATTGTAGGATAGACAAAGATCTTTTCCTATTCTGTTGGTTGTTGTTTTGTCTTAATGACAGCGTCCTTTGCCCAACAGAAGCATTGCAGTTTTATTAGGTTACATTTGTTAATTCTTTTTTTTTAAAATTTTTTTAAACGACTTTATTTTGCAAAACAAAGATAAATATAAAGATTTTAAACATTTTTTGTTTAAAATTATACATTTTTGTCAGTACTGTTTTTTCAGACATTAAAATAAATTTTACATAAAACCATGTGAATATGTTTTTTAGTCAGTACTTGATTTTTTTCAAGGGCTTGACAGTATGCATTGAAAAGGTACTAGTTGCAATAAGCGTAAAGTACATGCAAAACAAAACGCAACATGGAAATAGTCAAAGTCTTCTTGTTTTGTGAATATATGTATATTTTTTGTTTTCTTTATTTCTTGGACTTCATACAGTCTGTGAGTTGTTTCTGGGGGAGTGCAAGCCTCTGGGGTTAGCATCCCACTATCAGTGACTGCATATTAGCAAAAGTCACTGGTGTTCTGTTCAGAAAAAATTTTCCCAGTATCCATGTATTCAAGGCTCTTCCCTACTTTCTCTTCTATTAGTGTGAGTGTATCTGGTTTTATGTGGAGGTTCATGATTCATTTGTATTTGAGCTTTGTACAGGGTGATAGAAATGGATTGGTTTGCATTCTTCTACATCCTGACCACCAGTTGGACAAGCAACATTTGTCTTTTTTCCACTGGATGGTTTTAGCTCATTTTTCAAAGATCAATTGGCCGTTAGTGTGTGGGCTCATTTCTGGGACTTCAATTCTATTCTATTGATTTATATTCCTGTTTCTGTATCAATACCATACAGTTTTTATCACTATTGCTGTGTAATACAACTTAAGGTCAGGGATGGTGATTCCCCCAGAAGTTCTTTTATTGTTGAGAATAGTTTCCCCTATTCTGGGCTTTTTGTTATTCCAAATGAAATTGCCAATTACTCTTTTTAACCATATGATGAATTGAGCTGGAATTTTGATGGGGATTGCATTGAACCTATAGATTGTTTCAGGCAAGATGGCCATTTTTACTTTGTTGATCCTGCCAATCTATGAGCATGGGAGATCTTTCTATCTTCTGAGATCTTCAATTTCCTTCTGCAGAAGCTTGGAATTTTTGTCATACAGATCTTTCATTTGTTTGGTTAAAGTAACATGCAGGTAGTTTATATTAACTGTGACTATTATGAAGAGTGTCATTTCTCTAATTCCTTTCTTAGCCTGTCTATATTTTGGGTAGAGGGAGGCTTCTGATTTGTGTGAGTTAATTTTATATCCAGCCCCTTTGCTGAAGTTGTTTATTAGCTGTAAAAGTTCTCTGGTGAAATTTTTGGGGTCACTTAAGTATACTATCATATCATCTTCAAATAGTGATATTTTGACTTCTTCTTTTCTGACTTGTAACCCTTTGATTTCCCTTTTCTGTCTAATTGCTCTGGCCAAGATGTCTAGTTCTATATTGACTAGATAGGGGGATAGTGGGCAGTCTTGTCTAGTCCCTGATTTTAGTGGGATTGCTTCAAGTTTCTCACTGTTTAGTTTGATGTTGGCTTCTGGCTTGCTGTATATTGCTTTTATTATGTTTAGGTATGGTCCTTGAATTAGTGATCTTTCCAAGACTTTTAACGTGAAGGGGTGCTGAATTTTGTCAAATGCTTTCTCAGCATCTAGTGAGATGATCATGTGTTTTTTTTTCCCTTAGAGTATGATTATATAGTAAATTACATAGATGGATTTCCATATGTTGAACCATCCACATCCTTTGGATGAACCCTTCTTGTTCATGCTGATTGATTGTTTTGATGTGTTTTTGGATATAGTTTGCAAGAATTTTATTGAGTATTTTTGCATCAATATTCATAAGGAAAATTGATCTGAAGTTCTCCTTCTCTGTAGGTTTTTTGTGTGGTTTGGGAATGAGTAAAATTGTGGCTTGGAAGAATGAGTTTGGTAGCATTCCTTCTGTTTCTATTTTGTGGGATAGTTTGGCGAGTATTGGTATTTGGTCTTCTATGAACGTCTGATAGAATTCCACACTAACCCCCTTTGGTCTTGTGCTTTTTTTTGGTTGGGAGGCATTTATTTTTTTAGGGGTTATGGTACTTTTTAGATGGTTTATCTGATCCTGATTTAACTTTGGCACTTGGTATCTTCTAGAAATTTGTGCATTTCATTCAGATTTTCCATTTTTTGAGTATAGGTTTTTGTAGTAGAATCTGATGACTTTTTGAATTTCTTCAGTTTTTGTGGTTATGTATCCCTTTTCATTTCTAATTTTCTTAAATTGAACACTGTCTTTGTGTCTTCTGGTTAGTCTGGTTACGAGTTTACCTATCTTGTTGATTTTCTCAAAGTACTAGTTCCTGATTTTGTTGATTCTTTGTATATTACTTTTGTTCCTTCTTTCTTGATTTCAAATCTGAGTTTGATTGTTTCCTGTGTCTAATCCTCTTGGGTAAATTTGCTTTTTTCGTTCTAGAGCTTTCACCTGTGCTGCCAAGTTGCTTGTGTATGCTCTCTCCAGTTTTTTTTTTTTTTTTTTTTTTTTTTTGAGGCATTCCGAGCTATGAGTTTTTCTTTTAGCAGTTCTTTAATTGTTTCCCATAAGTTTGAATATGTTTTGCCTTAAATTGCATTAAATTCTAAAAATTCCTTAATTTATTTCTTTAACACGAGTAGAGCTTGTTTAGCTACCATGTGTATCTGGGCATTTTTTTTTTTTTCTTGGTTATGGGCCAGTCTTAGTCCATGGTGATCTGACAGGATGCATGAAAATATTTCAACCTTCTTGTTTCTGTTGAGTTCTATTTTCTTACTGACTGTGTGGTTAATTTTTGAGAAGGTACCATGAAGTGCTGAGAAGGGTTTTTTTTTTTTGTTTGTTTGTTTTGTTTTAGAATAAAACCTATAGATAGCTGTTGGATCCAATTTGTTTATAACTTCTGTTAGTTTCATTGTGTCTCTGCTTAGTTTTTGTTTCCATGATCTGTCCATTGATGAGAGTGGGGTGTTGAAGTCTCCAACTATTGTTGTGTGAGTTGCCATGTGTTCTTTGAGCTTTAGTAAGGTTTCTTTTGGAGCATAGATATTCAGAATTGAGATTTTATCTTGGTGGGTTTTTCCTTTTGTGAGTATAAAGTATCCTTCTTTATCTTTTTTGATAATTTTTGGTGAAAGTCAATTTTATTTGCTATTAGAATTGCTACTTCAGCTTGTTTTTTTAATTTTTTTTAGACCATTTGCTTGGAAACTTGTTTTCTCTGAGGTATGTTTCCTGTATACAGAAAAATGTTGGGTCCTCTTTATGTATCCAGTCTGATAGTCTATGCCATTTTATTTGGAAATTGAGTCCATTGATGTTGAGAGATATTTAGGGACCAATGATTGTTGTTTCCTGTTTTTAGATGTTGTTTCCTGTTCTTAGTTGTGTTTGTGTTTTTATGTTTGTGTGGCTGTCTTCTTTTGGGTTAGTTGAAAGATTACTTTCTTGCTTTTTCAAGGGTGTGGCTTACCTTCTTGTGTTGCAGTTTTCCATCTATCATACTTTGTAGAGTTAAATTTGGGGAAAGATTTTGTGTAAATTTGATTTTGTAATGAGATATTTTGATTTATTTGTCTATGTTAAATGAGAGTTTTGCTAAATATTGTAGTCTAGGCTAGCATTTTTGTTCTCTTAGAATTTGTTTGACATCTGCCCTGCATCTTCTAGCTTTCATAGTTTGTTGAGAAGTCTGGTGTGATTCTGATAGGTTTGCCTTTGTATATTACTTGACCTTTTTCTCTTACTGCTTTTAATATTCTTTCTTTGTATTGTGCATTTGGTGTTTTGTTTATTATATGACAGGAGAAATTTCTTTTCTGGTCCATTCTATTTGGAGTTCTATAGATTTTTGTGTATGTTTGTGGCCTCTCTTTCTTTAGGTTATAGAAGTTTTCTTCTAAAATTTTGTTGAAGATTTTACTGGTCTTTTAAGTTGGTAATCTTTCCTCTCTTCTATACCTATTATTCTCAGACTTGATCTTCTGATTGTGTCCTGAATTTTCTGGATGTTTTGGGTTAGGAGCATTTTGCATTTTGATTGACTGTTGTGTCAATGTTTTTAATTGTATTTTCAGCCCCAGAGATTCTTTCTTGCATCTCTTTTATTCTGTTGGTGATTTTTATGTCTATGACTCCTGATTTCTTTCTTAGATTTTCTATCTCCAGGGTATCTTCCTTTGTGATTTCTTCATGTTTCTATTTTAATTTTTAGTTTCTTGATAGTTTTGTTCAATTCCTTTACCTCTTTGATCATGTTTCCTTGTAATTCTCTAAAGACTTTTCGTGTTATTTGTGTTTTTTCTTTAATAGCTTCTACCTGTTTACCTGTGTTGTCCTGTATTTCTTTAAGGGAGTTATTTATGACCTTCTTAAAGTTCTCTAAAATTATTTTGAGTTGTTATTTTAAATCAGAATCTTGCTTTTCTGCTTTGTTGGGATATCTGGAATTTGCTGTAATGGAGAAACTGGGTTCTGATAATGTCATGCAGCCTTGGTTTCTGTTGCTTAGGTTCTTGGACTTGCCATTTGCCTTCTACTTACTTCTGGTATTAATTGGTCTTGCTGATTTTGACAATGCCTTGACCATCCTGCAAGTTTGTGTGTCAGTACTACTGGGGGACCAGCTATCTCTCAGTAGTGTCTGGGTACAGAGATCTGTGGCACAGGATCATCACATGGTGCAGACAGAAAAAAGGAAGAATTGTGTCTCAAACTGCTTATGGATTATTTTGTCCTGAAGGCTCCAAGCGGGTCCTTCAGAGCAGAAGTGGTGGTCTTACCTGAGGTTCTCAGGTGTGTCAGCACTTCTGCAGTACCAGCTCTCTCTCAGCAAGGTCTGGGTATAGAGAGCTGTAGCACAGGGTCAGCTCTGGACACAGATGAACACTGGAAGGATCCTGTCCTTCTAGACTGC
The DNA here is from genome assembly GCF_963924665.1 of Micromys minutus. Lineage (NCBI taxonomy): Eukaryota > Metazoa > Chordata > Mammalia > Rodentia > Muridae > Micromys > Micromys minutus. The sequence continues at coordinate 210,078,204 of NC_137969.1, read as the reverse complement.
TCCTAGGGTCTTGTGTTCTGAGGTCTGCGGACTGGTTCCTTTTGGGCCAGGAGTTTGAGCAGAAGTGGTGGTTTTATCTGTGTTCTCAGATGTGTCAGCACTCCTGTGAGACGGACTCTCTCCCAGCAGAGTCTGGGTACAGAGAGCTCTGGCAGCAGGTCAGCTCCGGGATCAGGCAGAAACCAGAAGGATTAGCTTTGTGGAATTTAAAGAAAAACATTTTCAGTCTGTGATGGGCTTAATCTATGGACATTTAACTTACACATTTGAAGGATTGACTAAGTTTACTGATACTTTTTTTCTCTATCTTGAAGAAAAGTCACAAACTCTAAATAAGTTATTTATTAGTGATTTATTTATCAGACTCTATTTATAAATTCACTAATGTGGATTTCATTAAGAACATTTTTCAAAGTACTGATATGTTCTCTTCTCTTGTTCATGGAGCCTCTTCTTTGTGATTAGAGCAGCAGGTGTGCTCTGGATTCTTTCGGGCTCGAGGTGTCTTTAATTTGTGATCTAAGACTGTTGAGACCTAAGCCCTTGGAAATACTAGAGTGTGCATTACCTAGATGGACTGTGAACTTGTTGCAGAACCCCCAGAGGAGCAAGTCACTTAATAATGTTGAGCTAATTAATACCTTTACTTAAGTGAAGTATCTGCCAAGGAGTATTTGATGTAGAAATCATGGCTCTGCACTCTGTATAAATTATCAACATTTTACACAAAATAAAAGGTGATTGCACCAGAATACTACGAATTTTTATTTACTGAGTTAAAAAACATTATTTATGTGTACTGTATTTCCAACATTTCCTGACTCTGTTTCCTCTCTCTAGCTTCTTCGCACTTCCAATTCCCTCTCAAAGTATGAGCGCCCCCTCTGTGTGCGTGCTGTGATGTGATGTGTGTGTATGTGTGTGTGTGTATGTAAATACAACCTGCTGAATCCATTAAGTGTAAGCAATTACAAGGTTCATCGCTGGAGAAGACTAATTATTCATCTCTCAGAACTAATTAATTGCCTGTAGCTAGTTATCTAGGGATGTGGCCCATGAGACTTTCCTCATCCACACTGCTATATCAACTGGTGCTAAAATACTCAGGTTTTGTTTAGGTAGTCACATGGTTGAGATTTCATGGGCATAGCTCCTTGTCATACATAGAAAACACAATCACATGGTAGATGTCCTGGCTCTCTGGCTCTTCCGATCATTGATGTTCTGTCCCTTCTTCATTGATGTTCTATGAGCCCTAATGATACGAGTTGTTTTGTAGATGTATTAACTGGGGCGAGGAACCAGGCACTCCTTCATCACTTATTTTCTGTATTTTGATCAATATAGCTTTCTCTAACGGTCTCCATTTCCTGAAAAATGAAGCTTCTTTGATGAGGGGTGAGAACTACACTGTCAGCCTTGTCTGGAGCACTGGCTGTGTGGACCTGCTGGGCTTGGAAGTTGAATGATGCTGGCAGGATAAGGTTGGTAGAAACAGGAGCAATGGTTTGATATTTTGAAATGTGGTATGCTGATCAATTACAACTCTTCTGGTGCATTAATATTTGTGACTTCCATAGGGGCCTGAGGACAAGTTATGTATACCCAGTTATAATACAGAGTAAGTGGTCACAAGGCAATCAAACTGTTGTCAGACCATGCACATGTGAGCCCTTATGAAGAAAGTGAGCTTTAAGAAATGCAAGTTCCATCTATCTCTTTAAAGTTTCATGAAATTATTTTTTAATAGTTGAGTAGTATGCCATTGTGTACATGTAGAATATTTTCTTAGAAAGTATCATCCTGAGTAAGGTAACTCAGTCACAAGAGAAAACATATGGAATGTATTCACTGATAAGTGGCTATTAACTCAAAAGCTCAGAATACCCAAGATACAATTCACAGACCACATGAAGCTCAAGCAGAAGAAAGAACAAAGTGTGGATGTTCAGTCCTTCTTAGAAGGGAGAACAAAATACTCAAGGGAGAAAATACAGAGACAAAAGTGTGTAACAACATCAAAAGGAAAGGCCATCCAGAGACTGCCCCACCTGGGGATCTATTCCATACACAGACACCAAACTCAGACACTACAGCAGATGCTAAGACGTGCTTGCTGACAGGAGTCTGATATAGCTGTCTCCTGAGAGGCTTTGCCAGAGCCTGACAAATACAGAGGCAGATGCTCACAGCCAACAGTTGGACTGAGCACAGGGTCCCCAATAGAGGAGTTTGGAAAAGAACTAAAGAAGCTGAAGGGGTTTTGCAACCCCATAGGAAGAAAAACAATATCAACCAACCAGACCCACCCCCCCAGAGCTTCCAGAGACTAAACTACCAACCAAAGAGTACACATGGAAGATCCAATGGTATCAGCCATTTATGTAGCAGAAGATGGCCCTGTTGGACATCAATGGGAGGCAAGGCCCTTGGTTCTGTGAAAGCTCCATTCTCCAGTGTAGAGAAATGTCAGGGTGGTGAGGTGTGAGTAGGTGGGTGGGAGGGGGAGCATCCTTATAGAAGCAGGAAGAGGGAGTATGAGAGAGGGTGAACTAGGAAAGGAAATAACATCTTAAATGTAAATAAATAAAATATCCAATAAAGATAAAATAATAAAAAAAAAGCAATAACAAAAAAAAAAAAATACAAGTTGGCTGGCACTTATGTGAACACTTTGTCAAAGAAAGTTTTACTCTTTGATTGGACTCAGAATCTTAAACACTACTGGCTGAAACTATTGGGAGCTGTCTATTCATGGTTTCAGCTTTTCTCTTTCATGTGATTGAAATGAATTAATGCCTGAAAGTCAAATGTGCTGATAGTGGCACAATTTGTAAACAGCAGCGAAGTCCAGCATCTTTACAGTTCATATAAGGAAATTGTATAACATGCAATTACATCTTAATCAATCTGTTTTGTCCTTAAAAATAATAACAATAAAAACACTTTCATTGAAGACCTGATATTACTGTTTCTGCTGAAAAACATGAGTGCAAGGAAGAAAGCTTGTCTATTGTGACTTAGTCTCATAGAAAATGGTAACTACATTTTAAGCCAGATGTGGTATTGCTCTATGCCAGGGTCTAGCACTGGAGAGGCTGGCATAGGAGGATGGTAAGTTTGGGTCCAGCTTTAGCTACACAGTGAAATCTTTTCTCAAATAGCAACAACACAAAGCCTAGTGTGTTTGTGTATTTTAAATTTTAAAGGGTTTAAGATTTTCTTGTTGCTTGGTCTCAGGTTGTATTGTGTGACTGTAAGTCATGAATCTGCCTTTATGTTGTGCTGTGATTTTGAGTGAGACTGTTAAACTCTTCATGCTGTTCAGGGTTCTTCATCTGCAGGCTTTCAAAATAATCCCTCGAGTAACATTTGACTTAAAATCTTTAGGCCGACTCTTGTAAAAATCAATTTTCTATTGTATACTTTATTTATTAACATTTCAAATGGTATCTCCTTTCCCCATTTTTCGTCCACAAACATCCATCCCATCCCTCCTTCCTCTGCTTCTGTAAGAGTGCTTGCATACCCACCCACCCGCTCTTGCCTCACGGCCCTGGCATTTTCCTACACTGGGGCATCTAGCCTTCACAGGACCAAGGGCCTCTCCTCCCATTGATGCCTAACAAGGCCATCCTCTGCTACATTTGCAGCTGGAGCATGCATCCCTCCATGGGTATTCTTTGTTTGGTGGTTTAGTCCCTAGGAGCACTCTAGGACTGGTTTGGGGAGGGTGGGGCTGGAGGGGCAGGTCTGGTTGTTTGATATTGTTGTTCTTCCTATGGGGTTGCAAACCCCTTTAGCTGACTCCTGTATAAGATTTTAATCCTCTGATTTCTGATATTTGAAAATAATACCCAATTGGATTTAAAACACAAAATAAACATTTCAAATATTTCTATGCTCTTATTATCATCTTAATTGTGAAGCCCATTTCTTATTTATTCTGTAGTCTTTGAGAAACTCAAGACTGGCTGTTAAATAGCTCTTCTAATTAGTATGAACTGTTGTAGCATTTAAAATCCATGTCCTGCCTTTGATAAAAATCAAAATTAGAGTGAATAATATGCCTTAGTTGAGCATTAGCATGCAAACCATGCAGCAGCAAAGATGGGTTTGGGTGCCGAGAATAAAGCAGAAGCCAGCACGTTCTGACAGCTGTGAGAAACACAAAAAGTATTAATGGTGGCAGTTAGAGAGTCAGCCAGAGAATAGCAATGCACAGGTGCATTTTCCCCAGTGTATAGATTTCTTCTTTAGTATTCATGATAAGTTTCCAATAACTTCATCTTTACACACAAATTAGAAAGCAGTTTAGATTTATTAGACTGGCTGAGAAATTGCCCAGGACAGCTAAAAGAACAATGCCCACAGGGGCATATATATTTGTAATGAAGTAATCTTCTATGATAATGCCTTAAATATCACCACAATGCCATCTTTATTTTCTGATAAAGTCATCATCACAAGAGGTTTAAGATTCTCTTAATATTATTCTTAAGATCTGGTCTAGGTAGAATGAAAAATTACATTGCAATTCTGCATGCTTCAGTATATTGTCCTTTAATGGAACTGTACATTATTTATCCTTCAGTATTTTGACTTTAGAGGCTAAAGTATCACAATAGTTTAGAATAACTAAGTGGGGATGGAGAGATGGTTCAGTGGTGAGTACTGACTGCTCTTCTAGAGGTCTTGAGTTCAAATCCCAACAAACACATGGTGGCTCTTACAACCATCTGTAATGGGGTCTGATACCCTCTTCTGTTGTGTTTGAAGACAGCTACAGTGTACTTTAAATAAATGAATGAATAAATATTATTAGAATAACTAAATAGAAAACTTTTATACCAATAGAGAAACCCACCACTTCAGAGAACAAATTATGTAGAAATAGAAAACAAGAGTTTTCTCTTCATTGCATTTGAGCACAGAATCATACTGAATCTCTGCAAATACACCAGAAACTTTAGCAAACTAAAATCCCACATATTTTCCTCTGAGTGTTACATGGAGACCCAAGGCACCGTGTAGAAATGAGGTTTAGTGATGCTGTCTCTCAAGTTCACTGCCAATGAACAACGTGAAATATTGGATCTTGGATGTCTACAGAGAAGTCTTCCTTATCTTCAATCTTAAGCACTTTGAGAAAAATAATGCAAGTGGTGTCACAGTGTCACTGAGGCATGTAGAACTTAATCCAGTAAAATCACATAACTCAGAAGGAACACTTATCACATATATGGTGGTTTTCATACATTTATACAAGTGCCTTAGAATATGTGATCCCTCCACCTATCTCTCCCCCATCTCATGTGCACACACACGCGCGCGCGCGCGCACACACACACACACACACATCTATTTAATTTCTGCACATGCATATGCATGCCACCATAATGTATGGAGGTTGGAGGACAAGTTATGGAAGTCAGTTCTTCCCTTACATCTTGTGAGCCCTGGGTATCCAACTCAGGTCTTCAGCTTTGGTAACAAGTTGATTATCTGCTGAGTCATTGTCCTGGCACCAGAACATGTATCTAAATACCTTGGGTTATATATCAACTCTTTTTATAATTTATATTAAAATATGAATGAACTCTAATTTTAAATTTTAGTTCTGTTTCTGTTGAGACTTAAATACTATCTAAAAGATCCTGTTTGAGGGGACTGAAGAGATGCTCAGGAGTTAAGAACACTCACTGATCTTGCAGAGGACCCATGTTTAGTTACTAGTACCCACCTAGTATTCATAACCACCTGGAGTTCGAGTTTAGAGGTCAGACACCCTCATCTATTCTTTTTGAATATCATGTACACATGTGATTCCCATAAACACACACACACACACACACACATAAAACGTGGAGACTCTGCTTCGTGCCATTCTAACATATTTGATCTCTTCATTAACATATTTACATGGAATATAAAGCTTAGGCTTTCTTGTAATAGCAAAGCTAGAATCTTTTAGATGGTTCAGTCACAGAGATCAGAGTTCAATCAGGCTCACAGTGGAAACATCCTTTCCCTGGATCAAATTGTATAGTTTTTTCATCTTGAGCTAGTCAATAGTTCTTTAATATCCCTAGATCTCAGCTTTCAAAATTACTTTTTATTACAACGATGGTTCATGGTACTAATTCTAGATAAAAAGTTATTAATATCAAATGCTATGGTAAAAAAGATAAAATTGATCTCTTATTTATTGTTGGTTATAGGCTAAGATTGAAATTTGAGTTATCTATGCATAGAATATTAGTGTTACATGCATAAATCCATAAAATTCAAGAGTCAACCTTAGCTCTCATTGTATGAGAAAGCAACATGTCTAGAAAATACTGTGATACTAAAATTATTCCAGAGGGAGACTGACAGGAATTTTCAGTAGACATTGAAAGTTTGATGCCCTGAGCTCAGTCCTGGAAACCACATAAAGATAAAAGGATTGAACCAAATCCACACAGTTATTTACTGACCTCTGCATATATCCTACAACACACACACATACACAGGACTTCCACCACACACACAATGACAATAAAATGATCCATCTAAGAGAAATACACAGACCTTTAATGTTCACTATGCACATAGTTTATTTTAGGTGAAGGGAAGGTAGATTGTCTTGAAAGCAAAAGGATTAAAGAGCAAAAGAAGCTTCAGTTCATTCTAATGAATGCAAAAAGTAATTAGAAGGCAAATAAGAAAACAGCCCCAAAGTCAGGGCTTTCATTCCATTTACGTAGTAACCATCTTAACAAACTGGGAGCCCATAAGACACGATATTGGAGTCATTTATTAACGGTTTCCTAATTTTATTGGATCTAAATATGTCTCTGCTGGGTTTTAAATTGTTAAAAAGTCAGTTTCCCTCCCCAGGGGCTGCATACCTGAATACCTCCACTCTGCTTCTCTTTGAGCAGTTGTTTTTTTATCAGCTTCAACAGGTATTGGAGATGTACAATGAACTATGGCTAATTTCTTTTTTTGAAGCAAATAAATAATTTTGCGGCTCATTAGGCTGATCATTTGTCCGATTTGTTCGACCTTTGCTGTACTTTTTGATCAGCTGGTTTTCTCAAATTCATTTTTCCCTGAAAAGCTCAAGCAATCAAATGAATTGCTGGACCTGTCAATCTAATGTCATGACCTGTTAAAATAGAATTCATCAGAAGAATTTCATTATGTTTTTGTTAGAGCAGTTGTCAGAAATCTTTCACTCCTGCTCTCCAGTTCTACTGACTGACAGAGGACTGACACAGACACGAAGGAAGTGAGGCATTTATTAAGAGTTTTAAGTTGAGATCCAGCAGAGTCTAAAGCTTCTTGTATATAATATCCTTTGGAGAAAAATTTTTCATTAGTCAGCTGTAAATGATTACACTTGGATATCTTCTCTTTAAGAAAGATTAGCAGTATTGGGAGAGTACTCTCAGTTTGATGCCAAATGTGTGATGGGGAGTTGCAAAAATCCAGGCAAGACTTAAGCTGGAAATAGAAAACAGCTTTTCCAAAGGCTATTTTTAGTATAATCTCTGTTTTCATGAAGAGTTGTTTACTGAAGCAATTAACCTGCAGAAGGCATCAAGGGTCGAACTAGGGGAAAGTGAGAATAGAACTAGATACCTTGAGGTATCTGCCCTGATTTTCCGGTATGATAGATGTTGGGGTTTGGGAATCACTGCATAAATCATTTAAATACCAATCTCAAGAAAATAGGGATAGTTTATTGAATTATTGAATGTTACACCCAGAGACACAATTCAGGTTCAGGAGCTGAAAGTGTGACCCCCCCAGTTAAGGTCCTATAGGATCTTTTAAAGTCTAAGATGTATATACATCTGTGCCAAGTTATTCCACTAATGCCGAATTAGGGATAGGGGGATTTTCTTAGGAATATGTCTTTGTTGTAGACTTATCCTGCTTCCATTTGTTGGGATATTAAATTGTGGAAGATGATTTGTCTAAAATCTATGTCTTAACTTGCCAATCAGAATTTCAGCTACACAAGTACATGCTTCTTTCTGCAAAGTAGGATGTCAATACCCAGTGAGATCTTGGGAACCTAACGTTTACTCAACCCCTACTCAAAATTTAAGTATTATTTTAAATAGTTTTTTATATTTTTTTGTTGAGGTTCATCTCAGGAGCACCTTATAAAGAAAATGCCATATACTTATATACAAATGCAGGAATTGCTGCTTGGTGGTTGGTTTGGGTCCAAGCTTATTGCAGGGAACTATATAAAACAGTTCTATTGACTTCTATCACGACTGGTTTCCAAGGGCACAAAATGTAACAAAACATATAATCAACATGGCATTAGAAAGCTTCCTAGTAACAGCAGAAACTTATGAGACAGTTTCTTTATAATGGCAAGTTAGCCAGGTAATAGTTACCTAGGGCTTAACATTTTTACCTAGGCTTAAATTCTGTCTTAACCCTAACATTTGACCTATGCCTTAACAAGGCACTCCAAACTAAAAGATAAAACAAATACTTTCATCATTATCCCAGCAATAGAAAAGTACCTAAGGCTGACTTCTTGTGATGGCTTATTCTTGGTTGTCAATCTGACTATATCTGGAATTAACTAAAACCCAGGCATCTGGGTACATCTGTGAGGGCTCCTTTCTTAATTAAATTATCTAAAGTAGGAAGATTCTCATTTAATCTTGGCCACACTTTCTCATGAAAGTCTACGTAAAGGATATGGAAGAAGGAAGATTGTTGTCTGGGTCTCACTTTTATTGGTAAGTCCATTCCCTCAATGACATTAGAGCCTACTTCTTTGAAATTTTGTAGATTGAAGTCTTGTAGAAAAAAATTTCAGCAAAGTGGCTACTCTGTTTACATCCAAAGACCTTCTAGGTCTGTGTGATCCCACTGGCATGTAGACACACACTTGTTACATGCCTTTAATCCCCATGCCTGGAATCCTTTAGTATACACTTTTAACCCCAAACAATGATGTCTAATTAGGCAGAGATCAGAAAAAACTACAAATAGTTAACAAATCCAGCAGTAAGTCCCCAAAATAACAATATTTCTGGCAGATAAAAGATGCTTTTCAAAGACCAGCTGAGACCTTTTATTGTTTGACAGCTTTTGTTGGATTAGCTGGACCACAGGCTTGAAGACATTCTAATAAATTACCCTTTTCTATATACTTACAGGATTATTCGATAAGTTTTGCTTCTCTGGAGAACCCCACCTGATACAGATTTCGTCACCAGAAATGCTTCTAAAGCAAGATACATATAAGGATGAATCTTTTAAGCATCTGTAGTAAAATTCACCAACACCTACAATTAGCCTCTTCAGTCACTGAAGCCTCTCCTGGGAGTTCAGAAAGTACTGTAAACCAATGGTTTGAACAATTTTACAAACCATGACAAATCCATTTGAGGATATTAATTCAGTAATTGTGAGCGGCAACAAATTTGGCAGCTTTGGATATCAAACGTTTGACCATTTGTGTAAAAAATGACAAAAATGAGCATTTCTGGAAAGATTGGTGAAGATAAAAAACTGAGCTCAATGCAAAAATTAACTAACTTTCAGAATCTCAGAAAACAGAGCCAGACAACAATGAACTCAGTGATAAAAATGACCCCCTGCAGTTGGCATAACAGCCATGCCCTGGAAGAGAATCTTCTTTGTAGCAGCAACAGAGCTTCAGTGTCAGAAAATTAAACCAATACCTTCACTATAAGGTTACCTGAATTAATGTGGGGCTAAATGTGTGTGGGGACCCTATTAAATCTGAGAACTTTGAACCTTCAGATTTTCAAGGGTTTATCTCACCAAGGAAGTAGTCTCTCCACCCTTAGCAGAAAATGTACTATCACCTCCACTTCTTAAAATATTTCCTTTTATCACCTCTAGCAGAGAAAATCAATCCTACATTGTCTGCTAAATCAGCAGTGACTTTCTCTGAAAGAGATACCAGGCAAGACAATACTGATGCTCCTCAGTTGTCTTTAGATTTATAACTAGACTTCAGACTAAGTAGGCTTCTAGAGGAGATAGAAAGTGTAGTACATGACAAGGTAAACTATACTATTAAAGAGGTTAATGAGTTTCCTAATTCATTCAAGCAGAAATTCAGGGAATATGTGTGGAATTGATTTTAAAGGTGTAATATAATGGTGGAAGGAACATGAAACTGGATCAAGCTAAGTTTATTGATATGGGTCTACTAAGTGGAGATTCTAGATTTAATATGTAAGCTCACACAGCTAAAAGTGTGTCAGAAGTTTGTTTGACTGGTTGGTTGAAGCATTTGTCAAAAGGTGACTTATTTAACATTTGGAGATGCCTGATAGATATCCTTTGTTCAGTGTTGATGAAGAATTTTAAGGCTACAGGCAAATGCAGTGCCAGAATGGCTACACTGTATAAAACCTAATCCTTTACCATGGGAAAGCCCAGAAAACACTCTCTTCATTAATTCTATAAGATGAAAAATGGTAAAGGGGCACCAGCACATTTGAAAAGCTATGTTGTCACCATTTTCTTCCTGTCAGACCTCAGGGTCAGAAATGCTGCTGCTCTGTTGGAAGAATGAAATGTTTAATTGGTCCCTGAAGTAGCCTTGAATCACTAAAGGCAAGGTGTTAATAGTTATTAGAATGGTCAGCATAGACAAAGCAACTTCCATAATTCCATAACAGCATAGGCTAAGTGAATTTTATGGTGGTGTGACTTGTATGGACCTTTGGTACTGGCTAATCAGTCATGGTGTTCCCAGGCATGAAACAGATAAAAACCCTGCTGAATTTTTGTATGGTCTGTATATGCAGAAAAATTCTCAAATAAAAGAAATGCTTTATTGGATTATAGCAAAAGACAACTTCGACCTGTGAACCAATTTCCAGACTTGAGCCAGTTTTTAGACCTAAAATCTCTTGAATGAAAGGGTGTCCAGGTTCCCCTGAGGAAGGGCTTTGTTAAAGTACATAAAAGTTTTAGTATTAGCCTTTTTCCGGTCTTTCCCCCAGAGGAATCTACAGCACTTTACAAGAATAAGTGTAAAAATGGTAAAAGAAAAAATGTTTTTCCAAGAAATACTGTTGTTTTCCAGATAAAGTACAGGTTTATGGAAGGTCAGGTGATAAAAGAGTTTTGGCTAATGTTCAACTCACATTAGGTCCAATGTGTCCCCCAGTTCATCTTGTGGCTATTTTTCCAGTCCCAGAATGTATAATTAGGAAAGATATACTTAGAAGTTTTCAGAATTCTTATACTGATTCCCTAACCTGTGGAGAAAAGGCTCTTTTGGTTAGAAAGGCTAAACAAAAGTCTTTAGAGTTGCTTCTGCCAAGAAAAACAGTATGACATTCCTGGAGGAATTGCAGAAATTAGTGCTAACATCAAGGACTTAAAAGATGCAAGGATGGTTGTTTCCACAACATTTCTTTTTATCTCTGCTATCTAGCCAGCGGGCAGATCTTTGGGCAGTATACAAGCTCATACATTTTCTTTGGAAGAGGAAATGGCCAGATGCGCAATTGTTCACTGATTCATAGGTTGTAACCAGTGAATTGGCTGGCTGGTCAAGTACTTGGAAAGAACATGACTGGAAAATTGGTGAGAAAGACATCCAGGAAGAAGTATGTGGACAGATCTTTACAATTGGGAAAGGGATGTGAAGATACTTGTGTCCCATGTAAAAGCTTATAATAGATTACTTCTGCTGAGGAGGAGTTCAATAATCAAGTAAATAAGATGACCCATTCTCTGGACATTCAATCTCTTTCCCTCATTATCCCTGTCATTACCCAATAGCCCCATGAACAAAGTGGCCATGTTGGCAGAGATGGGGGTTATGCATTTGCTTGACAACATGGACTTCAACTCACCAAGGCTGACCTGGTTACAGTTATTGCTGAGTAATATAACTGCCAATGGGAGAAACCAACATTGAGTATCAGATGTGGAACCATTCCCTCAGGTGATGAGCCAGTGACTTGGGGGTAAGTTGACAACATGCTGTCACTTTTTCTCTTCCTTCCTTCCTTCCTTTTCTTTCTCTTTCTTTCTTTCTTTCTTTCTTTCTTTCTTTCTTTCTTTCTTTCTTTCTTTCTTTCTTTCTTTCCTTCCTTCCTTCCTTCCTTCCTTCCTTCCTTCTTTCTTTCTTTCTTTCTCTCTCTCTTTCTTTCTTTCTTCTTTCCTCCCTCACTCTTCCCTTCCTCCCTTCCTCTCCCTCCTTCCTTCCCCCTCCTCCCTCCCTTTCTTCTTCCCTTCCTCTCTCTCTCTCGTTCCCTCCCCCCCACTCAAGCTTTACTTATTTATTATATATAAGTACACTGTAGCTATTTTTAGATCAGAAGAGGTCATCAGATCTTATTACAGATGGTTGTGAACCACCATGTGGTTGCTGGAATTTGAACTCAGGTTCTCTGGAAGAGCAGTCAGTGCTCTTAACCACGGAGACATATCTCCAGCCCTACTTTCTTTATGGAAAGTATAATGCTTTGCTCTTACAGGAGTAGACACTGATATTGTGTATAGATTTGCTTTTCTTGCATTTAATGCTCTGTAAAAACCTATCAAATATAAATTTACATAATGCCTTATGCCAAGTTACTCCTTTCACAGCCAGGGAAGTGTGACAGTCAGCCAACAATCATGGAGTCCACTGGTTTAACCATATTCCCCACCATCTTAAAGTACTAGCCTTATCTTTTGGCCTCTGTAGTTTTGCCTCTGGCTAAACAGTTTTTGTTAACTGAATTATGTCAACACAGAGCATGTTAGTGTGTGTGTGTTTGTGTGTGTGTGTGTGTGTGTGTGTGTGTGTGTGCTTGTGTTTTTCCCTCATGCCGAGAAAAGCTCAGTAGTGCACAGGTATCCTGAACATGCAGTATAGTCACTGTCAAGTTAATATGGACAGTCTATTGGCTTGAACCTATGTTTGAGGCTGGCTTAGTGTCTTTCAGATGGTAGTATATACTTTGAATCATAATCCAACATGTAGTGCAGTTTCTCTTATAGCCAGGATCCATAGGTCCAGAAATCAAAGGAGCAGAATGTGGAATAGTTCTACCCACTAGGGAAATTTTCCTTTCTGTTCTTTCAACTTTAATTTCTGCTAGCCTAGAAGTTTTTTTTTCTTTTTTGTTTTTTTTTTTCTCCCTAGTAGGAAGTCCTCCTGCCACAACTCACAGATAATATTCCATTGAACTGGAAGCTCAGTGTTTCTCTTGGCCATTTTGGGCTTCTGATGCCCTTAAGCTCACAGGCTAAGAAAGGAGATACAGTGTTGGGGGGGGGGTGATTGATCCACTTTATCAAGGGTAAATTGGGTTACTTCACAATTCAAAGTGAAGTGGGAGCAAAGATTATGTTTGTAGTCCAGAAGATACTTTAGGGAATTTCTTGGGGCTACCATGTCTTGGCACTAAAGTCAATGGGAAACTAGAATAATCTAATTTAGGCAGGATGACAGAAGGCACAGACCCTTGAGGAATGAAGGTATGGTTACTTCTCCTGGAAAAGTGTCAAAACCTGCTAAGATGCTTGCTGAGAATGGAGAAAACACAGAATGAGTACTAGAGGAAGGTAGCTGTAAAAAGAGTTAAGGACATGTGGCTTGTTGCTGAAATGAGGATTATAACTGACATTTCTATTTTATTTTGTTAAGAATGTGTTTGTACAGATATCCGTGGTCTTTCCCCTTGATTTATTTATCATGCAATGTAACATCAATTAAGAGAATATCAGCAGTTGTCATATTTAAGTTTGAGATACTAAAAGAATGTTCCAGAAGAGACAATGCCACATATTCTAAATATATGATGTGCTTGTGATTGGACAAAGAATATTTACATCCTGTTAGGCATAATTATAATCTGGTTATTATTTTTATTTGTAAATTAAGCATGACAGAAGGCAATAAGATTATGTCTCAAGTTGACAAGAGTTAGACTAGTGATGGCCATCCTTTGTTGTCATACATCTTGATTATATCTGGAATTAACTGAAACTCAAATGAGTGGATATAACTCCCAGGGATTTTTTTTCTCCTACATCTTCAGGATTCTGGCATATTCTGAAGACCAGATGACTCATTCAGCCTTGTGAACTTATCAACTATGGAATTCTTGAAACTTCTATTGGTAAATAAGCAGCCATTGTTGGAGTAGCTCCGTCACAACCTGTAAGAAATTCTAATAAATCTCATATATATATGATATATATGTATATTAAAATTTCTGTTTCTCTAGGGAATCCTGACTATTACACTTGTGAAATTTCTTACTCATGTAATTCCCTAAGACTAGCATGAGAGAAAAAACACGATCTGAAATCAGTATTAATTTTAAGGTACATTTTACTAGTTTAGAGTAAGTGTCCTCATTTCTTCTTCGATGAGGATGCTATAGTGAGCATTTGTTCTATGATGAAGATAAATGCAATAATAAAATATACTTCACATTTTCAATACAACTGAGGTAAAATTCATGGCCAGTCTCCATTCTGTCTTTTCTCCAGTGTGTGTAAATGACAATACCTTGTAACTTTGCTACACTATTATGGTAGCAACAGAATTGACATTGTGCTTAAGTGATATTAAAAAAGAAAAGAAAAAAAAAAGCAATTTTGTGAGACCTAGAACTTTAAGGTGGTTGTGTGCATATTCCTATGCCTCATTTCTTCATCACTATATTCAATTTAGTAAATTATCTCATAATGCATTAAAGTATAAGCAAGCTCATGGATGTGGAACAAATAGCAATTATAAATCAGTTTAATTTTTCCTAACAAATTCCTGAATTATATTTAAAGAAAGATATTTTCCTGTTATATTCATGATTTTAATGAAGTAATCTGTAGTAAATATTAAGTACTACTGAAGCAAATTAGTTTTTAATTTTTGTTGATTGGGGTGTTACTTGGATACTTTAAAAGGAATAAAAAAAACTGGGTTAAAGAATTTAGGGAATTTTTCTATGATATAAAATTTAGGGATATAAGATGACCCATGTTTCAAAGGTGGCCCTGCTATATAGGACATCTTGGGGATTCTTTTAATTCACTGTCCCTACAATGTCAGATGTTTCTTGGGCTGTAATTTTCTTGCTGTTTCAACATCAACACACCTTAGTTCAAAATTCAGAAAAGGAGAAAGAATGGAAGGTGAGCGGACTAAATGACTTTGGAAACGTCTGGCTCCTACAGAGATTAAGTTATATCTAGCTACAGTAACCAGAGTTGGGGATGAATATCTCTAGTAAGAAAACAATATACCTAATTTTTTTCTTTAAATTGAATATTTTATTTATTTGCATTTCAAATGTTATCTCCTTTCTCTGGTTTTCCTCTGGAATCCCCTTTCTCCCTCCATCTGCTTCTATAAGGGTGCCACTCACACACTCACCTACTCTCACCTCCCTGCCCTGGCATTTCCCTATATTGGAGCATCAAACCTTTACAGGAGCAAGGGCTTCTCCTACTATTTATGTCCAACAAGGCCGTCTTTTGCTACATATGCAACTGGAAGCCATTGGTATCTCCATGTGTACTCTTTGGTGGTTGCTTTAGTCCCCATGAGCTGCAAACCACTTCAGCTCCTTCAGTACTTTCTCTAACTCCTCCATTAGGAACCTTGTGCTCAGTTCAATGGTTGGCTGTGAACAATTACCTCTGTGTTTGTCAGGATCTCGTAGATTCTCTCAGGAGACAAATATATTAGACTCCTGTCAGCAAGCACTTCTTGGCATCTGTTGTAGTGTCTGTAGGATTTGCTGTGTGTGATTATGGGATGGATCACCAAATGGGACAGTCTTTGGAAGGCATTTTCTAAAGTCTCAGCTTCATACTTTGTCTTCGTATTTCCTTCCTTGAAATATACGTAATTTAAATTAGGAGAATTTAACATTAATAGAAAGACAACAATAATGTACACAGACAAGAAATCAGTAGTTTTAAAATCTCAAATATGTAATCTCAAAGACATCAATGTTAGAGGCTAAAGTAGTAGGATTGTAAGCCTGCTTCTGTTACCCAATAAGATTGTATCCCCCAAAAGACAGAAAGATATCAAATGTTCATGGATAAATAAATACCTAGTCTGCATTTCTTCACAGTAAATCTACCTTTAGTATTGAGAGAGAGTCAAGTAAGAATGAAAAAGAAACTAGAATTATTTTCCCCTAGCAGAATCAACAATATGAGAATATAGGAATCTTTCCTACTGTTAAACATTGCATAGTTCATATAAAGCTATGATGTACAACATGGAAAAGCAAAGGGGAGTGAAATGGAACAGCAGTAATATTTGGCTTGTTAAATTTTGATTGCACAAAGAACAATCCTTTTTCTTCAGAATACAGGCTTAGCTTGCAATAACAATGCCAATAGGTATTTCTTGGCAACTATCTACAATACTTAAAACTTAAGAAATCAAAACTGTCTGGAAGTTTTCCTTGAAGAGAAATGGCCTGCATGCTCGGCACTACTCATTTTGCATTGTAGTTATTTCCCAGTGAAATTTCAAGTCTGTTCTGATTCCAAGGCCATAACTCCTTACCAAGAGCAAACAACTCCTCAGAAATGAAAAATTTCAAGTTCTTTATAAACAGACTTCTGTTGACCTAGATTCCACTGACTTCAGTCAACCCGACATCAGTTTGTTTATACAAGTCTGCCATCACATGGCTATCAAAGCATGTTTTCTCATACAGCATAGATCATTACAAATACTGTTGGTAACAGATGACACCAGAATAATTTCTATAAAACCCTTATTGCTTCCTGACATTCATTAACATCCACTCATTCATTTATTCATTCACTCGTTAAAGAACAGTGTTTCATTTAAAGAATTAGCAACACAATTTCTCGCCATGCAAGTTGCAGTTTGTGTCCCCTGTATGAACAACACTGAATTAAATCTTTCAAGATATTTCAAAAATAAAATAACTGTCAGCAAGAAGTTAATGTGCAATGTGCACTGAACAAGTCCCAGGAAACTGTTTAAAAATTCCCTGCAAAGTTATATTTTCTAGGTGGGTTTGACTTCGGTTTTAACTCAATCTGAAAGTGAAAGACTTAAGAAGAAAAAGGTATACATCAAAAATGATTTGTTCAATGAAATGGCCATGGTAAGGAATTGGTTCCCTGAACTCTTTGCAATGTACCTCATGCATTCAATTTGGCTATGTGTCTTAATTCACCTTATTAAGGTGTGATTATGCTTGTTGCTTCAGTAAAATAGCTAATGGTGCCCCTTTCTATTAATAGTGCTTCTGGTTGGATGATATATTCTATGGTCTCCATAACTGTAGTAAATCTTGAGGATGAAGTCATTTTTTTTCAAAAAAACCACATTTCTTAGATAATTTCAGCAAGCACTAGATGATCAAGGAAATGTTTTGAGCCATGGGAAATAGTATGTCTTCCCTCCAGATCCTAAGAGCTTTTGAAATCCTATTGTTATGAACTTTTTTTTCACACATAACATTTGAAGACTTGTGAAATGTCAAAATTTATAGTTTTGGTGTGACACACACACAAATCTGACTGTTTTGAATTGTTATATTCTAACCACACCTCAGTGTTTTTGTTCCTCAATTCTTAAAATTGCTGATTTCTGTTTAAGGAGACTGCCCATACTTCTATTCCACTACTAAACTTACATGAGTAGAATTTGGGGCTTGAGAGTTGAGGCAGTGTTTCTTGTATGTGTTAGATTCTCAATAAATATTTGCTTCCTCCAAAGATTTCCTTTTATAGTGTTTGTGTCAAGAATTGTGGAGGTAACAGGATCATTCTGGTATTCATCTGTGCCCCAGAGTTAACCATATGGCACATTTGAAGAGAGCTGGTCCCCTAGGAGTGCTGTACTCCTAAGTTCACAGGTAAGACAAGCATTTTTGCTCCAATAACTGGCCAAAGAGGGACCTGCCAGGAGATCACATGTCTCAGGAACTGTGGAGCAACTGAGGACAGGATCCTTTGGTCTCCATGTGTGCACTGGAGTTAACCTGGTACAGATCTCAAGACCCAAGTCCTGCCCAGAGAGACCTAGTCTCTCAGGAGTGTTACCATATCTAAGATCACAGGCTCACAGGCTTTCAGGAGGGACAAGCTACAGCCAGAGACAGCAGGACCAACTAACATCAGAAATGACAAGATGGCCAGAGGCAAACCATTCAAATATCAAATAAAATTGACACTCAAACAAAAGTTAGTCAAAAGATAAGAAAATACACTTCATAATTGTCAGAGGAAGAAGACACCAAGATGAAATCTCAGTTCTAAACCTCTATGATCCAAATGCTGGTGCACCCACAATCATCAAAGCAACTTTATTAAAGTTTAAAGCACACACTGTACCTCACACAATAATAGTGGGTGGCTTCAGCACCCCACTCTCATCACTGAGAAATCATGGAAATAGAAAATGAACAGAGACACAGTGAAAAGGACAGAATTTATAAACCAAATAGATTGAATAGATTATCTATTGAACATTTCATCCTAAAACCAAAGAATATACCATCTTCTCAACACCCCATGAGAACTTCTCTAAAATTGCCCATATAATTGGTCATAAAACAGGCCTCAGCAGATACAAGAAGATTGAAATAATCCCATGAATCCTACCAGATCACTATAGACTAAGGCTGGTCTTCAACAACAATGACAACAGCAGCAGGAGCAGCAACAACAACAACAACAACAGAAAGCCCACATACACATGGAAGCTGAACAATGCTATACTTAATGATAACTTGGTCAAAGAAGAAACATTTGGCCCCAAGTGTTCATAATTTATTATATGGATGATATCTTATTTGCTGGGAAAGATAGTCAACAAGTACTAACCTGTTTGAGAGACTTAAAAGATAGATTCCAATCATAGGATTACAAATAGTCCCTGAGAAGGATCAATGAAAAGATCCTCATAGTTATTTAGGATTCCAACTTCTGGGGAACCACATGTATAAGGCCACTCTTTCTACTTCAAAAACTCTTAATGACTTTCAAAAGTTATTAGGAGATATTAGTTGGCTTAGACCTGATCTCAAATTAACCTCGGGAGATTTGAAATCTTTATTTTCTATCCTCCGTGGTGATGCCAATCCTCTACTTCATAGAGTTCTTACTCTAGAAGCCAAACAGGCACTTCGTTGGGTGGAGGAAGCCATTAAAGATCAATTTTATTTCTACCATTAATTATGAATTACCCTCATTTTGTTATTTTGAACACGCTTTGCCCTCCCACTATCTTGTTTTGGCAGACTTCTCCCATTATGTGGCTGCATTTAGCTTCTTCTCCATCTAAGGTTATATACCCATATTATCAAGCTGTGGCAGATATGATTTTGGCAGGAAGAGAACAAGGGAGACAGTACTTCAGTAAAGAACCTGATTTTATTCAACCCTATACTAAAGATCAGGTTTCCTGGCTCTTGTAGACCACTGAGTGTTGGCCCATATAGCCTGTGCTGCCTTTTGATAAACATTATCAACCTGATGAACGTATACAGTTCCTTAAGCTTCATCAATTTGTTTTCCCTGAGCACACCTCTTTCAGCCCTCTAGCCAATGCTAAAATACTGTTTGCTGATGGTTCCTCTAATGGAACTACAGCTTATGTTGTTGATGGCCTAACTGTTAGTTTTCACACTACCACCACTTCTGCGCAATTTGTGGAACTTCAGGTGGTCATTGTCAACTTTTCTGCCTTCCCACATGATCCTTTAAATTTGTATACTGATAACTTTTTTATTGCCCATTCCTTCTTCTTTTGGAAAATTCAGACAAATTGATTCTCCCTCCAAAGCTGCCTCTTTGTTTAAACAATTGCAGATTTTGATCTGGAATAAAAATCAGGCCGTTTGTATCGGGCACTTGAGAGCCCACACTGACCTCCCAGGCCCCTTGGTTATTGGAAATCACCGAACAGATGCTGCTACTAAGATTTCTTTTTCCTCTATACTCATTGTTACTGGGGTTGAGACAGCTTAAGAGACCCACAGTCTTCATCATCTTATTGCTAATACCCTCAGGCTTATGTTTAAAATAACCAGAGAACAGGCTAGATAAATAGTGAAACAATGTCAGTTCTGCACAACTATGCTTCCTACTCCTCATTTGGGCGTTAATCCCTGAGGATTGTTGCACAATGCCCTGTGGCAGACAGATGTCACCCATATGGCTGAGTTTGGTAATCTGAAATATATCCATGTTGTTATGGGTACCTTTAGTGGATTTATCTTCACCTCCCTTACAAACAGGAGAAGCAGGTAAGCATATTATTGCCCATATGCTACAAGGCATTTCAGTCCTTGGCCTACCTGACATGCTAAAAACTGATAAAGGGCTAGGGTATAATAGAACAAATTTTTCCTCATTTTGTAATCAACTCTCCATCAAGCACATTACTGGTATACCCTATAATCTTCAAGGTCAGGGTATTGCTAAACTTGCCCAATTATCCATTAAAATACTTTTGAAAAAATAAAGAAGGGAAAATGGTACCCCTCTAAAGGATCACCTAGAAATTATCTTTCACATATTCTATTTACATTAAAATTTTAAAATTTGGAAAATGATTCATGATTAGCAGTAGATAGAATTTTGTATAGCACAGGAAAATTTTGCAACTGTTTTATGAAAAGATCCATTGGATAACAATTGGCATGGACCATATCCGCTGTTGATCTCTGGAAGATGTGCAGTGTGTGTATTTTCTAAAACAATAAAAGTGTCCTGCTGGTTGCCTGAGAGATTGGTTAAACAGGTAGATAACCATTTATATAAATCCAGGGAACATGAGGATCCCTGAGGTGTGGTTTTACCTTTTCTGCCTTCCAGAAATGAAATGGAAAAGGGGGACTTGGGTCCTTATTGCACTGATGTGTAATCTCATATGGAAATGTGGAGAAGCCTGATTTGGTGATCCCAGAGAGGCTCAGCAAGTATTGATGGACCTCCAGGGCAAACTTTGTGAATGCAAGGGTAGATTTGTTGCTAATATATCTCCCTTAGGGGACCCATTCAAACTAGAGATGGCAGTACCTACTTGGCTTATCTATTTGTAGCCTCCAATACCTTTGGTAAACCTAACCACTTGCAGTGCCCAAATAACCCAAAAGTTATACCCAATGTTAATGGAAGACCAGGGCTGTGTCACTGCGACACCTTTCAAAATTCAGTGCATTATTTCTGCTATACACAGCTACAAGATTGCCTTGGAAAAGATTATAAGGCCCACTTCACTGCCATGCTGTTAACTTCCAAAAGCCCTACCTTTGGGGGTGACTGGATCCTGAATACAGCTGTTGTGGGATACCCCCATTACACATCCAAATTCCAACAGTCAGGGTCCCTTGGCACCGTGAATAAACCAGTTTTCTGGCACAGAACACCTCCTTTACACATATCTGATGGAGGAGGTCCACAGGATAAGGTCAGAAGAGAGCTGCAAAGCAAAAGATTGATCAAATTGTTTATTGTTGGGAGCCATTTGTGCTTCACCCAAAGATGGCGCTGGCTTCCCGCCGATGACTCAGCAAACAGAGCTGTTGTCCAGCCAGAGGGACACAGTGTGCATGTGCCACGCACGTCACAGCCTGCTCTCCGGGCATGCTAATGAGTTACTGGAGGGCGCACCAATCAGGTAGTGACACAAGTCTCCTGGGCATTTATAAGCAGTGCATTTTTCTTCCAAGTGGTCCCCAATCAAGATTACTGTACAAGAAAAGTTGTTCACAGAAGAATCCTGTTGTTGCACGTTCTTGCCGGCGAGACATAGGGCGTGCGACAAGTGGTGCAGAAACCCGGGAAGTCTTAAACATAGTCCGCTGAAGTGGATTCAGAATTGCGAAAAGGTAAATAGGTAAGCTCTGAGAGACATGTCCCTCTTTGGATTTTACGGGGCGCCAAGAGAGCATGCCAAAAACGGAGGCATGTCCCTCCTTGGATTCTGCAGTAGAAGGGTTATTGCTTGAATTCATGGTAAGTGTTGTAACAATATTGCTGTGGAAGTTAGTTAGACAGAAAGTTATCACGCAGCACCAAGAGGGCAGGTCAGAAATGGAGCAGAATGAAATAGGGAGCGTGCAAGGAACAAAAATTAAAACAGGTAGGCTCTGAGAGGCATGTTCAAAACATGTCATAAATGGAGCAAAATTCAAAATAAAAGTAAAATAAAACCGAAAGGCAGAAGGACCGCTGGGAGAGCCGCGGGAAAGATTGCTGGGAGAGGAAACAATTGTGCCCCAGGAAAGGAAGTACAAGTTTCCCGGAGAGAATACTTTGTATCCGCTAAAAGAGCAAAAAGCTTTAGAGCTGGCAGAAGAGGAGTTAGAGGATGAATTGTTTGAGTCTGAAGAGGAAGATTTAGAGGAGGAGGCAGCAGAATTTGAGGCAGAGCAATATCAGGTGGGGTGGAGGACTCCTGTAGTGAAACAGAAAGCTCTTAAAGCAGCTGTCTCTGCTCTTCCGCTTTATCCAGAGAGGAAGTGCGAGTTCTCCTTTTGTTCGCCATGCCCTCAGGAAAATGTTTCCCATGTCAGAGGATGATAACAGTGTCCTTAGCTATCACTGCCTCGAGCATGAGCTAGTTAAAGAGTTGGCAGAGTCAGTCCAAACTTATGGAGTCACTGCTAATTATACAAAAAACCTGGGGAGGCTAATGCCACCTGGATTGCTGGTTGCTGGCCTATTTCCAAGCCAAAGGGTAATTTGTCTCTTCCAGCCCAACCTAAGTGGTCACCCTTCTGTACAGGAAGAAGAGATTCATCCCTGCCTCCTTGGATTGGCTGTCAATCTCAGGGAGTACGTTGGGCAGTTAAGGGCCTCTTTACCTTTTCTCCTAATATAAGAACTGTTTATAATAATACCTTAGAGAACTGATCTGGTTCAAGAACAGATAGATATATTGTGGCAGATTGCCCAGCTGGGCTGCCAATGAAAGTTCTCAGGATTATGTGTGACCAGTATTCAGTATGAAAATTTTACTAAAGCTGCAAATTATTCTAAACAATTATTTCAGTATCTTTTACATGTGTCTATTGATACCTGTTCAAGAGTCATTTTTGCTTCTCCTTTATCGGGAGAAAGGGCTTCTCATGTTATTACTCATTGTCTTGAAGCGTGGATGCATGGGGCATACCTAAAGTGTTAAAAACAGATAATGGTCCTGCCTATACTTCAGCAAAATTCAAGCAATTTTGCTATCACATGGGAGTTTCACTCCTGACAGGATTGCCTTATAATCCTCAGGGTCAAGGCATCATTGAACATGCTCATTGCACCCTAAAGGTTTATTTAAACAAACAAAAAGGGGGAATTGAAGAGGTGCCCCCCACACCCAAAATGGCCATTTCTACTATGCTTCTTACCTTAAATTTTTAAAATTTGGATGCTCATGGATATTCAGCTGCCGAGCGCCATGGAAAATGGCCCGTTCCACCTAAAGAGTTAGTAAAATGGAAAGATGTCCTCACTGGTGATTGGAAAGGCCCGGATCCTATTTTAATACGATCCAGGGGAACTATTTGTGTATTTCCACAGGGAGAAGAAAACCTGATTTGGATCCCAGAATGTCTAACATGTCGGGTGCTACCAGAACAAGATGCTGTTCCACGTGCTTCTGATGAGCCTGTCCTGCATGACGATTCAAGCGGAACCAAGATGGGGGATTCTGTCGGTGTTTCCAAAACCGGTGCCCATTCGCCTTAATGCAAAACTATATCCTTGTTTGTTTGGCACCAATATAACCTTTGATGTACCGTACTTGCTCTTAGACACTGAGATAGCAGGGTTAGGGGAAAATAGAACTTTTGCCTTATCAGATAGTTTTTGGCATGCTTTTGTGAGGAGGGACTGTGTTTCTGCTCTGGATGGTGTGCAAACTTCGTACTCAACAACAACGTGACAAAGTGGTCATAGCGCAAGCTCCTGCTACACTCAAAATGGGCACCTCTCCCTCTGTTTGGCTTAGTATGCTTAAGGAAAAGTGTTGGGTCTGTGTCTGGATAGCCCCTGCACCCTGAGCCTTTGAGGCATTGCACCAGTAATGGATATCTTACACATAGGCAGCCTTTGCACCCTGCAGGGCTTGTTCCCATTGCATGCAGGAAGTTGCCTTACCCAAAGTTACTGCTGATCATGGTCTCGAACCCTAAAGGTCCAGCAAGAGCCTGATGGTTGATCGGCCATGTTTTATTTAAGAAAGAAGGAGGAGATGTTGGGAGCAGTTTGTGCCGCACCCAAAGATGGCGCTGGCTTCCTGCTGATGACTCAGCAAACAGAGCTGTTGTCCAGCCCGAGGGACGCAGTGTGCATGTGCCACGCACATCACAGCCTGCTCTTGGGGCATGCTAATGAGTTACTGGAGGGTGCACCAATCAGGTAGTGACAAGAGTCTCCTGGGCGTTTATAAGCAGCACATTTTTCTTCCACGTGGTCCCCTGATCAAGAATACTGTACAATAAAGGTTGTTCGCAGAAGAATCCTGTTGTCGCATGTCATTCTTGCTGGCGAGACATAGGGTGCACAACAATTTATGATAAAACCCCTTTATACACTTATAAAAATCTTATACTCAAATTTAATAGAGGGATTACCTTTGAGATCTTAAATAATGGCCACAGGCTTCTTAACATCACCAACCCTACCCCTGGTCCAGGATTGTTGGTTTTGTTTGAAGGTGGGCACTCCTGTGCCTTTAGCAGCCCCTATTCACAATGAAAGCTTAGTGGAAAAGTCCACTTGTCAGTATCTTAAACCATTCATTGTGCAGCCTGATCTAGAATTTAATACCATATGTTTTTATAAATATAAAATAGTCATGATTTAGAAGTAGGATATACAAGCATTGCTAGATGCAATAAGATTGTTATGGTCACCTCTCAGCTTTGCTCAATTAACTCCACTGTATTTGTTTGCAGAGACAATATGGCTTACCCCGTTTTACCAAAAATTGGACCAGGAGTTGTACCCTGGTTATTCTTCCAAATTTGGACATAATCAAAGAAGATGATCCTGTACCTATACCTACTTTTGTTTATATTACAGGATGCCCCAGGAGGATTTTGCAATTCATACCACTCCTGGTTGGACTGGGAGGAACTGCTGGGGTTGCTACTGTAACCACCAGATTTAGTGTTGCCCTGCCTAAGTACACCCAGCTGTCAAAACAAATGATGGAGGATGTGCATTTTCTCTTACTCTATATTAAAGATTTACAGGAGGAAGTATACTCCCTGGCAGCTGTTGTTCTACAAAACAGAAGGGGTCTTGATTTGTTGACTGTAGAAAAGGGAGGCATATGTTTTACTCTAAAAGAAGCATGCTATTTTTACCCCAAGTCTGGTATTGTTCACAGGAGAATCAGAGAACTCTAAGAAAGCTTAGAAAGAAGAAGAAAAGTGTTATGGAGAAATCCTTTTTGGACCAGCAGGAATGGGATCCTCCCCTACCCTCTCCCTTGGTTTGGACCCTTATTGGCACTACTAATCTTACTACCACTAGGACCTTTTATCTTTAATAAACTGATGGCTTTTATTAAAAAAAACAAATAGATGGCATTAAGATGTGACCCCTTCAGGTGCATTATCACTGCCTCACCTTGGAGAAAATAGAGACCTATGAGCATCCTGCCAGAAATGTGTGGCTAATGCTTGGTCTTTTTCTGTGTCAGGGCTGTTTAGACAGAGATGGGTAAGAGGTATTGCACGGTTACTATACTATCAACTTAA
Source organism: Micromys minutus (assembly GCF_963924665.1). Classification (NCBI taxonomy): domain Eukaryota; kingdom Metazoa; phylum Chordata; class Mammalia; order Rodentia; family Muridae; genus Micromys; species Micromys minutus. Next base: position 210,052,477 of record NC_137969.1, on the reverse strand, counting down.
GACAGGATGCCTGGAGAAAGAACGCCAGATGATCCACTAAAAGGTATGAAGAATGGCTGTTCCCCAACTTAAGACAGGAACAGTTCACACAGAGTTTCTGGATGCACCGTTTGAAAAAAATATAGAAAGAGGATCTGTGGGAAGCCCCCCCCCCCCCACAGGACTATTGCCTTAACATCACCATTGCCATTTAATTTCATCTGTCATTTCTGAAGCTAATAAAAACTCTGCTTTGCTTTAGTTTCTCTTCTTGCATAAGTTCTCACTTAAGCAAGTTCTCATGTATGCAAGTTATTACCTGCATAAGTTCTCACTTTAGTTTCTCTTCTTCTATAAGTTTCCATTTACTATATCTACAGATGTTTTCTCTAGGTACTTTCCTCCTATTGTCAGTTACCATGGCAATATCTATGTCAGACTTTCTGTTGTCCCATTTTCCCCTCCAATATACAATCTGTAACTCTTTGCAATAAAAATTGAACTTGATCAGAACATTCTGTCTTGTTCCATTCCTTTGTGTCTCTTGTTCTTCTTTTCTCAACACCTCTTCCAGGTCTATTGTTGACTCATCTGCAGGCCAGGTCAAGGAAGAACAACAATATCAACTACCAGAAACTTCAGAGCTTCTAGGAACCAAACTACCAAACAAAGACTACACATGGAGAAACCCATGGCTCCAGCCGCTTATGTAACAGAGGATGGCCTTATAGGACATCAGTGGGAGAAGAGGCCCTTGGTCCTGTGAAAGCTCAATGCTTCAGTGTAGAGAAATGCCAAGGTGGGGAAGAAGGAGTTGGTGGGTGGGTATGGAATAGGGGGATTCCAGAAGGGAATCTGGGGAAGGTGATAACATTTGAAATGTTAATAAAGAAAATATTTAAAAAAAGAATTGTGGAGGGTATGAGATAAACAGTAGTTACAGTTTAGCAAGTTATCCTTTCATGGAGTTGTAAGTTCTAGTAAAAACCAAAAGACTTGTGATTCAGAAGAAAGTGTCAGTTACAGTATCATAGGAACCAATGAGACTTATAGATAAGATTAATTATAAAGGATTAACTCATGGGATAATGGAGGATTAGAAATTCCATAGTCTACCATCTTCAAAATTTTAACCAGGAAATCTGATGGCTTACTTTCACTCCATCCCTCACGCATTTGAGGCCCTAGGAGCCCATGATGTAAGTCTCAGTCAAGACTGAAGGCTGAGAGCCAGAAACAGTAGTGTCCTCTGTTCCAGTATAATGGGTTCCTTATTCAAGAAAAAAGATGTATTTTTCCATTACCATATCTCCGTTTTCTTTTCAGTCCCTCTGTGGATAGCAAGATACCTGTACACATTGATGAAAGTAGTTTTATTCAGACCATTGGATTAAATGTGAAGCTCTTCCTAAAACACTCTCATAGAAATACCAGAACCAGCTACTTTGCTGAAGTTGTTTATCATGTTTAGAAGTTCTTTGGTGGAATTTTTGGGGTTGCTTTAGTATCCTGGGGGTCCACCCCAATTGTAGTCATCAAACCCAGTCACTATTGCTGTTGCCAAGAATTGCTTGCTGATAGGAGCCTGATGTGGATGTCTCCTGAGAGACTCTTCCAGAACCTTACTGATACAGATGAGTATGCTTGTAGCTTACCATTGGAATGAGCATAGGGACCCCAATGGTGGAACCAGAGAAACAACTTAAGGAGCTGAAGGTTTGCAACCCCATGGGAGAAAACAACAATATTAACCAACCAATCACTCATAGTTCCCAGGGACTACAACACCAATCAATGAATAAACATGGAGGAACCCATGGCTCCAGCTGCATATGACACAGAGGATAGCATTGTTTGGCATCAGGGGGAAGAGAAGTTTTTGGTCCCGTGACAGTTTGTTTCCCCAGAGTAGAGGAATACCAGGGCATTTAGTTGGGAGTGGGTAGGTGGGAGTTGGAGCTTCTTCATTGAAGCAAGAGGATAGGGAAGAGGCTTGGGAGAAGAGGGAAGGGGATAACATTTGAAATGTAAATACATGAATATTCAATAAAAAATAAAAAATAAATACTCATAATTCATGTGTTACCAGCTACATGGCTTCTCTTGATCTATTCATATTGGCCACTAAACTCATTCATCACAGAGTATACCAAAGCTAAGAAACTCTGAGATCAGTGAATTTTAAACAAAATTTTTACTTTAAGAGGAAAATATTCTTTTTATTATTCTGGACAGCAAATCAACCTTTTTGTTCCAAGCAAGTATTTTTAGCTTCCTTTTAAGGCCATGTATCAATCAGTCTTGAAAATGTAGTATATAATTGAAATTCCATACCCTTTGATCAATGTATTCTCCTCTTTCCTCTTCTTCCCAACCACTGCTAACTACCATTCTTCTCTCAACTTTTGTGGGTTGACATTTAAAATTCTGTGTACATGTAAAATCATGTGGTACTTGTCTCATGGTGCTTGGCTTATTTCACTTAGTATAGTAAATTTCAGGTTTATTCATGTCACAAATGACAAGATTTCCTCATGGTTTAAAAAAGGCTAATCAGCATTCCATTCAATCTCATTTTATATATTCTGTTCTTTACTCATCAATGAACATTTAATTGTTGCAACATTTTGGCTATGGTAGAGAGTATTGCTATGAACATGGAAATGCATGATTTAATTTCCTTTAAATTCTATCTTAATCACTGTTCTATTTGACCAAGGCAACTCTTATAAAAGAAAACATTTAATTGAGGGCTTGCTCAATGTTTCAGTTTGTTAGTCCATTTTACCACTGTGGGGAAGGAGCATGGTTGCTTGTGGAGCAGTAGCTGAGAACTTTATAATGTGATATGAAGGAAAGGAAAGGAAAGAAAACAGGAGAGAGAGAGAGAGAGAGAGAGAGAGAGAGAGAGAGAGAGAGAGAGAGAGAGAGAGAGAGAGAGACCTCACAGTCTATCCTCAGAAATACACCTCCTCCAATAGGAACACACCTTCTTAACCTTCCCTGACAGCTTATCATCTGGGGACTAAGGATGAAAATATTTGAGCCTATAAGGCCAATTCATTCAACCTGCATAGATACAAACCCCAAAATATGATTGTTTTGGAAAAAGAATAAAATTTGAAGACTTACTCTACTGCACGAACATAGTTAGCAATGGTATACTGTATACTTGAATGTTATTAAACTATATCTTAACATCATTTTTATTTTTATTCTTTAGAGACTACATACACACAAAAAGAAATTCTAACTCTAAAGGCAGTGATTTTTCTATTTGAAACAGGGTCTCACTCTGTAAACTAGCTTGGCCCTAAAATTCACTATGTAGTTCAGGTTGGCCTTGAACTCAAAGCAATATTTCTGCCTCAGTCTTATGAGCACTGGAATTATAATCACAAGAACACTTGCTCATCACATAAATATGTTAATTTTTGATTATGAGATTATTTTTAATGTATGCCTATATCAAATATTAATTTGCCTATTTAAATTACACATGATTTATTTGTAACCATACCTGAATAAAAATTTAAAAATGGAGAAAAACACTTTATCTTTATTAGGAGAAAGGAAATTAGTAACAGAAGCCTTTGTTGCTGTTTATAAAACATGTAGAAACATGAGACTCCTAGAAGTTTCTCCATTGCATTTATACAATATGCAAATTTTGAAATGTATCTGTAGTTTTGTGTATAACACTAACTGTAACTGTTAAATTTTCTCATTTAATTATTTATAGTCACAGGTCAAAGAAATGTTATTTTTATCTCTTGACTGTATTTTCATTTAATTTAACAAAAATGGTACAAATATAAGATCTTATTAGAGAAGATTCTATCTACTCTTATTTCTTGATATTACCAACTGTTTAAATATTACATAGATGTATAGAAACCATAGATACTATATCTGATAATTTGCATACTGTAAGGTAATAAAATAACACTGTTGTAGGTGCTTCTTCAGGTGAAGGTTAACTTGATTTGCTTGTGTGATGAGGACATGATGCCTGAAGTTGATTCTGATGCTGTATGCCTAGAAAGAGCCTCCAATGGTACTATTTTGATTCAACGGCTAAAGTTACCAGATGTCTTTGTATTCTTCATTTCCTTATGTCTTTTCTATACTGTCTTATTTTTGCTTCAAAAGGTTGTAAAATCCTATCGACTCTGAATCCAAAAATTCAAAAGCACAGATGTTGAATTTCTGAGGCAGAATTGTATGTATATATAACAAAGGCCTCACAGGGGCTCAAGTGATGATTTGTAACATAAATTATGGTCAGGGGAGGTTTACTTCAGTTCAGTTATTTAAATAATAGAAAATACAGCAGTTATAGCAACTATAGTTGCAAAATCCACAATAGACTGAAGAAAATTACTTGAAAGGCAGGTACCAGGTATTGTATTTGTAATTTCCAGAAAAGACTAACAAAGAAGATGTTATCTCTACTCATATATCAAGAATATAGATAATGGTAAAGCATTTGATAGAATTCAACACCTGTTATTGATAAAAGTCTTGAAAAGATCAAGAATTCAAGGCTCATGCCTAAACATAGAAAAAGCCAAAGCAACATACAACCAACCAGTAGCCAACATCAAACTAAATGGTGAGAAACTTGAATAAATCCCCACTGAAATCAGGGACTAGACAAGGCTGCTCACTCTATCCCTACCTATTCAATATAGTATTGAAATTCCTGGCCAAAGCAATTAGACAACAAAAGGAAGTCAATGGGATACAAGTTGGAAAGGAAGAATTCAAAATATCACTATTTGCAGATGATATGACAGTATATGTAAGTGACCCTGAAAATTACATCAGAGAACTCTTAGAGATGATAAAGAACTTCAGCAAGTGGTAGTTATAAATTTAACTCAAACAGATTAGTATACCTCCTCTACTCAGAGAATAAACATGCTGAGAAAAAAATTAGTGAAAATACACTTTTCACAATAGATACAAAAATATGAAAAAACTTGGTGTGACCCTAACTAAGCAAGTGAAAGATCTGTATTACAAGAACTTCAAAGCTCTGAAGAAGAAATTGAAAATCTTAGAAGATGGAAAGATCTCCCATGCTCATGACTTAGAAGGATCAACATTGTAAAAATGGCCATCTTCCTAAAAACAATCTACAGATTCAATGCAATCCCCATCAGAATTCCAACTTAATTCTTCATAGAATTTGAAAAAGCATTTTGGAAATTTGTCTGGAATAACAAAAAACCTAGGAAAGAGAAATCTATTCTCAACAATAAAAGAACTCCTGGGGGAACCACCATCCCTCAACCAAGCTACATTATAAAGCAATTGTGATAAAAACTGCATGGTATTGGTACAGAGACAGGCAGGTAGAACGGTGGAACAGAATTGAAGACCCTGAAGTGAAATCACACATGTATGATCACTTTATCTTTGATAAAGAAACTAAATACACTTAATGGAAAAAAGACAACCTCTTTAACAAATGGTGTTGCTTTAACTGGCAGTCAGCATGAAGAAGAATGTAAATTGATCCATTCTTATTTTCTTGTACAAAGCTCAAGTGCAACCGGATCAAAGATCTCCACATAAAACCAGGTACACTGAAACTATTAGAAGAGAACGTGGGGAAGAGCTTAGAACAAATAGGCACAGGGGGAAATTTTCTGAAGAGAACACCAATGGCTTATGCTCTAAGATCACGGCTTAGCAAATGGGACCTTATAAAATTGGAAAATTTATGTAAGGGTAAGGACACTTATAAGGAAGACAAAAAGGCATCCAACAGATTGGGAAAAGATCTTTACTAATCCTAAATCTGATAGAGGGCTAATATCTAATATATACAAAGAACTCAAGAAATTAGACTCCAGAGAATCAAGCAATCCTACTAAAAATGGGGTACAGTGCTAAACAAAGAATTCTCAACGGAGGAATACTGAATGCCTGAGAAGTACCCAAAGAAATGTCAACATCTCTAGTCATCAGGGAAATGCAAATCAAAACAACTCTACTTTCTACCTCACACCAGTCATAATGGCTAACATCATAAACTCAGATGACAGCTGATGCTGGTGAGGATGTGGAGAAAGAGGAACACTCCTCCACTGCTGGTGGGGTTATAAGCTGGTATAACCACTCTGGAAATGTTTGTGTTTCCTCAGAAGATTGTACATAGTACTACCCAAAGACCCAGCTATTCTACTCCTAGGCTTGTACCCCAGAGATGCTCCAGCATATAACAAGGACACATGCTCCACCATGTTTTCTTTGTACCTTCTTTATAATATCCAGAAGTTGGAAAGAACTCAGATGTCTTTCAACAGAGGAATGGATACAAAAATTGTGGTACATTTACAGAATGGAGTTCTACTCATCTGTTAGAAACATGAGTTTATGAAATACTTAAGCAAATGGATGGAACTAGAGACTATCATCCTGAGCAACGTAACCCAGTCACAAAAGAACCCACATGGTATGCACTCACTGATAAGTGGATACTAGCCCCAGAAAGCTTGAATACCCAAGAAACAATTCACTGACATTATGAAACTCATAAAGAAGGAAGGCCAAAATGTGGATGGTCAGTCATTCTTATAAAGGAGAATCAAACACTCATGATTGGAAATACAAGGTCAAATAGAGGAGTAGGGATTGAAGAAAAGATCATTAAGAGGCTGCCTTACCCTGGGTTCCATACCATATGCAGTCACCAAACCCAAGCAGTATTTCTGATGCCAAGAAGTACTTATTGGTAAGAACTAGATAGAGATGCTTCCTCAGGTGCTCTTCCAGAGTCATACAGATACAGCTGAGCACGCTTGCAGATAACCATCTGACTGAACACGGGGATCCCAATGAAGGTGCTAAATAGAGGATTGAAAGAACTGAAAGCAGTTGCAACCTTATGGGAAGAACAATATTATCAACCAACCATACCCTCCAGAACTCCCTTGAACTAAAACACCAACCACTGAGCACACATTGAGCAACCTATGGCTTCAGTTGCATATGTAGCGGAAGATAGCATTGTCTGGCATCCATGTGAAAATAGGCTTTTGGTCCATGAGGGCACATTTTGCCAATGTAGGGGAATGCCAAGACACTGAGGTTGAGAGGGTGATTAGGAGAGAGTGGATACAATTGGAAGGGAAGGGGACATTTTAGCAGGGTGGGTGAAGGGGATATCATATGAAAAATAAATACAATGATCATCTAATAAAGAAAAAAGAATAAAAAAGAATATTGAGGTTCAGTGGTCAAGGCCACTTGCTGGGGGTAATCAATGTAAGACCTTTTATAACTCTGATCTTCTTTGGATGATCAAAGATAGAGGTCATCATCCCTAGGGAGCATTTTTAGAATTTATAAGCCTCACTATGTCAGATCTTTCTATTTCTGTCTTCAGATTTTACAATTCATTTAAACATTTTTAGTAATAAATTTATAAACTATGCATTACAACACCTATAATCAATGTACACATATGTACACATGTGTATATATGTGCTTATTTCTTCCACTTTACATTTGTAAATATGTATATGTATGTGTGTGCATATATCTAATTTTAGCAACTATCTATTGTGTAGGTTGTTTTCTTCAACATATACTGTTCATTATGGCTTCTCTCTCTGTGATCATATAGAACATCATCTGTCTTCTTCTAAAGCATATTGTATATGGTTAATGGTTGGGTGACCTCTCTGCATCTTGTCTTTAAGGGCCTAGAAAAGAGAAACTATCTCTGATTTACCTGGTCTAGTGTATGGAATTTAGGTAAATGATTAATGTATTTTTAAATGAATGAATGAAGTAACTAGTTTAGTTATTCTGTTTGTTTTTGGTAGTCACATGACCCTTCTTTTTCTTCACTAGTAATTTGTACAAAGGGCAGTTACAATGCATCAGCGCCACTTAAGTAGCACCAAAAGCATAGTAGAGACTTAAAATAACCGATATAGCTAAAAAAAAATTGCTGACTAACCCAGGATAGCAATCATATTTTTCTGTAATCGATTTCTTTTCATTCATAGCATTATACATGAAGCCATAAGGTTTGGAGGAAATCTAGGTGATTGCAGGAGCTATAGCCTTATCATCAGGCAAGTGCAAAACAAAAATCAGATTAGATTCCATTCTCTTTTCAGATGCTGCAAGGAAAACAATTCTATAGAATTTTTTTTTTAGCACCACATTCTGTGCTTCAGTGTTACTGAGAAAATGTTCCTGAATACAGAATCTGTATCTCCTGATCTGTTGTCCAGACACTATAGTTTAGGTTAAGTGTTGTAGAGAAGTACAGAAACTCTTTAGTGCTCTTGGATTTACCAGGGTAGACTAGCACATGGTTACCTCTCACCTCCAAGTCTCTGTGGCTTCAAGTCAATTGAGTATACCTTCTGCTTACTATAAACATCTCTCTGGGGGCAGCATTGCGTATTTGTCATTGACATGTTTGACAGCTGCTCAGGGGAAGCACCTGTTCTCCAGAACATTGCCACTGGAGAGGATAAAGAAAGGAAGTTGTAAAACATACTTTGGCTCCTGAACTATCCACTTGGAAATGGCACATGCACCTGAATTCCCATGTTAGAAAGGTACAGTTTTACTACATACCTGGCATGAGAGAATCACAGGCTTATTTTTGGCAACTCTTATGGCTATCACGGATTTTGTAAAGTTTTCTCCATGATACTATGAAAATAATCTAGAGCAAAAGCTTTTAGTTGCCCAGGAACAAGGAACAGCTTTAGGATTGAAGATAATTTTTCAGCTTATTTGATTTTTGATTTTTGATGTATACTATCTAAGTGTTCCAAGTTGATAAATAACATAGAGTAGATTTTTCTCTTTGTTTCTATCTGTAGAGGTTTCTAAGTGTACTCATTTCAGAGTGTAGCCTCTCAATAAAATTGTCTTTCTTCAGAACTGTATCAATACCCTGATTCAAACAGAAGACTTTCCCTAAGACTGTGATTCTCTGTTAGTTACTCATCCAGGATGCATGGAGGGTCTAACACTTGTGGTTTCCTAGTGAAGAAAGCATACTGCCTTTCTGGAAATGTTGATGTTCTGGAGTTTTGCCATGGTGAGTGGGAGTGTAGATCATCCTGTTCAGACTCACTGGACTTATGAATGTGTTTTTCTTTATCATTCCTCAATAATTTTTCATAAAATGCTCTTTATTCTATTCATTTGATCCTTACAGAACTTATTAGACTTTTGTGAGGCTTTCTATCTTATAGGTCTTTAAAAATCTCCTTTATTTATTTTACCCCGTGGGCCTTTTTCTTCATTATGAATGACTTTTGAAGATCTACTTGGTTATTCCTGGGTATCTTGCTGAATTGTGTCTGTTTTCTTACTGGGATTGCCAAATGAAATTTTAATTTTAGTTAATCTAGGTATTTTATTTGGTTCTAGAATTGACTCTGATGCCTAAAATATTTTAAAGGTTTTGATTTTCAAACTTGGTATTTTGTTATTTATAGTTTCATAATACTTGAATGTGGGTGACTCAATTTTCTTGAAATGCAAGGTCTGTGTTGGCTTATTTATCTGTGTGCCATACCAGGATTGGACCACTTTAAACATCTATTCAGCTTTCTTTTCTTCCTCCCAACTAGAAAAAGTGATGAGAAGAGACTGTTTCAAAATATCATGAAAATTTCCTTTTAAAAGAATTATGGTCAACATCTCTGTTAAGATTAATATATCGCATCAAAATAATTTTAGTTTTAGAAATTTTCCCAAAATGCATTTAAAAACACTTTAAATATCAAAGCCATAAGACCAGTAATATTTTTCAGGCATAATTTTCGAGCTTTATAAAAAAAGGGAAAAGCTATATATGCCTAAATGATAGATTTTCCTAGGTATAAAACTAAGATATGATTATTGGCCTTACTAATATAACTTGAAAAATTAAAATTAATTTTTCTTCCTCTCTTCTCCTTTCCTCATTTCTCTCCTCTCTCCCTTCAGTTTTGTTTGACTTGTTTTGAGGCAGGATCTTGCTGTGTAGTGCAATGCTGGCCTTGACCTTAAGATTTTTCTACTTCAGTCTCTTGGGTGCTGGGATTAGACGTGTGAGTCACCTGGAAAAAGTCACTTTCTCACTTACCATGGGTGCTTGAGAACAGGGATGGGTACTCCAGGAGCTGGTAGTACAGACTTGTTTGTAGATCAGTGTTCCCATTTCCTTGTCAGTTCACACACACGTGTGTGTGTGTGTGTGTGTGTGTGTGTGTGTGTGTGTTCCTGCATGGTGTGTGTATCTGCATGAAAACCTATTACGTGATCAGAAGGCAGAACAACAGCAGGATCACATAACTGAGCGCTCGGTCTGGAGTTATAATTTTTCTTTTGTGCATGAAGTATTCAATAACAACTTAAGAAAACGGGGAAAGGGAAGAAAATAACAGTCTCTTGTATGTGCTCCCGGAATGAACACTGAGATAGAAAGTATGACCTGAGCTTTCAGGGTCAGATTCAGAGTTTGGAGTTTTCATACTCTGTTTTTGAAGTGTCATGCCGAGGAGAGGAGAGTCTCAGCTTTCTACAATGTGTTGTTTCTGGAACTATTTTTTAAGCTGCTGTGTCAATGTCGAGGTGTCTCCATTCACCTTATCATCTTCTGATCACTCATTTTACTCAGTGCTTTCAAGAAAAGCAATGGTGAGAAAACTGCCCCCTTGTGCATCCTTCCTCACGGAGAAAGCAAGACCATTGCCACAGCAAGTCTGTTTTCCTGCCTTCTCTTTGCTTACTAATATCCTTTATATATTTCATTTTTTCCTGTACTGAGGATTGATCCCAGGGCCCTCAAATGATTTGGCGATAACCAACTACATTTGTAAAGGTGTACTATTGGTTGTGAGCTTGCAGGATCCAGAAGTACCTCGGAGACAAGCTTTTGGGTATAGCAGTGATGGGGATTTTAGATCAGTTAACTGAAGAGGAAGGACCCCTCAACTGTGGGTGACTCTATTTGATGGGCTGGGACAGCAGACTGCATAAATCAGAGGAGGGAAACTGAGTAGCCTGTCATTCTGTGCTTTCCGACCTCATGTTCCACGTGACCCATTGCTTCAGCTTTTCCATCCATGCTTTCCTCTTCACAATAGATGGAGTATCTCTGTTCTGTAAACTGAAAGAACCCCTGTTGGTCTCCAGCATGCTTTCAGGCAGGTATTTCGTCACCATAAGAAAAGTAACCAATATGTTTGTATGTGCATGTGCATGTGTGCGGTATACAGTTGTATGAACATGTCAATGTGAAAGCCAGAGGTTGACATTAAGGGATCTTCTATTATCCTCCACTTTATGTTTGAGGCAGGGCCTCTCACAGATCGTTTAGACAGAGTGGAAATGACAGGTGTGCACCACCATACTCAGTGCAGTGGGCACTTTATACATTAGACCATCTCTCGAACCCCTAAGCATTACTCTCCAAGGGGTCTTTGATTGGTATTTGGAAATGGTGCAAGTTTATCTAAATTTATTAAAACAAAAACATTTACTTTTGATTTTGATATACTTCATTTGGCTCAAAAGCACCACGTTTTCTTTTTTTAATGTAAGATTTTTCCCCGTTGGTTTTAAATTTATTCTTAGTTATCTAAACATACATTTATTTATAGTAAAATTTATTTTAAATGAAGAGGGTGATGCCAACTAAAATTGCTAGGAGATTCAATTACACATTTTAAACTGGAATTTTAAGTCTCAGATAATATTTGACTAGGACCAACATTCTTAAAGATACATGCATATAAAACTAATATACAAGCAAGAATTGATGTAACAGCTTGATTTCTTTAAAACATTTGTATGCTTATTTTTAAATCTCCCTGCAGCTAAAAAATGTTTACTCCTTTAGGAAACAGCTATGCTTTCCCAAAAAATTTTGAGAGATTACCTTCCAGCTGGTGGAGATTGCATAGCAACAGGGATAGCTGGCTAAAATACTAACTGGATTTTCGTTATTGATACTGATGGGATATTTATGGCCATCATTTAGAGTCAATAAATAGAGTTGTTAGGAAGAGAGTCCGGGCCACACAGGCCACACAGGTGGGCTCCGAAGAGAACTGAGCTCAAGATAACCCCCAGTTTGGTGCCATGAGACCTATACAAGGAGCTAGCTAGTCTGGCACCACACAGATCTGAGGAGGAGGTGGGCAGAGCATGCCAGAGATGACTCCTGCCCTGTGCCATAATGCACTAGTGGGGCATAGTACTCCTGAGATGACCCAAGACACTCAAATACTCTGAACACCACTAAAAGTAGTGGAGAAATGGAAGAGAGAGAAACAGAGGGATGTGGGCACAATAAAGAGAGGCAGGACCGGAGGGACACTCAAGGGTATTGAGGAACAGCCTGATGTGAGTAGCCAATTATGCCTCCTAGAACCATCGTGGGGTCCTGACCTATGTTGCCACTGGAGGCTATGTCTGGGTCCATGGCCCAGCAGCAGCAGGGGCCTGTTACAACCCAAGGATAGGCGGGCATCCCTGGTCTGGGTTGCTACCTGGGAACATATTGATGTTTGAGGGCGGGCCTTGTCCCTTGCCTGGTCATTGTGGCAGAGCTGGCTCTGGGAGCTTGAGCATAGAATCGATCCGGGAAAGTGGGTGTTGGGTTTCTCTCTCTCTCTGTGTGTGTGTGTGTGTGTGTGTGTATGTGTGTGTGTGTGTGTGGTTGGTTGGTGCAGCTCGCATCTGCTCCGCTAAAGGGCACGGCCACTCGGGGAGGCAGTACATAGGAAGTTTGAGTGAGCTTACTCCATGCCAGTGCCTTCCTGGGCGGGTGTCAAGCTGTGGGAAGCCGCAGAGAGTGCTTTGGGGGTGGGAAAACATGGGACACAGCCTAAACTGGTTTGGGGGTTCCCGGGCCTGTGACGAGGCAGGGGTAGTCTGGTTCTCAGGCTCTTAGACACCCAGGTGCTGCTGGATGCCACTGAAAAGCTGAGAATGGAGTCGGGGCCTGACTGCTGGATCTAGCCCAGGACCGAGGGGGAAGAGGGGAGCTCCAGCTGGTTCTGCAAGGGGGGCAAGTGGTAGTCCTTGTCTGTAGGCTTGGTTTGGTGGTGGCCATGGCGGCTAGGAGTGTAGGGAGGCCTTCTGCGGGAGATTAGACAGCAGCTCTGTAGGGATCATGATGAAAAACGACAGTCCATGGTTTTAAGACATTTATTGTCATGGTGGTAGGTGGATGAATAAATCCGTATCCCACTTCTCAGGGTGAGGAGGAGTGTCTGGGACGAAAAGTTCATTGGCTAAGCCTCCAGGCCTTTAGGTACCTCATTACAATGAAGATTTGTCTTGAGCCTATGCGACCTGTGGTCATGTCCTCTACCTGTGGAGGGGTTTGGGGCGTTACCCTTACGAGACAGATGGCCACAAATCTGTGGAGTACTGTGGCTAGTGACAGGGCCTGGTTTCTCGGGAGTTAAGGGAAACGCCGACTGTCCCTTGGGGTCACTGTGGTTTCAAACCTCATCTCAACTGGGAACCACTTTTCACAGTCCACCTCCCAACAAGAGGGCACTGTACATTGCCCAGGAAGCACGGTAGAGCTGGCCCTGGTTTTTGAGTTTCTGGTGAGCTGGCCCTAAGAGTGTGAATGTGAGAAAGATGGCCCTGCCACTTGTCTCCTGTGCTGTTAGACGGATGAAGGAGAGATGCCCTCCTCGCCCCTCATTCTTCACCTGGCCCTGGGGTCATGATAGTGGGAAAACTGGCTATGTCTCTCACCAGCTGCAACACTCAGGAGACTGGGCCCTGCATCTTGCCTGGGCAACAGGGTAGATCTCATCCTGGTTTTGGGGAGTCACAGGATGATCCAGCCCCAAGAGCAGGAGAGCTGGCTCTGGCCCTTGGTGAAGAACTGGATGGGCCAGAGCAGGAGAGCTTAGCTGATGGTATGGGTGCAGGAGAGCTGTCAGATTGACCAGCTCAGCTACCTCACAGGACCACTAGATCCAGGGCTCTGAATTGGCCCACCCCAACACCTCTCTCATCTATGAACTGCTGGAATGTGTGAAGGGGCTACTCCTGTAGATCTGAAGCTATAGGTTCTCCACAAAACAGGGAAACAAGAGGATGTCTGCGAGGAGTCCCAGGAGGTTCCAGTATTGATATAGCACACTGGAAGCCAGAGGACTCGTACCAGACCGACAACGCTTTGGAACAAACATTTGCAATTAAAGATGTGTCGACAAAAGGTATAATGTGGGACACTCTGTGACACAATGCAGCTTCCATAATGAGATTTCTTTTCCCTTTGTTGAGGGGAGAGTGCAAGGGTAGACAGTGGGTATAATGGAGGGGGATATGAGTTAAATACAAAGCTAAAAGAAAAAAAAATTCTGAAAATCAATTTTCACTTTTTCCCCCTATATTGAGACATCCTTTGTTTTGACCACTTGATTGTATGGTATTTCATAATCTGTTAGCATTCCCAAATAGAATCTGTGCTTCTATTTTCTCATTTTTCAGTCTTTTTTTTTTCCAAGCTGGGAGCTTGGAGATCCTGATTTCCTGGGAGCTGGGAGGAGCTGGGAGGAGCTGGGAGGAGCTGGGAGGAGCTGGGAGGAGCTGGGAGGAGCTGGGAGGAGCTGGGAGGAGCTGGGAGGAGCTGGGAGGAGCTGGGAGGAGCTGGGAGGAGCTGGGAGGAGCTGGGAGGAGCTGGGAGGAGGAGCTGGGAGCTATTGATTTCCTGGCTTTGGCATCCACTAATGGCATCATCTTGGAAAATTTGTATTTTTATAAAAGTGTCTAGCTTTTTAGAATTTCTACAGGTATTTCTTGATGACTCTATACCTTCTTCCTTTCCTCATCTTTTCTTTGTTCCTTCCTGATTATTTGAGACAGGCCTTTGTTATTTGGCCTGAATTGGCCAAGAAATGTCCTCCCGCCTCTACCGTCTTGATGCTGAGATTACAGACATGTGCCCTATGTTCTTTTTAGATAAAATCCTATATGCTATTTTTAAAATACAACCCCCTCCTTTTGTATCCAATGACGTTATCTGCTTTAGCTCTTTCTAACTTAAAATTGTTTGCTTTTCCTTCTTGCATTGTATAATTTAGCCAAATTAGATGGCTATTTACTGCTTTCTGTATACCTCAACTTATTACAGTATGGTTCCTTTTTGTCCATCTATTCTACATTTTAGATTTCTTTTGTCTACCTCCATGAATCAAAATTAACTTTTAAGACATTTATTTGTTGATCCAGGAAGATTTTAATTTTTTTTAAGTTAGATTTTCTTACATCTTCAGTTTTTATAGTTTTTGAAATATATTGCTATATATGTACTGTTCACTTACTAAGCTATAAGTGAAATTAGATACTATTGCTTATAGGCTTAACCCTCACACCAAGGGAATATATGAATGAGTGCTTAGTTTATATTGCTTAACTAAAGTTTTGCTCTATTAGAGAAACGTTAGAGTAAAATCTACTCCCCTAATGAAACTAGTGGTTTTCTCTTGAATATAAAGGTATGATATGAATAGGAGAATAGGAAAAAACCTGGAACTATATCAGCTAAGCTGTGAATCCATTGTAAGCTATACTAAGACATAAAATACAACTGAAACAATTGGGAATTTGCTACTCCCACAATCCCTTTTGGAAAACTTTGTAAACTATGATTTTCTCCTATATTTTCCCTTTGAAAATAAGTTAAGTAAACAAGGTCCTTCTTTATGAAAAGCTGTGGCAATCTTTACAATCGATTATTCATTCCCTCTCAGTTTATCTTTGTCTGAGATCTAAGTCTTTTATTTCTACCTAATTTTTAGAAGTTCCTTAAACATTGCATTTTTAAAGTCTTACAGTGTTCAAATTAAGATGAAATAATTATTATTGAGAGCAAGCTTCACATGCTTTCTTACAATACAAAAGGAAAACAGACTCAAGCAGCAGTTTCTTACATTTTATACACAGGTATATACATTAGAGAAATAAAATCCTGCCACTTTAAATTTTTCCTCATAGATTAAACACAATTTTTCTTTTTACCAAGAGCCTTGGAATAGCTTCTGTTAAGGATGCTGCTGTGATTAGAGAAGGGAACAGTGTCGTGCCTGCCATTTGAATAAGGATTTAGTGAGGTCTATAATGCTGAGCTAGTCATAGAAGATGCTTGAAATATACATCAAAGGGAATTTAATCCTGGCAAAGCTAAAAATAAAAAGGCCCATTTCATAGGGACATGCTAGTAAAAAATTGCAGAGTATGAAAAGGAGACTTATCTGAATCCCATCTTGAAAAGGGAAAATACAGTGTTTACTGGTGACTGGTTATATCCAAGATTTCATTTATATCAAAGGACTAATGTTTATATTGAAGAAGCATAGGGTAATTTAGTGTTTTGTTTTGGAAACTGTGAGAATTTCCCACTAAATTTAACTTTCAAGTAGAAAAAAATCCTAAGTACATGACTGATATTTTTGGGACATACACTTAATTACTGGGAGCACCAATGAATGGGACCCTGCTATTTATTTATGTGATATGAGTACCCACAAGTTGGAGATTTAAACTGCAAGATTTGCTGGGTTTTTTTTTTAAAGTTTGGTTAGTGCTATAGATCCAAGGTATGTGCCCAAAAAATCCATATGCTGAAATTTAATTTGGACAGTATGATATTTGTAGGTGTGGCCTTTGGGAGACAACATAGGTGGATTTGTCTAGGGTGAGAGTAGTGCTCATGTTCAATGGCCCCAGAGAACTTTGTTATATTGTTAACCATGTAGTGACACACATCATCACAGTGAATGAATGGTACGATATGATCCTGGAATCCAGCTGCTAAGAGAGAAGGTAATTTGCCAGTATCTTGAACTGCCCAGCCTCTAGAACTTTGTTGTTTGAACTATCTAAACTTCCTAGTCTGGCCATTTTCTTCTTGCTGTTGTAACTAGAATCTGAATGGTCTGAGACAGTTAGTATATCTTTGGCTGTGGGCCAGTACCCATATGCATTAGTTCTGTATTATGGGTGCAGATGATGCCTGGGTTTCAAATAGGTCACTTGCCACTGATCAGAATCTGTGTGGTTAAGAGACTGTTTTCTTTTCTTTGTTCTTTCTATTGCAAAAGCTTCTCAAAATGCAATCCACACTGCTGGCAGCTGAGTAGCTTCATTTGCACATATAACTGAACAAATATCTTAACGTGGAAAGCATTCTACAATATGTACAGCTAGTTGTGCATAGGGTATATAATTCATACCAACAATGAATTTTTATTATAGTTATATTAGCTAGATGTCTTTCTACCTCAATAAAACTCTTAGTGATTATTTAGAAAAAAGTATTATTTCTGAAAATAACAGATTCTCAGCAAGATAAAGAAGGGTTGTTTTGTTTTTTTCTTTTTGGATAAAAATATACCCACTAATTTCACATTAATAGTTGAGTACTAGCAAGTTGAATAAGCGATCCAGAGTTATTAGAAATGTGTGTTTTAGAGGCTTAGCTCAGGCAAACATTTAAGGAAAGTTTTACATTTTACAACACATTTTAAAAACTAAATTACAATTTGAAAAAAGAAAAGTTTTATTTCGTTTTCAGATAAGTTTGGGTTGGGAATCTAAGATATTACTGTATTTTTGTTTTAAAATATAGTGATTGCTTAGCAATTAGTTACAGCCAAGATCATTCCTTTTAACATAGGTATCTTATTATAATCCTAGCAAAAAAGTCAGTGTTAATATAGTGAATGTACTTAATCAAGGCCAAATATCTTTATCATTATGTAAGCATCTCATCTATAATATAATATATGTTGATATTCATGATTATGCCCATGAGACATTGTGGGCTAAGAAGAAGGTACAGAATTGGTAAAAAGTAAGTTTAAAGTGATACAGTTTTAGAGTTGGTATATTTGATTGCTTTCTGTTCCACAGCTGATGTTCACATGTGGTACATGAAGTGAGTGCCAATTTCCCAGAATAGAGTCTATAAAGCCACTAGCAGATTGAGTTCACAACATATATTCGTATATCAATTTGTTTGGAACTAGACAGATATGTTTTTATGAAAACAATGTTATGTTGTTTATGTAGAAAATTTCTTTTGGGTTTGTATTATATGCCAGGCAGTTCAAATATAAAACAAATATGACTTATATTTCCTCAACCATTTCAGTCTCATGACAGTGAGTGATAAATGGGAAAGTAGGGTAGAGGCCTTTGGACTCAGGACATGGCCAAAGAAGTAGAGGCATGCAACACTACAGTTTATTCAGATAACTGCCAGTCTTGATGTAGCCAAAGGATTTATACTTATAGGAAAAGTAGGTAGAAAATTTGATATATAATTTGAAAGCTATGGACAGGTTTCAATTAACAGGAGAATGAAATAATTATGTTTCTGTGCTAGAAAGGCTACTTCCATTAGCTCCATGGCGGGTCAAATGAAGTAATGTTGTTAGACAGGGAAAAATCTGAATAGACAAACATAGATGCCCTCCAGTGAAATGATGAGACCAGATTGTGAGAAAAGTCCCATAATCAGGAACCAGTGAAGTGGCTCCGTGGGGAAAGGCATATGCTGAAAGAGCAGATGATCTGAGTCTCATTACCTGGAAGCACCGGATGAAAGCGGAAAGCCAACCACCACAAAATTGTCCTCTGACCTCATATATGTGACATGACCTGTGCAACTGTGCATTAATTTGCATGCATGCACACAAAATAAATGAGTGTAAAAAAGCAATATAAAAATATGTCTTATAATGACTCACATTGAGACTGTACTTGTTTTTCAGCTTTTGTTTGCATTTCGTTTATATATAGAGGTCAAACCATGTTATTTGAATTTCTTGAGGAAGGAATATCAGACTGCTCTCCACTTTCATGATACTTCTCTCCTGAGTCCTGGGGCCCAAGTCTTCTCTATGTTATTCAGCCAAAACAAAATATATCTCAATACGCTTAAGAATACTCTTAGGTGTGTAATAGTAAAAATGTAGGCAGAGAATGAGGACAGTTGCAGGTCATTGTACAAAATTTCTGGATCATTTAATCTTTAAGGATCATTCTGATCTAACAAACCTGCTTGATCCATTGCTGGATTAGATATTTGGGGAATGGAAGGTAAGGGATAGTTCAAGATAATTAAATTTTTAGATTGTTGACAAAAGTGTGGTTTACTTGTGGTACATAGAAGGCATATACAATATAAGGGAGAAAAGACAAGTTTGATTTAGATCTTCAGGATATTCAGGGAGGCATCTCGGTAGGTAGCTTTATATTACAACAGCTCAGAAATGCTGTTTGTAGTGGGGTATACCCAGCAGTTGTCTACATAGAGGATGTTATTGGAAGCATGTGTCAGACCAACTCAGAAGAATGATAAAAGTAAGAGTGGGGGTGGTTAGAAAAGAGATAGGACCAGCTGTGGAATTGTAGAATTTAAGAGGGTAAGACAAAGAAAAGGTTTTAGGAAGATGGCAGCTTCTCATTGAGAATGAAAGATGTTATACCCAGATATTTAAAAATGTTACCTTGAAATGAAATTCGTTCTAACAACACAAATGGTCTTTTCATGATTGAAGAGATTATTTTGCAAAATATTTTTCTCGCTGTGGCCTCAACTATAAACCATAAGTTGAAAAGTAAAATTAAGATATAAAAACATCCTGAATGGGATGCAGTGAATTTGTGCTCCTGAAAAAGTGTTTGTTTTGAGTGCAATTTTACCCATTATATTCAAAACAATTTCAACAATACTATAAATAAGTATGGTAAAAAGAAATGGCCAAAGTTCAGGGACTAAATTTCCTCCTGGTTAAAGTGCTTTGTTCTGTCACTCACAGGACAGCATGAAGTATTCTGAAGTCAGCATTTCTGAAGAAGCCTTGCTGTGATGAAGGGGAGATTTCTTCCTGTCAGCTATAGCAGAATAAAGTGATACACAGTGAAAAGAAACCACAAATAGCAAAGATTTCCCAGAAAGAACTGCTGTGGGAATTTGTTTTAGTCATCTGATACTTGATAAATTCTTTTCTTTGGGTAAACAGATTTGCATAGTTATATTTACCAAGGAAATCCTGCCCTTTATGGTCTTGAAGTTTCAGTCCTTAACTAGGAAAGTCATGACTCTGCTTCTGTGAATTTGATCTTACTAAAATATCTCAGTTTAGCGGTATCTGACTCTCAAGGCTAGTTTTAATTGGGAAAAAACCCAGTATAATTTTTTTTCAGTAAACCCAATATAGTAAGGACTATACCAATTTTTTCATTTTTTTTAAATACATGTGCTCTAAAGTTTTAAGGTTTGTTGGATGGTCAAAACACTTTAAATTATTTGGGAAAACCTAATCACTTTTAATTAATAGTTAATTTTTGCTAAATAAGATTGGTAGCTCCTTTTATTTTAATTATATCTTTGCACAGTTGAGGTTACACATAACTGAATCCTGTTCCATAATGTTGAATGGTAGAATTCAGTGTGTTATACTGTAGTGCTTGGCACATAACATTCTCTTCGTCAAATTGATATCCTTCCTCTGTAAGGTACAACTAGTTCAGGAAAACATTGCTGACATTAGGTTTGATTCTGCTGATGTTACACAAAATAGTAGCATTGATCTGGAAGCACAGGCTGTTTTTCATAGATAACACAAAGTAACACAATAAGAAGACATATTTGTTGCTAGTTGTCATCATTTTTATCAGATTACACCTCCACCAATATACCATAAATCTTTCAGATTTATGTAAACCTCCTGGAAACCTAAGATTCCAGTAGCTAAGCGAATCAAAGACTTAAAGTTGTGTATTCCCTCCAATGTAGGTTTTTGCTTTACAGTGTAGGGTTTTATACACTCAGGGCACATTTTCTGATTGATTAAAAAGCGTTAAATTGTAACTGCCTTACATCATTTATTTAATCCACAATATAGTTAAATCCCTATTGTGTTAAATTTTTATTGAGAGATATAAGAAGTTATCTACGTAAAACATCTACTAGGTTTCATCAAAGTCCAATGTGATAAGTCAATAAGCTTATTGGAGAAACTTAAAGGAGCTTGGATAACTCTAAGGCAGTTGCATTGCAGAAAGGTCTAACTGGTGGCAATAAACAAAAGCTATATCCTTAGAATGTCCTGCATGACTTGCAGCCACCTTGATATATTAGCAAGTATCTTCCAGTAGTTCTTACTGTTTATATAAGCTTGGTGAGGAACCTGGCTAATTTTGTAAGTTTCAGGAACTTTGTAAGACTTGTGAATTGTTTACTTCATCTATCTTAATGACTAATATTTTTCCATGGTAGACTATTTCAGTTAGAAAATTGCCAAACAAAACTCTGGTTCTACAGTACTGAGCTCCTGTGGAAGGACGGTCAGCTTCGATTATGTTAAAGCCACCCATTTTGATTCCATCTCATGCTTAAACTAAATATGACCATGATGATTAATTTATTTGTATAGAAATGTGCTGTTTTATTACAAAGAGTCTCACAAAATGAAAATATCTTAAAAAGGAAGTTAGGCTAACAACCTGCACTTACATAATTGTTGGAAGACAGGGCAATGAGTTTTCTGCTTTTCCTGGACGGGTGGGACGATATAAACAGAACCAATCTAAAAATGGCTGATATCACTCAAGCCTGAAAGGGGGTCCCAGAAAACCTAGTCACCTCTTCTAAAAAGCTTAATAAGGGCATTTCAACAGAGCTCCTAAGCAGGCACTTGGCAGTTCAGGATTTTGTCTTCTGGTTTTCTTTCCACTCAGACCCTACATGGTTTAAAACCAAGACCTGGGGCAGGATGGACAAGGGAGCTCTTAGAAGTGTTCTCTAGCACCACTCCCCTGGTTCCTATCTATTTCCTGGAGACATTATAGTTAATGTATTTTATATAAATACACAGAGGAATAGAAAATATAAAATCTGAGAAATTGAGGGAAAGTGGACAACTTGGGGAGAAGATGGAGCTGCAGACCTTGCTCAGGCCAACTTGACCTCTTCTTTGACCCCTTTGGCTTCTGGCTTCTCTTCCTTGTTTTTCTCCTCTTCTGTGACTTCTTTTTTCTCTTCAGAATATTTTTCTTTCTCATCCTCTCTTTTGACTCTGTTTTAAAGTTAGAAGAGTTTTTGCGACCACCTTCTTTCTTCTCATCGGAATCAGAGAATTCTTCCTCACAGACGATGGATTTGTCAGGGGAACAGATGGAGATTCGTTTGTCAGGGTCTTCCTCATCCTCTTCACCGCTCTCTTCTGGGATGGCATCCTCTGGTATGGCCTACATTTGGACCCCAGGGGCGTGGGGCAGCATTCTTAAGTTCTCAAAGAGCCCCTGTTTGATATTTTCCAGGTATTCATTAGTGTTCTGGTTAGTCATATTGGAAGGGCTGATGTGAAGCTTGAATTCTGGTCCAGAGTATTCAAAGTAATCATTGTATGGTAGCTCACTAGGGATCTCTGTGTCAAGGGCCACAGCTGTTTCATAAGTCCAGCATCGACCAACATTGCAAATGGTGTAGCCACCTCCTGCCAGCATTAGCATAGGCAAGTTGAAACTCTTCAAATTCCACATACTTGGTATGGCCCTTGATTGTCAGATCGAAGCAACTTAACCAATCCCCAGACAGGGAATCTGAACCACCTTGTAAGTCCACTGCACTAGGCTGGAACATCTCCATTACTTTGGACATGACTGGCTTGACGATGGCTTCATAGGACTCCTCATCAGTGCCTCCATGCAGTGGGTAGTTAATGGCATAGCAACTTGCCTTTGCCAGCCCCAATATCCCGTAGGTCCCCAGTTCCTGGGAAGTACTCTCCGTATTTATGAAAGGACACAGTCATGACCCAGTCTGTAGTATAGAAGGCCTCTTACACATCATCACCATGGTGAATATCAATGTCAATATACAGCACCCTCTGGTGATACTTTAGCAGTTCCAGGATGGCTAAGACGTAACAGAAGCCAGATGCTTCAGACTTCTTTGCATGGTGCAGGCCCCCAGCTCAGTTCACAGCAATGTCTGTCTGTTGCTTATTGAGTTTCACAGTACTTGCAACAGAGCCACCGGTGGGCAATTGACAGAACTCAAACAAGCCATCAAATACCGGACAGTCCTCACCCATGTTGAATCTCTGCATCTGCTTGCTGTATTCAGACATATTATCTGGGTGAATAGAATGAAAGAACTTAATGTAGTCATCACTGTGGTACCTGGTCATCTCCTCAGTGTTGGCTTTGTGAGGACGATAGATTTCCATTTTCTGGTAGAGACCATAGTTGAACAACAAATTGTGAATCATATTGATTCAGCGAGGCTTCACTGGGTGCCCTTGTCCATAATGGTAGTTTCCAACGTCCTCATCATAGTAGTAACAGACTTTCCTCTTGATACCCTGAGTCTGCGCCATCTTGCTCGCCACCCGACCCTCCTATCAGTCTCGACGATTAATGTTTATTTGTAACTTTACAAAATCGAGAAACATCAAGGGGTCAATCCTATGGGCATGCCTGTGGAGAGAGGTATTGATTACATTAATTGAGGTGGCATGACCTGCCCACTATTAATGACATCATTTGATTTTTGGATTTCTGAACTGTATAAACAAAGAAAGGAGACTGAATAGCAGCATCCATTCATAACTTTCTGGTTGTGGATGTGATGAGACTACCTGCTACATGTCCAGGCTGCCTTGATTTCCCTACCACAATTTGACTATAATATGAGAAAGAGTAAGCCCTTTATTCTTTAAGTTGTTTTTATTGGATAGTTTATCACAACAAGAGGAAAAGAAACTAAGACAACAACCTAACAATATTGGTTTCTTTCTTAGCTTGCTTACAGATTCTAAATATTTCCGAGGCCGGACTTGATTTCTCTCTGTAAGCAGGTGACAGGTATGAATCAGCATGCAGACCTTTGTAGATGCCGGGGGAGTGCTTTACTAACTCAAATATCTTATATTTTATTTCCAACAAAGGGAAAAATTCATTGATGGTTTTAGAAAGTGGGGTGATATTAGTAGCCTTTCAGTAGCTACAATTGTACTGCATTTACAATAGTTAAATTGTGTCCATTGCAAAGTCAAGAAATTCTACTTATGGGGCATGTGCTACTGCAAAATTGGTCTACATTCTTATTCAGTGTTGACCATAATTTCTCCATAATATATCCACCATTTTCAGTTTACCTTTCACAAATACTTTCTGGAGGCTCATTTCTACCAGCACAGCCTTGTGCTTCCTTGTTCAAATTCTGAACTTGATGTTTATCTGTACCAGTTGGACAGTAGTTATATTGACATTTCCATTTAGTGCTTTCAGAAGTCTATCAAAGGTCCAAATAATAAAATATGTCACTTATTATCTATCATAATAATTGTGGGAGAGAATCTGATGGCTGGGAGAATCCATTTTTATCCATAAAATGAACAACTGCCACAATGTCCCTGTGTACCTTGTCAACCGTTCCTGTTTCTCAGGCAATTTCTAACCCCTAGCCCAATATTAATATTATAATACTATCCCTTCTGATTTTTATTCTGATATTCTGGAGAGTTTTCTTTTTATTATGTAGGTTTTTATTACTTCCCCCATTTCTGAAAGCCAATACAATGAAATCCATCAAATAAAAAACTTTTAAGAATCTGACAAACTCAGTTCTATTCCAGATCCCTCACTAATTGGTTTTGTAATTTTAACAAGCTAACAATTACCTTATCTATAAGATTTAATTTCTCACCAATAAGATGAGGACAATAGCATCAACTTTATGGCTGACTGTAGAACTAAGAATGCTAATCCATATTTATTGCTTAGTATAGTTTCTTGCAACATAAAAATAGCGTTAGTCTTGAATCTTCTATTTGAGTGAATTAGCCAAGACTACAAATATAAGTGACCAAGTGAGCCTACCTTGACTCTCAAGTTTGGCATCTTGAATAACTACACTGTTTAGCTGCATGTGAAATGCATGGTTTGAGTGATTCTATTGGGGAATACCATGTTGTTTAGAATGATAGTCGTTGTGTATGGGGTGTAGGAGGTGGGTTTTTTAATGTGAGGTGAAAATCAGAATATTCTTGTCACTTAGGGGTGTTTTCAAAGTGCCCCAAATTTGGTATATTCTCCAAGTGACCCTGATATGCCTGAGGGGGGCACGAGGCAGAAATATATCTTGGTCACACTTATCTGGAGATCTGACACTCCTGTGACTGGGAAACTAGTCTGGAAGATGTTAGATTGAGCAGAAGTGGGATGATTTTACAAACAGAAATCTTAGGATATCAGCCAAGAGGGAAGTCAAATAAAACCAAAGAGAAATGTTCTCAAGCTCAGTGTGTGCCCCACAGAAATAGTCGGAGCAATCACCATCCTTTTCACACTGTCAGTGAGGTGACTCATGTTTTATATGCATAGCACTCCAGTAGGCACATTGATAGTTTTTATTCAGCTCTTATTCACTAGTGTCTGCCTTTGATAAGAACTTGAGTTAACTCTTAAAGTATCAATTCTGTATATGAACCTCTAAATCCTTGCTGCTCTAAACAAAGATAATTAAGAATTATCTGGCACTTCAGGAAGATACGTGCTATTTTTATCCTAAACTGAAATCTCTTTACCCAACTATATTGGTCTTTTCTGAAGAAAAATAAAGAAATGGTGGGGAGGGGCTATGAAGACTGGCAGGGGGAAGCTGTGGTTGCAATGCATTGTATGAGAAAAGAATTAATGTTAATAAGTTAAAATACATATTTTCAACAAAATTATGGGGCTGAGTTGCAAATGACCTAAAGCATGGTTGAAGGAAAAAATAGAATGCATATTAAGTAAATATTCTCTTTTAAAACTTTTTCATTGGGTCTTTGTGAATTGCACATCATGCACCGAAACCCAACTCATCTCCCCAACCAACGGAGAAAACAAATCACACCCTAGAATCTGTAGTGTGTCACAAGTGTCCCACAGCATACTCTTCTGTTCACACTTCTTTGCTTACAGATGTTCATCGAAATGAGCTATTGGTCTGGTATGAGGCAAGATCAAATGCAACCTCCACGTCCAGGGCCAGCTCTACTTGTGCTGCCCAGGTGAGGTACAGGGCCTGTTCTCCTGAGTGCTAGAGCAGGTGAGGGTCAGGACCAGCTCTCCCACTCTGATGACCTGACCAGGACCAGCTCTCCTGACAGTTGTAGTTAGGAACATCCCTTCTCCACCCATATCACTGCATGGCAGAAAAGTGCTGGGGCCAGCTTTTTCATGCTCACACCATGGGGCTGACTTACCTGAGCCCCTGTTACCAGGGTCATCTCTGTTGTATTTTTCAAGGAGATGTAGGGCCTGTTCTCCTGATACTGCAGCTGGTGGGGGAGCAGGGCCAGGTTTCCTACTCTAGTGACCTGAGGGCCAAGTCTGCCTCCTACCACAGGTGGTGAAGGGAAGGGGGAATGAGGGTCTCTCTCCCTCATGCATGCCACCACATGGGAGAAAAATAGTAGAAACAGTTTTCCATGCTCATGGTTGGTTTATCCATAAGTTCTGCAATGTCCTGTATACTAAAGCTGGCTAGGGGTGGCAACCAGCTTTCTTGCTTCTCTTAGTGGCACCAGGGTTTTCTGAGTATCTGGGGTCATTGACAAAGGTCATCTTGGCATGACCTGCCCTCCCAGGTCTGAGCAGTTTGGACTGATGGCATCTCAGTCTAGCTCCCTGTTAGGGCTCTATGGCTGCTCACTTGGCTTGCCTAAGTGGTCTCTTGAGAGGGTGTCTGGCTTAGATTCACTCTTGTCCAGGGCCTGAGAGCCCAGGTAAGGCTCTTATAGTCTTTGGCTTGCACCCCATCCTTGAAGTTCATCCAGTCCTAAATGGAGCTAGACTGGTGGTCACCAGAAGCTAGCTCCTTGTCGTGGCCCCTCTGGTGCTGGAAAGATGGTAGTTTTTGACTTGCTTTTTTCAGTGACTGTTAGGTTGCTAATCATTCAGATGTTCTTAGGTCATACCACTGAGTGTAGACATAGCCTTTCTCCTCTCTGCCACCTACTTATGCACATGTAACACAGTAGCCAAACCTGCCAAGTCTCTAGGGGCAGGAAATAAATAGTCTTTATAGGAGACTTCCTATCTATTTGGGGATTAACTACTTGCAATATGAATTATATTTATATTATAAATTATCACACCCTGTTGGGAGCTGATTCTGAGAACAAGAAAGCATGTTTATTTTAAGGGTCTTACAAGACTTCCAGTTCTGGAGCAGGCTGGACTCTTGACCCTGTAACAGGGAGAAAAAAAGCAATAAACAGCTAAAGGTAGTAAAATGGAATGCCCTTGAGACTAGCTAATGTGAAATCATTTCCAACGGAGGTTGTTATGGGTCAGTCAGTGGTATAAAAATGCCACTGTGGGAACAAGAATCCAGAAACACATCCATAAATATAATACTCCAATCTCTCAGGATAAATGTCAGTCAGGAACCCAGCTGGAATTCTCCAGGCATTTCTATTTAAATACCTGCTTTGATGATGTTACTTTTGTTTCCTCCTTCAATTTGGATACTTCAACAATTTCTGGATGTGGTAAGTACCAATTTAATAATGTTCACTATCTACCTGCTGTCTATCTGCATTTTTCCATTTGGTTTTTTACTGTTTTTTTTTGCTAAACGCTTAATATAACCACCCATTCAAAAACATAGATCCTCCTTTATGCAAAACAATGCTGTATATAAAATGATTTCAACTCGTAAGAATACTTTGTAGTAGAAGTACAATGATTATATTTTCAGTTTCTTAGATGAAGGAAATGAAAAGAAATTGATATATAAGTATTGAGGAACTGAGAATTGAAACTAGATGTATCTGACTCTGGAACATATAAACTTAACACTTTTCTTCTTTCTGAACGAAAGTTGAAAGGAGTGCAGAGAAGATGCAGAGCGGAGCCTGGCCCATCTGCCACTCGGAACGGCAGCTCGTAAAGGATGAACAACTGAGACTATTAAAGCTAGAAGAGCCTGGACAGACATCATGCACACCCTAAGAGAGCACAAGTGCCAGCCCAAGCTGCTATACCCAGCAAAACTATCAACCACCATCGATGGAGAGATGAAGATATTTCAAGACAAATCAAAATTTACACAATATCTGACCACAAACCCAGCAGTACAACGAATTATAGCTGGAAAACCCAATACAATGAGGGAAAATACAGCCTAGTAAAAACAAGAAAACTCCTAAACAAGAAAGGAGTGCAGAAAATGTAGCTTGTGACAAATAATTAAAAGGTAATAAATGATAAATTAAATATTTTTCTCCCATTTTTGAAAAATATGCCTTTCTTAATAGGAGTCATTAAAATCTACATTTTAGATTTCTCCTACAGATAGTGCAGGTGCTTCCTGAACTCCTGATTGCAAATCCACTTTGCCTGGATGCACCACAATGGGGCTCTAGGTAAGCCCCAAATCCCACCTCTACAGGAGAGAGTGAACAGACTCTAGTCAAATCAGCCATTCCCTAAGTCCCTCCCCTGCACACACGTAGCATTAGAAAAACAATTATGTCCAATCTTAGAGGCAAATGTATGGGAATCTGGGGGTTGGATCCCAGGCAGTTTAAAAAGAACAGAACAAAGGAGACAGAGGCGCGAGAAAATGAAGACACACAATGAAACCTTCTCCCTGGTTCTGACTGCTTTGTGGTCCTGACTCCATTGTCCTCAAGCGCACACCAGAAGCAGCCTTCCCTGGGACCAGCAGTGTCAGAAGCTACCTTCCCTCGGAAGAGGAGGAGAGTGGCTGTCACCTCCCCACAGACCGATAAAGTACAACAACATGCTTGGTGGTCTTTGGTAGGTACTTGATGGACATGTGCTCATGCATCTAGTCACCAGGACTCAGTGCCTGGGGATGTGAGAGATGCTATGTGACCTAACTCATAGCTTCTGGTCAGGGTATGGTGTTCTAGAGATGTAAGAAGGCTTCTTAGACATCTTTTCTCTTTCTATAAACTACATCACATTAACAAAAAAGGAATAAAAACATGATGTACAGAGCAGAGCCTGGCCCATCTGCCACCCGGATCGGCGGCTCATAGAGGCTGAGAAACTGCTATTGGAAACAGAAAATTAGAACATATGTTTCCACCCGGAGGCGACTTCCGGGAGCAGAGCGGAGCCTGGCCCACCTGCCACCCGGATCGGCGGCTCATAGAGGCTGAGCAACTGGTGGGTGGGAGACCTAGACTGCAGGGGAGCAGAGAGATCTCTGCGGAGTGCACACAAAAAGTGCACACCCTAACTTGCCCTGCCCTGCCTTGCCTGATCCAGCGACTGGGAACAGAAAATTAGAACTTCTGTTTCCACCCGGAGGCGACTTCCTGACGCAGAGCGGAGCCTGGCCCATCTGCCACCCGGAACGGCGGCTCATAGAGGCTGAGCAACTGGTGGGTGGGAGACCTGGGCTGCAGGGGAGCAGAGAGATCTCTGTGGAGTACACATGGAAAGTGCACCCCCTGCCTTGCCCTGCCCTGCCGTGCCTGATCCAGCAAACAGAAACAGAACGTTGGAACTTCTGCTCACACCGGACTACTCTAAGGCATAAAACAGGGCTCGACCCATCTGACACCTGAACCAGTGGAGAACCAGGGACACAGACCAGATACAAGGGTAAGGCAAGAACATATCACTGACAACAAAATGGCAAGAGGAAAGAGAAAGAGTATATCCCAAGGGAACCAAGACAATCTAGCAACACCAGAGCCCAGCTCTCCCATAACAGCAAACATCGGAATTCCAAACACTCCAGAAAAAGAAGACACAGACCTGAAATCATGCCTCAAGATGCTGATGGAGATACTTAAACAAGAAAGGGAGGAAAAGCAAAAAGATTCAGAAGCTTTTAAATAAAAAACAAGAAAAACACTCAAAGAACTCAAAAAACTAGAGGAAAACAGAACCAAAGAAATAAAGGAATGGAAGAGGGAAATTAAAACAGAGATTGACACAATAAAGAAAACACTAAAAGAGATAACCCTAGAGTCAGAACAACAAAAAAAGAAATCAGGAGTCACAGAAGCAAGCATTTCCAATAGATTACAAGAGATCGAAGAGAGAATCTCAGGGCAGAAGACAACATTGCAAACATAGACAAAAATACAGAGAATATCCAATTAAAAAAAAAAAACCTGTGGTTTTGGTCAGTTGTGACTGAAGAACTAGCCGTGATTATGAAGAGACTAGCACCACTGAGTGAAACCTGTTTTACTTGAACAATTCATGGTGGTAGGCTCCAGTTAAAAGCTAATGGTAATTAAGAAGAGGCCAGCATCACTGAAGTAAAATCTTCTACAAAGTGTTTTCTCAGAGTCAACACACAGAATAGTTGTTCCACATTTGTATCTCATGCTGGCATTTGAGCTTGGGAGGGTACGAGTTACCCTAATGTTACTGGTTTTGAAGACATGACATGGTGGTAGGTGATATCTGGGGCTTCGCACTACGTATAAGTGATAGAGTCCCTGCAGAAAGCCACTGGAGATGGGCTGATAGTGAAGAGGCTACCAGTGAATGTCCAGTGCAGTTGCAGCCGAAGACTTTTTCAAGGTGCCAGTATCATGAGACAATGCTAAGAACAGGAGCAGCAATGACAGAGAGCTAGGCTGAGCCTTGGAGACCACTATGTGTACTGCAGAGGGTAGAACTGAAAAAGTGACCCAGGCCTTTTGCTGGTGGCCAGAAGATCTTCAGGGAACCCCAGCCATTGGACACTAAATTATTTACACTGTGCTAATTTTGTTTTGTTTTGTTCGTGTGCTGACTTTGCCGAGGTTCTTCCTTCTTGAAGGAAGAAAGTATTTTATTTACATTGATTTTACAGGTGCCAGCAGTTGAAAGGCATTTCACTTTTAAAGGAGATTTTAAATTTTTAAAGAAACTCAGAAGCAAAGAGGTGGGGGTGAAAAAAAAACTCTGGGAGAAGAAACAGGGATGGGTGGGGGACAACATTCAGGATGTAAATAAACAAAATAATTAATTTAAAATTTTAAATAAATAGGTACAGGCTGAGCAACTGGTGAGTGGGAGACCTAGTTTGTGGGGGAGCAGAGGGACCTCTGCGGAGTGCACACGAAAGGGCACCCCCTGCCCTGATCTGCCCTGTTCTCCCCGATCCAGTAACCGGGAACAGATCTTAGGAACTTCTGTTCCCACCCGGAGAGGACTTCAGGTCGCAGAGCAGAGCCTGGCCCAACCACCAGCCGGAAAGGGGGCTCCAGCCAGAAAGGCGGCTCTTACAGGCTGAGCTACTGAGACCTGGAACAGATCTTAGGAACTTCTGTTCCCACCCGGAGAGGACTTCAGGTCGCAGAGCACAGCCTGGCCCAACCACCAGCCGGAAAGGCGGCTCCAGCCAGAAAGGCGGCTCGTACAGGCTGAGCTACTGAGACCTGGAACAGATCTTAGGAACTTCTGTTCCCACCCGGAGAGGACTTCAGGTCGCAGAGCACAGCCTGGCCCAACCACCAGCCGGAAAGGCGGCTCCAGCCAGAAAGGCGGCTCGTACAGGCTGAGCAACTGGTGAGTGGGAGACCTAGGCTGCAGGGGAGCAGAGGGATCTCTGCGGAGTGCACACGGAAAGGGCACCCCCTGCCCTGACCTGCCCTGTCCTCCCCTGTCCTCCCCGATCCAGTAACCGTAAACAGATCTTAGGAACTTCTGTTCCCACCCGGATACGACTTCAGGTCGCAGAGCAGAGCCTGGCCCAACCACCAGCCGGAAAGGCGGCTCGTACAGGCTGAGCTACTGTGACCAGGAACAAATCTTAGGAACATCTGTTCCCACCCGGAGGTGACTTCAGTACGCAGAGCAGAGCCTGGCCCAGCTGCCACCCGGAACCGGGGCTGCTGGGGAGTAGAGAGATCTCTGAGGAGTGCACACGAAAAGTGTACCAGGGACACAGACCAGATACAAGGGAAAGGCAAGAACATATCACTGACAACAAAATGGCAAGAGGAAAGAGAAAGAGTATATCCCAAGGAAACCAAGACAATCTAGCAACACCAGAACCCAGCTCTCCGATAGTAGCAAACATAGGAATTCCAAACACTCCAGAGAAAGAAGACACAGACCTGAAAACATGCCTCAAGACGCTGATAGAGTTACTTAAACAAGAAAGGGAGGAAAAGCAAAAAGATTCAGAAGCTTTTAAAGAAGAAACAAGAAAAACACTCAAAGAACTCAAAGAACGAGACGAAAACAGAACCAAGGAAATAAAGGAATGGAAGAGGGAAATTAAAACAGAAATTGACACAATAAAAAAAGCGCTAAAAGAGATAACCCTAGAGTCAGAACACCAAAAAAAGAAATCAGGAGTCACAGAAGCAAGCATTTCCAACAGATTACAAGAGATCGAGGAGAGAATCTCGGGGGCAGAAGACAACATTGCAAACATAGACAAAACAGCCAGAGAAGATGCAAAAAACAAAAAGCTCCTAACCCAAAATGTCCAGGAAATACAAGACACAATGAGAAGACCGAACCTAAGGATAATAGGAATAGAAGAGGGAGAAGAGTATCAACTAAGAGGCACAGTAAATATCTTCAACAAAATCATAGAAGAAAACTTCCCTACCCTCAAGAATGAGATGACCACGAGCATAAAAGAAGCCTTCAGAACTCCAAATAGGTTGGACCAGAAAAGAAATACCTCCCGACACATAATAGTAAAAACATCAAGTGCCCAAAGTAAAGAAAGAATACTAAAAGCAGTAAGGGAAAAAGGTCAGGTAACTTATAAAGGCAGACCAATCAGACTCACACCCGATTTCTCAGCAGAGACTATGAAAGCTAGAAGAGCCTGGACAGACATCATGCACTCCTTAAGAGAGCACAAGTGCCAGCCCAAGCTGCTATACCCAGCAAAACTATCAATCACCATCGATGGAGAGACAAAGATATTTCAAGACAAATCAAAATTCACACAATATATGACCACAAACCCAGCACTACAACGAATTACAGGTGGAAAACCCAATACAAGGAGGGAAAATACAGCCTAGTAAAAACAAGAAAACTCCTAAACAAGAAAACTAAAAAAAGAAAAAAAACACGGACACAACTCAACCCAAAAAAGCAAAAATGGCAGGATACAGAAACAATTATTCCTTGATATCTATTAACATAAATGGGCTCAACTCCCCAATAAAGAGACACAGACTATCAGACTGGATACATAAACAAAATCCAGCCTTTTGCTGCATACAGGAAACTCATCTCAGAGACAGAGACAGACACTATCTCACAGTAAAAGGGTGGGAAAAAAACTTCCAAGCAAACAGCTCCAAGAAGAAAGCTGGAGTGGCTATTCTAATATCGAATAAAGTAAATTTCCAACCAAAAGTTATCAAAAAAGATAAAGAATGACACTTTTTACTCATTACCGGGGAAATCTGTCAGGAGGAACTCTCAATCCTTAACATATATGCTCCAAATAAAAAATCACCCACATTCATAAAAGAAACTCTACTAAAGCTCAAAAAATACATTTCACCCCACACAATAATAGTGGGAGACTTTAACACCCCACTCTCATCAATGGACAGATCAGGGAAACAAAAACTGAACAAGGACACTGCAAAACTAGCAGAGACTTTGAACCAACTAGAATTAATAGATATATACAGAACATACTATCCTAAAGTAAAAGAATACACCTTCTTCTCACCACCCCATGGCACCTTCTCGAAAATTGACCACATAATTGGACACAGAACGAGCCTTCATAGATATAAGAAGATTGAAATACTCCCATGCATCCTCTCAGATCACCATGGTCTACAGCTGGTCTTTAACAACAACAAAGACAACAAAATGCCCACATACACATGGAAACTAAACAACACTCTGCTAAAGGATAGCAGGGTCAAAGAAGAAATAAAGAAAGAAATTAAGGATTTTCTAGAATTCAACGAAAACGAAAACACAACATACCCAAACCTATGGGATGCAATGAAAGCAGTATTGAGAGGAAAACTCATTGCTCTAAGTGCTTCCAAGAAGAAACTGGAGAGAGCTCACATCTGCAACCTGACAGCACAGCTAAAAGCCCTAGAACCAAAGGAAGCAGATTTACCCAAAAAGAGTAGACGGCAAGAAATAATCAAAATTAGGGCAGAAATAGACCAAATAGAAACAAAAAAAACCATTGAAAAAATCAACAAAACAAAGAGTTGGTTCTTTGAGAAAATCAACAAGATTGATAAACCCCTAGCCAGACTAACTAAAGGGCAAAGAGAGAGTATCCAAATTAACAAAATCAGAAAGGAAAGTGGTGACATAACAACTGAAACTAAGGAAATTCAAGAAATCATCAGATCCTACTACAAAAACTTATACTCCACAAAATTGGAAAATCTGGAGGAAATGGACGAATTCCTAGACAGATACAAGGTCCCAAAGTTTAACCAGGACCAAGTAAACCATCTAAATAACCCTATAACACCTAAAGAAATAGAAGAAGTCATCAAAAGCCTCCCAACCAAAAAAAGCCCAGGTCCAGACGGGTTCAGTGCAGAATTTTATCAGACATTTATTGGGGATATAACACCAATATTCACTAAGCTATTCCAAAAGATAGAATCAGATGGAATATTACCCAACTCATTTTTTGAGGCTACAATAACCCTCGTACCTAAGCCACACAAAGACCCTACAAGGAAAGAGAACTTCAGACCAATCATGAACATTGATGCAAAAATACTCAACAAAATCCTTGCAAACCGAATCCAAGAACACATCAAAACCATCATTCATCATGACCAAGTAGGCCTCATCCCTGGGATGCAGGGATGGTTTAACATAAGGAAATCCATCAATGTAATCCACCATATAAACAAACTTAAAGACCAAAATCACATGGTCATCTCACTAGACGCTGGGAAAGCATTCGACAAAATCCAACACCCCTTCATGTTAAAAGTCCTGGAAAGAACAGGAATCCAAGGCCCATATTTAAACATAATAAAAGCAATATACAGCAAACCAACAGCCAACATCAAACTTAATGGCGAGAAACTTGAAGCAATCCCACTAAAATCAGGGACTAGACAAGGCTGCCCACTCTCTCTCTACCTATTCAACATAGTACTGGAAGTCCTGGCTGGAGCAATTAGACAGCAAAAGGAGATCAAGGGGATACAAATCGGAAAGGAAGAGATAAAAACATCACTCTTTGCCGATGACATGATAGTGTACTTGAGTGACCCCAAAAATTCCACCAGAGAACTCCTACAGCTGATAAACAAGTTCAGCAAAGTGGCCGGATACAAAATTAACTCAAACAAATCAGTAGCATTCCTATACTCAAAAAACAAACATGTGGAGAAAGAAATTGGGGAAAAGGTACCCTTCACAATAGTTACAAAAACTATGAAATACCTTGGTGTGACTCTAACTAAGCAAGTGAAGGACCTGTATGACAAGAACTTCAAACCTCTGAAGAAAGAAATTGAGGAGGATCTCAGAAAATGGAAAGATCTCCCATGCTCATGGATTGGAAAGATCAACATCTTAAAAATGGCCATCCTACCAAAAGCAATCTACAGATTCAATGCAATCCCCATCCAAATTCCAACCCAGTTCTTCATGGAATTGGAAAGATCAATGTGCAATTTCATCTGGAATAACAAAAGACCTAGAATAGCGAAAACCATCCTCAACAACAAAAAAACATCAGCGGGAATCACTATCCCTGACCTCAAGCTATATTACAAGGCAATTGTGCTGAAAACTGCATGGTACTGGTACAGAAATAGGCAAGTGGATCAATGGAATAGAATAGAAGATTCAGAAATGAGCCCTCATGTATATGGTCACCTGATTTTTGACAAAGGAGCAGTAAACATTCAATGGAAAAAGGACAGCCTATTCAACAAATGGTGCTGGTCCAACTGGCACTCAACATGCAAAAGAATGAAAATAGACCCGTTCTTATCTCCTTGTACAAAGCTCAAGTGTAAGTGGATTAAAGATCTTCACATTAAACCTGATACACTGGAATTATTAGATGAGAAAGTAGGGAAAACCTTAGAACACATAGGCACAGGACAAAATTTCCTAAACAAAACACCAATGGCTCAAGCTCTAAGGTCAAAGATTAACAAATGGGACTTAATGAGATTGCAAAGTTTCTGTAAGGCTAAGGACATCGTCAAGAAAACAAAACGGCAACCAACAGAATGGGAAAAGATCTTTACCAACACCACATCAGATAGAGGCCTAATATCTAAGGTGTACAAGGAACTCAAAAAGCTCGACACCAGAGAATCAAATAACCCTATTAAAAAATGGGGTACAGAGCTAAACAAATCTTTTTCAGTTGAGGAACTCCGAATGGCCGAAAAACATCTGAGGAAGTGCTCGACATCCTTAGCCATCAGGGAAATGCAAATCAAAACAACCCTAAGATTCCACCTCACTCCAGTCAGATTGGCCAAGATCCAAAACTCAGAT
The DNA here is from genome assembly GCF_963924665.1 of Micromys minutus. NCBI lineage: Eukaryota > Metazoa > Chordata > Mammalia > Rodentia > Muridae > Micromys > Micromys minutus. The sequence continues at coordinate 210,016,006 of NC_137969.1, read as the reverse complement.
GACAGCAGATGCTGGCGAGGCTGCGGAGAAATAGGAACACTTTTTCACTGTTGGTGGGGTTGCAAGCTAATACAACCACTCTGGAAATCTGTCTGGCGATACCTCAGAAAATTGGATATAGTACTACCTGGAGACCCAGCTATTCCACTTCTGGGCATATACCCCAGAGACACTTTAATACACAACAAAGATATATGCACCACAATGTTCATAGCGGCTCTATTTATAATAGCCAGAAGCTGGAAGGAACCCAGATGTCCTTCAGAAGATGAATGGATACAAAAATTGTGGTACATATACTCAATGGAATACTACTCAGCCACCAGAAACAATGACTTAACCAAATTCTTAAGAAAATGGCTGCATCTAAAGAAGATCATCCTGAGTGAGATAACCCAGTCACAAAAGAACAGACATAATATGCAGTCACTGATAGTGGGATGCTAACCCCAGAGGCTTGCACTCCCCCTGAAACAACTCACAGACTGTATGAAGTCCAAGAAATAAAGAAAACAAAAACTATACATATATTCATAAAACAAGAAGACTTTGACTATTTCCATGTTGCGTTTTGTTTTGCATGTACTTTACGCTTATTGCAACTAGTACGTTTTCAATGCATACTGTCAAGCCCTTGAAAAAAAATCAAGTACCGACTAAAAAACATATTCACATGGTTTTATGTAAAATTTATTTTAATGTCTGAAAAAACAGTACTGACAAAAATGTATAATTTTAAGCAAAAAATGTTTAAAATCTTTACATCTATCTTTGTTTTGAAAAATAAAATCGTTTAAAAAAATGTAAAAAAAAAAAAAAAATAGATGAGTTGGGGTAGAGGTCAATCTTATTCTAACCACCACAATGGATTGAAAGAAAAGAAGTAAAAAAGAGAAAAGAAGTAGATCTGAGTGAAAGAAAGTAAGTAATTAAGCAAATAAAATATCAAACAAAATTCTCTAAGTACTAATAGAACATGTAGTAAGCTAATAGAACAAGGTCTATGTTAAGTTGTAAAAATAGAAATTATCTGACTAATATAAAAAGTGCCTACATCATTACTTACTCTCTAAAACATGAAAACACAGGAATTGTAATTTCACTGTTGTAAAGGGTGAGATTAAAGCCAATTAGAATGATGTAATATTCATGAGGGGATTATGACACTGCAATTAGTGGTTTTAAGATCAAGATTATGTTCACTATTTTACTTAAAAATTCCAATTTTATCTTTCACTTACACAGATATCTAGAGAGTTGTTCCTCATGAACACTGTATTAGCAAAATCATTCAGTTTTTATATTATTTAAAACAATTTTGAATATGTATACTGTTACAAAAAGTGTTATTCAGTATAGAAAAAAACCAATTTCCATGAGATAGAAAACATGAGACTTTCAAATCATTTTATGCCTTCCTTTTTCTGAAACATAACCAAAATTGTATTTCATATGAATTTGTGTAATTAAGTTTATACTTGTTTAAATGTCTATGTAAAAATAAATACATATGAATATAAAAAAAATTTTAAATAAATAAATGAAGGAAGTGGATTTTTAAAGAGGATGAATTTTAAAATGTTTTAATTTGTAAAGACTGTAGTATTTTTAATTTGTATATGTTTTATATTGTGATATTTATTAATGTTTGATCTGTGAATAAGCAAGAAAGAAAGGGTTGTGGCTCAATAATGATGTGTTTATGTGTCAAATTTACAAGGCATGAATTGAACTGCCTACTCCTGTATGTCAACTTGACATGAAACTATATATGTGCTACAGTCATCTGGGTAGAGGGAAGCTGCATTGAGACATTCCCTCTATAAGATTGGGCTGTAAGCAAACCTACAGGAAATTTTTCTTAATGATATGAGACGTCCAAGTCATCGTGGGTTGTGCCACCACTGGGCTAGTGGTCCTCAGTGCAATAAGGAAACAGGCTGAGCAAGCCATGAAGAGCCAGTCAGTAAAAGCCAATAAGCAGCACCCATCCATGGCTTCTGTATCAGCTCTTACCTCCAGGTTCCTGCCCTTCTTTTGTCCCCACCCTGACTTTCCTCAGAAATGGGCAGTAAACCATTTTCTCCCCTAGGTTGCTTTTGGTCATGGCTGCATTGGATTACCACCTTAGAAACACTAGCGTTAAGACAATGTATCTCTTCTACATATAAATTTCTCAAAAAATTGTGTTCGTCCTGGAAGTCTATACTTATTTTCAGATGGGATATTGAAACGCCATTGCATGCCTTAGGTCAACAAAGGGTATGGCTGTTGGAAGCCTTGATAGCTACTTTAATTCTGCCTAGTGGGTTTATTCTTATGAATAAATAATAAGAAATGTCTGTTTTAACTTAGTTTTACATTTTTCTTATTTTTATTGCTTTATGTATGTGTGTGTCTGTATGTTCACATGCACACAAAGTACAGCTGGCTTGTGAAGTTACAGGAAGATTAAAAACCCACAACTTGGATGGTTGCAACCAAAGCCCAGTCTTCTAAGAGAGCATCAAACACCCTTAACTGCTAAGACACGTTTCCACCCCCTTTCTCCTTGTTTGTAAACTGTCATATAAGCACATAGTCATATCTATTTGTAGGCTACTATGTGACATTTTGAAACATGGATGTGTGTGTGTAATGTTTAAGATCAGTTAAATGTTAAACATTTGTCATCTATGGGGAAAATAATCAAAATTGGTGTTGGCAACCTAGTGAAATGCACAGAACTTTATCACTATATTTAGACACTGCTGTGCAGTAACAAACCACAAATCTGTCTGTGGTGAACAACGAGAATTCAGTACCCACTGACCAGATGTTATTTGTCCCACCATCATGCTGGTCTCCCTGGTCTCTGGTAACTACAATTAAAAAAGAATTTTTAATTCTTTTCTTTTTTTATTTATTCTCCCATACAATACATACCAACTGTAGCCTCCTTTCCCTCCTCTCATCCCATCCCCACTCTCCACCTCCCTCTCCCCCAGATGCACTGCTCACAACTTCCCTTCAGAAAAGAGTAGATCTCCTGGAAACATCAACTGAACAAGGCGTTGTAAGATGCAATAAGACTGGGCACAAACACTCACATCGAGACTGGACAAGGCAACTCAGTTGAAGGAAAATGGTTCCAGCATCAGGCAAAGGAGTCAGAGACAGCCTCTTTCCCACTGTTAGGAGTCTCACAAAAATACTAAGCTATACAATGTCAGCAAATATGCAGAGTACTCACCACAGTCCCGTGTAAGCTCTGTGATTGTCACTCTAGTTTATGTGAGTCCCTATGAGTTCTGCTTAGGTGATTCTGTGAGCTATGTGTCTCCTGGTGTCCTGGACCACCTCCTGGCTCCTGCTCCTTTCCATCCCTCTCTTCTTCCCGACTTCCTCCTAATGTATGGCTCCCAGCGGCTGCCAGAGAAAATCACTTAGCCACCATTGCAGAATATGATCATATTTTTATGTCTGTCATATTTGGTTCTACCCTAAGTCCCTAGACCATCCAACTTTGGCTCCTGTCTATCAAAACAATGTCAGGCATTGACTTGCTATCATGGCTCTGGTCTCCTATTAGACCAGTCATTGGCTGGCCACTCTCACAAGCTCTAAGCCACCATGGGCAGAGCACATCTTGCAGGCAAGACAGGTTGTAGGTCAAAGGTTTTATGGTTAGGTCGGTATCCCAACTTTGGAAGCTTTGCCTGATTACAGGAGATAGATGGTTCAGGCTCTGTATCCTACATTACTAGAAGTTCTTGCTCAGGTCACACCCATAGGTTCCAGGAAGTTTACACTTCCCTAGGCCCAATATTTGTCCCCCATTCCAGTCTGTTCTCCCTGTACTCTCATCCTTCTCCTTACCTTCACCAACCTGGTCCCTCCTGTTTACCAGTCTACTCTTTTTAACTTCTGAAATCTTCTGATTTTGATTTCTTTAATTACTCTGATCACACAGTACTTGTCTTTCTGTGCCTGGTGAGTCAGTTAATATAAAAACCTCCACTTCTACCCATGATGCTGCAGTGACAACATTTCATCTTCTGTGGCTGAATAATATTTAATTGTGTATTTGTACACATTTTTGTTAGCCATTCATTAATTGAAAAATAAGGATTTTATTTTGTTTTACTTTTGTGACATGCTGAAATGGAAAAAGACTTTTACTATTTGTAGCTCTTCTTCTTCTTCTTCTTCTACTACTACTACTACTACTACTACTACTACTACTACTACTACTACTACTTCTTCTTCTTCTTCTTCTTCTTCTTCTTCTTCCTCTTCTTCTACTTCTTCTTCTTCTTCTTCTTCTGTCAACCTCTATTTTAAGGTACATATGACAATTTTACCCTTTCTTATATTGATGGTTCTGGGTTCTAGGTGTCTCCAGTAGTGTGATAAAATCTGTTCCTTGTAGGACTAGAAACCAATTAACTTCGAATCCTTATAGACTTCCTTTTCATGTCTGCTCACCATAAAATATGATAATTTTATTTCTTCTCTTTTCTCTATTTGTACATTATGTTTTTTTAAACAACTTTATTTTACAAAACAAAGATAAATGTACAGATTTTAAACATTTTTTGCTTAAAATTATACATTTTTGTCAGTACATTTTTTTAGATTTTAACATAATTTTTATATAAAACTATATGGATATATTTTTTATTCAGTACTTGATTTTTTTCAAGGTTTGGTTGTATGCCTTGAAAACTTAATAGTTAAAATGAGCTAAAGTACATGTAAAACAAAATGTAACATGGAAATAGTTAAAGTTTTCTTGTTTTGTAAATATTTTTTGTTTTGTTTTGTTTTGTTTTCTTTATTTCTTGGACTTCATACAGTCTGTGAGTTGTTTCTGGGGGAGTGCAAGCCTCTGGGGTTAGCATTCCACTATCAGTGACTGCATATTATGTCTGTTCTTTTGTGACTGGGTTATCTCACTCAGGATGATCTTCTCTAGATGCAGCCATTTTCGTAAGAATTTGGTTAAGTCATTGTTTCTGGTGGCTGAGTAGTATTCCATTGTGTATATGTACCACAATTTTTGTATCCATTCATCTTCTGAAGGACATCTGGGTTCCTTCCAGCTTCTGGCTATTATAAATAGAGCCGCTATGAACATTGTGGTGCATATATCTTTGTTGTGTATTAAAGTGTCTCTGGGGTATATGCCCAGAAGTAGAATAGCTGGGTCTCCAGGTAGTACTATATCCAATTTTCTGAGGTATCGCCAGACCGATTTCCAGAGTGGTTGTATTAGCTTGCAACCCCACCAACAGTGAAAAAGTGTTCCTATTTCTCCGCAGCCTCGCCAGCATCTGCTGTCATCTGAGTTTTGGATCTTGGCCAAACTGACTGGTGTGAGGTGGAATCTCAGGGTTGTTTTGATTTGCATTTCCCTGATGGCTAATGATATGGAGCACTTTCTCAGATGTTTCTCGGCCATTCGGTGTTCCTCAACTGAAAACGTTTTGTTTTGCTCTGTACCCCATTTTTTAATAGGGTTATTTGATTCTGTGGTGTAAAGCTTTTTGAGTTCCTTGTACACCTTGGATATTAGGCCTCTATCTGATGAGGTGTTGGTAAAGATCTTTTCCCATTCTGTTGGTTGCCGTTTTGTTTTCTTGACGATGTCCTTAGCCTTACAGAAACTTTGCAATCTCATTAAGTCCCATTTGTTAATCTTTGACCTTAGAGCTTGAGCCATTGGTGTTTTATTCAGAAAATTTTGTCCTGTGCCTATGTGTTCTAAGGTTTTCCCTACTTTCTCATCTAATAGTTTCAGTGTATCTGGTTTAATGTGGAGATCTTTGATCCACTTATACTTGAATTTGAACAAGGAGAGAAGAAAGGGTCTGTTTTCATTCTTTTGCATGCTGAGTGCCAGTTGGACCAGCACCATTTGTTGAATAGGCTGTCCTTTTTCCATTGAATGTTTACGGCTCCTTTGTCAAGAATCAGGTGACCATATACATGAGGGCTCATTTCTGGATCTTCTATTCTATTCCATTGATCCACATTCCTATTTCTGTACCAGTACCATGCAGTTTTCAGCACAATTGCCTTGTAATATAGCTTGAGGTCAAGGATAGTGATTCCCGCAGATGTTTTTTTGTTGTTTAGGATGGATTTCGCTATTCTAGGTCTTTGGTTATTCCATATAAAATTGCACATTGATCTTTCCAATTCCATGAAGAACTGGGTTGGAATTTTGATGGGGATTGCATTGAATCTGTATATTTCTTTTGGTAGGATGGACATTTTTAACATGTTGATTTTTCCAATCCATGAGCATGGGAGATCTTTCCATTTTCTGAGATCCTTCTCAATTTCTTTCTTTAGAGGTTTGAAGTTCTTGTCATACATGTCCTTCACTTGCTTAGTTAGAGTCACACCAAGGTATTTCATAGTTTTTGTAACTATTGTGAAGGGTACCTTTTTACTAATTTCTTTCTCCACATGTTTGTCCTTTGAGTATAGGAAGGCTACTGATTTGTTTGAGTTAATTTTGTATGCAGCCACTTTGCTGAACTTGTTTATCATCTGTAGGAGTTCTCTGGTGAAATTTTTGGGGTCACTCAAGTACACTATCATGTCATCGGCAAAGAGTGATGTTTTTATCTCTTCCTTTCCGATTTGTATCCCCTTGATCTCCTTTTGCTGTCTAATTGCTCCAGCCAGGATTCAAGTACTCTGTTGAATAGGTAGGGGGAGAGTGGGCAGCCTTGTCAAGTCCCTGATTTTTGTGGGATTGCTTCAAGTTTCTCGCCATTAAGTTTGATGTTGGCAGTTGGTTTGCTGTATATTGCTTTAATTATGTTTAAGTATGGGCCTTGGATTCCTGTTCTTTCCAGGACTTTTAACATGAATGGGTGTTGGATTTTGTCAAATGCTTTCTCAGTATCTAGTGAGATGACCATGTGATTTTGATCTTTGAGTTTGTTTATATGATGGATTACATTGATGGATTTCCTTATATTAAACCATCCCTTCATCACAGGGATGAAGCCTACTTGGTCATGATGAATGATCGTTTTGATGTATTCTTGGATTCGGTTTGCAAGGATTTTGTTGAGTATTTTTGCATCAATGTTCATAAGTGAGATTGGTCTGAAGTTCTCTTTCCTTGTAGGCTCTTTGTGTGGTTTAGGTACGAGGGTTATTGTAGCCTCAAAAAATTAGATGGGTAATATTCCATCTGATCCTATCCTTTGGAATAGTTTGGCGAGTATTGGTGTTATATCCTCAATATGTCTGATAAAATTCTGCACTGAACCCGTCTGGACCTTGGTTTTTTTTTTTTGGTTGGGGGGCTTTTGATGACTTCTTCTATTTCTTTAGGTGTCATAGGGTTATTTAGATGGTTTACTTGGTCGTGGTTTAACTTTGGGACCTTGTATCTGTCTAGGAATTCGTCCATTTCCTCTAGATTTTCCTATTTTGTGGAGTATAAGTTTTTGTAGTAGGATCTGATGATTTCTTGAATTTCCTCAGTTTCAGTTCTTATGTTGCCACTTTCCTTTCTGATTTTGTTAATTTGGATACTCTGTCTTTGCCCTCTAGTTAGTCTGACTAGTGGTTTATCAATCTTGTTGATTTTCTCAAAGAACCAATTCTTTGTTTTGTTGATTTTTTCAATGGTTCTTTTTGTTTCTATTTGGTCTATTTCTGCCCTAATTTTGATTATTTCTTGCTGTCTTCTCTTTTTGGGTATATCTGCTTCCTTTTGTTCTAGGGATTTTAGCTGTGCTGTCAGGTTGCTGATGTGAGCTCTATCCAGTTTCTTTTTGGAAGCACTTAGGGCTATGAGTTTTCCTCTCAATACTGCTTTCATTGCATCCCATAGGTTTGGGTATGTTGTGTTTTCGTTTTCGTTGAATTCTAGAAAATCCTTAATTTCTTTCTTTATTTCTTCTTTGACCCTGCTATCCTTTAACAGAACGTTGTTTAGTTTCTTTGTGTATGTGGGCTTTTTGTTGTCTTTGCTGTTGTTAAAGACCAGCCGTAGACCATGGTGATCTTAGAGGATGCATGGGAGTATTTCAATCTTCTTATATCGATGAAGGCTCGTTCTGTGTCCAATTACGTGGTCAGTTTTCAAGAAGGTTCCATGGGGTGGTGAGAAGAAGGTGTATTCTTTTACTTTGGGATAGTATGTTCTGTATATATCTATTAATTCTAGTTGGTTCAAAGTCTCTACTAGTTTTGCAGTGTCCTTGTTCAGTTTTTGTTTCCCTGAACTGTCCATTGGTGAGAGTGGGGTATTAAAGTCTCCCACTATTATTGTGTGGGGTGAAATGTATTTTTTGAGCTTTAGTAGGATATCTTTTATGAATGTGGGTGATTTTTTATTTGGAGCATATATGTTAAAGATTTAGAGTTTCTCTTGACAGATTTCCCCGGTAATGAGTAAAAAGTGTTCTTCCCTATCTTTTTTGTTAACTTTTGGTTGGAAATTTACTTTAGTCAATATTAGAATAGCCACTCCAGATTGCTTCTTGGAGCTGTTTGATTGGAAGTTTTTTCCCACCCTTTTACTCTGAGATAGTGTTTGTCTCTGTCTCTGAGATGAATTTCCTGTATGCAGCAAAAGGCTGGATTTTGTTTATGTATCCAGTCTGATAGTCTATGTCTCTTTATTGGGGAGTTGAGACCATTTATGTTAATAGATATCAAGGAATAGGTGTTTCTGTTTCCTGCCATTATTGCTTTTTTGGGTTGAGTTGTGTCTGTGTTTTTTTCTTCTTTTAGTTTTCTTGTTTAGGAGTTTTCTTGTTTTTACTAGGCTGTATTTTCCCCCATTGTTTTGGGTTTTCCACCTATAATTCGTTGTAGTGCTGGGTTTGTGGTCAGATATTGTGTGAATTTTGATTTGTCTTGAAATATCTTCATCTCTCCATCGATGGTGATTGATATTTTTTCTGGGTATAGCAGCCTGGGCTGGCACTTGTGCTCTCTTAGGGTGTGCATGATGTCTGTCCAGGCTCTTCTAGCTTTCATAGTCTCTGCTGAGAAATTGGGTGTGAGTCTGATTGGTCTGCCTTTATATGTTACCTGACCTTTTTCTCTTACTGCTTTTAGTATTCTTTCTATACTTTGGGCACTTGATGTTTTTACTATTATGTGTCGGGAGGTATTTCTTTTCTGGTCCAATGTATTTGGAGTTCTGAAGGCTTCTTTTATGCTCGTGGTCATCTCATTTTTGAGGGTAGGGAAGTTTTCTTCTACAATTTTGTTGAAGATATTTACCGTGCCTCTTAGTTGATACTCTTCTCCCTCTTCTATTCTTATTATTCTTAGGTTTGGTCTTCTCATTTTGTCTTAAATTTCCTGGACATTTTGGGTTAGGAGCTTTTTGTTTTTTGCATCTTTTCTGGCTTTTTTTGTCTATGTTTGCAATGTTGTCTTCTGCCCCTGAGATTCTCTCTTCGATCTCTTGTAATCTATTGGAATTGCTTGCTTCTGTGACTCCTGATTTCTTTTTTTGGTGTTCTGACTCTAGGGTTATCTCTTTTACTGTTTTCTTTATTGTGTCAATCTCTGTTTTAATTTCCCTCTTCCATTCCTTTATTTCTTTGGTTCTGTTTTCCTCTAGTTCTTTGAGTTCTTTGAGTGTTTTTCTTGTTTCTTCTTTAAAAGCTTCTGAATCTTTTTGCTTTTCCTCCCTTTCTTGTTTACGTATCTCTATCAGCATCTTGAGGTATGATTTCAGGTCTATGTCTTCTTTTTCTGGAGTGTTTGGAATTCCAATGTTTGCTGTTATGGGAGAGCTGGGCTCTGGTGTTGCTAGATTGTTTTGGTTCCCTTGGGATATACTCTTTCTCTTTCCTCTTGCCATTTTGTTGTCAGTGATATGTTCTTGCCTTTCCCTTGTATCTGGTCTGTGTCCCTGGTTCTCCACTGGTTCAGGTGTCAGATGGGTCGAGCCCTGTTTTATGCCTCAGAGTTGTCGGGTGTGAGCAGAAGTTACAACGTTCTGTTTCTGGTTGCTGGATCAGGCATGGCAGGGCAGGGCAAGGCAGGGGGTGCACTTTCCGTGTGTACTCCGCAGAGATCTCTCTGCTCCCCGGCAGCCCAGGTCTCTCACCCACCAGTTGCTCAGCCTCTACGAGCCTCCGTTCTGGGTGGCAGATGGGCCTGGCTTCGCTCTGCGTCTGGAAGTCGCGTCCGGGTGGAAACAGAAGTTCTAATTTTTTGTTCCCAATCTCTGGATCAGGCAAGGCAGGGCACGGCAAGTTAGGGTGTGCACTTTCCATGTGCACTCCGCAGAGTTCTCTCTGCTCCCCTGCAATCTAGGTCTCCCACTCACCAGTTGCTCAGCCTCTATGAGCCGCCATTCTGGGTGGAAGGTGGGCCAGGCTCTGCTCTGCTTCCGGAAGTCGCCTCCGGGTGGAAACCGAAGTTCTAATTTTCTGTTCCCAATAGCAGTTGCTCATCCTCTATGAGCCGCCGTTCAGGGTGGCAGATGGGCCAGGCTCCGCTCTGCTTCCTTAAGTCGCCAGTTGCTCAGCCTTTATGAGTCGTCGTTCCAGGTGGCAGATGGGCCAGGCTCCTTTCTGCGTCTGGAAGTCGCCTCTGGGTCGAAACAGAAGTTCTAATTTTCTGTTCCCAATTGCAGTTGCTCAGCCTCTATGAGCCGCCGTTCAGGGTGGCAGATGGGCCAGGCTCCACTCTGCGTTCTGAAGTCGCCAGTTGCTCAGCCCTTATCGAGTGCTGGGTTTTTAATGCATACTGTCAAGCCCTTGAAAAAATCAAGTACTGACTAAAAAATATATTCACCTAGTTTTATGTAAAAATTATTTTAATATCTGAAAAAACAGTACTGACAAAAATGTATAATTTTAAGCAAAAAATGTTTAAAATCTGTACATTTATCTTCGTTTTGTAAAATAAAGTCGATTTAAAAAAGTAATATAAAGACAGATAGTTTCTAATAAAAACATTAAATACAATGTAAAATTAACTTATTGAAAAATATTTTGTATATTAAACACATGATTTGATTGAAAAGGTACAGTTAAATAAATATGATTGTTTTTCTTGCAGGCTAAATATAAAAAAAAAAAAAAGGAAAGAGTGCCGGAGAATCATAAGCTTCATTTCTGTCTGGGTTGTGTGCGAACACACTGCTGAGTTTACCTCTTATCACTATTAAATGTAGCTTTTGTTTTCATTTGTCTGAGACTTCTTCCTCCTTATATATATTAAACAAATACACAGTAGGCTTTTTTCTTATTTTGTTTCTGGAATCACTGTAGGTCTATATGTGTCATGCCACCTTAAAATTCACTTTACCTATGCTACCCATTACATGCCAAGCAATTATGAACATTGTTTTGTCTGTGTTTCCATTACAATAACTAGGGTTACCTAATATTTGGCAATTTGTTGCTGACACCTACTTTGAGCTAAACCTACCACATTTAATTCATATAACTGAGCAGCAGTATCCCAAATCCTAAAATATGACACAGAAATAGGGCAGGAATAAAGCTCTTCAAGTGTGCTAGTGTTCTTCTCACCATTTAATGTCTTATATGGTTAGTGAAGAGCATGCCTTAGGGTCAGGGTTCACACAGTTTATTCACTCACAGTGTACTTACAGCCCAGCTTTCCTGACCCTTAAAATACCTTTATCAACACTAAGCCAAGGATTATTAGCATCTCTAGCTCCCTTTCAATAGGGCATCTTTTGAAAAATGCTTCATCCAATAATTAATCAATCAATCAATCAATCAGTCAGTCAAACCCTTTGTACTCTAAAAAGTGTGAAAGCTTCTATCTTGAATCTAGAAGCTTCACTCAGTGGACCCATATCAATAAATTCAGCTTGATTCACTTCTATGTATACCCTTAAAAATATGTTCTGATTCACCTCCATTTCTTTCTTTCTTTCTTTCTTTCTTTCTTTCTTTCTTTCTTTCTTTCTTTCTTCCTTCCTTCCTTCCTGTCTGTCTGTCTATCTATCTATCTATCTATCTATCTATCTATCTATCTATCCTTCTATCTATCTATCTATCTATCTATCTATCTATCTATCTATCTATCTATCTATCCTGTACTGTACCCTGTGCTGTTTCAGATAGAGAACACTATTCTCTGTAGTTCTTCTATCTGAAATAGTACAGAAGAAAAATTTTAAATGTATATAAACACTTATTTTTCTGAAGATTTGGAGATAAAAGCAGTAATTAAGTGCTAGATAAGAAGCAATAAAAATAAGCCATTGAAGTTTAAAATTGTACTTGAGTAATAATTGAATACACACACACATACACACACACACACACACACACACACACACACACACACACACACACACATATATATATATATATATATATATATATATAAGCATACACACACAAACACACACACACGCTTAAGCCCTTAGGCTTGCAAGGTAAGTGCTTTACTGAACTATCCTCAGCTCTTTAAAAGGTCCCCACAGAATTTTTCAGCCTTGCCACAGATCTGATTCAGGCAGAAGTGGAAGATGCTCCTTCCATAGAAAAGCTAACAGACTATGAGTGTCTCATTCTGTCTCAAATAGAATGTTGATACAGAGAATTCTGTAGAAGGGCTTGATAAATCTTGACTGTGGTCAAACCTGTGGAAAATTTTCTTGATTAATGATTGATGTGGGAAAGCAGTGCCACCCCTGGGCAGGGGCTCTTAAGGTGTGTAACAAGTGTTTTAAACATCTGATATAAAAAAGGCATTAATTAAGAAATTAACAAAACTTTTCCTAGAAAACTTTGGAACTATAAGTTGAGCATCTCTGCACCAAAACTCTCAAATCCAAAATGCTTTAAGTATTCTGAAAAATTTAAAGTGTTAACAGTACATTACAAATGGAAAATAACATGATTGCCTTTATGTGACAGGTCATAGTCACTCTTGTTGAAAATTACCTTCCAAAAATGTGTATGTAAAATATCCATAGATTTTGTGTTTAGAGTTAGTTCTTATTTCCACACTATATCACTTATATGTATTATTATATTTACATGAAGATATACAAATATATAGACAAATATATAAAGAAGAACAGAATTAGAACTGTTTTTTATTTTTAGCATTTACAAGGGTCAAAATGTAATAGGATGATGTAGAATTAAAAAAAACCCCAAAGAAATCCTATTGAGAGCTCTAATCTCTGGTCTGATTACGTCCTGGCTTTAGAGTAACTTTTTGTTTTTCCTTACCAATTTATTTTTTAAAAAAGTGGATATATATACATTTTTAAAGAGATTTTGGCATAAATTTATATGAATATTTTTGTCAGCACTTAATTCTTTTAGAGGTTTGATAGCATGCATTGAAATCCCACAAGTTACCATAAGCATTAAGTACATATAGGACAGAACCTAACATGGAAACAGATTTCTTGTTGAGTATAGATTAAGCATAATGATATGTGAATACCAAAAATAGCCACAAGGCTATTATCTTAGCTCTTGGATTATTAATGATTTAAGGTCCAGGTATACCACACTCTGAGAGGGTGCTATACACTTATTTTTTTCCTAAGAAGGACTGAGGATTTCAGGTTTTTTTTTTTTTGTTTGTTTTGTTTTGTCTTTGTTTTTCTTGAGCTTTGTATAGACTGTAAGTTGTTTCTGGGGTGTTGAGAGCTTTCTGGGATTAGTATCCAATTATCAGTGACTGCATATCTGTTCTTTTGTGAATGGGATATTTTCTAGATGCATCCATTTTCTTAGGAATTTCATAAAGTCATTGTTTCTGATAGCTGAGTAGTACTTTATTGTGTAAATATACCACAATTTTTGTATCCATTCATCTACTGAAGGAAATCTGGGTTCTTTCCAGCTTCTGGCTATTATAAGTAGGGTTGCTATGAACATTGTGGTGTATGTGTCTTTGTTGTATATTGGAGTGTCTCTGGGGTATAAGCCCAGAAGTGGAATAGCTGGATCTTCAGGTAGTACTATGTCCAAATTTCTGAGGATCTGCCAGACTGAATTCCAGAGTGGTTGTACCAGTTTACAACCCCACCAACACAGGAGGAGTGTACTTCTTTATCCGAAACCTCCCTAGCATCTGCTGTCATCTGAGTTTTTGATCTTAGCCATTCTGACTGGTGTGATGTAGAATCTCAGGGTTGTTTTGATTTGCATTTCTCTGATGACTAAGCATGTCAAGGACTTCCTTAGATGCTCCTAAACCATTCGATATTTTTCAATTGAAAACTTTTTGTTTAGCTCTGTACCCCATTTTTTAGTAGGATTGTTTCATTCTCTGGTGTCTAACTTCTTGAGTTCTTTGTATACCTTGGATATGTATACCTATCAGATATGGGGTTGATAAATATCTTTTCCCAATCTGTTGGCTGCTGTTTTGTTTTCTTGACAGTGTCCTTAGCTTTACAGAAACTTTGCAATTTCGTTAAGTCCCATTTTTTGATATTTGACCTTAGAGCTTGAGCCATTGGTGTTCTGTTCAGGAAATTTTCTCCTGTGCCTATGTGTCCTAAGGTTTTCCCTACTTTCTCTTCTTCTTCTTCTTCTTCTTTTTTTTTCTTTTTTGCTTTTGTTAGGAAGTGCTATTATGGTTTTTTCCCTTACTGCTTTAATTTTTTAAAAACAGAGGGATACATTTACAGATTTTTAAAGGCATTTTGGCATAACATTATATGAATATTTTTGTCAGTACTTTATTCTTTTAGAGGTTTGATAGCATGCATAGAAATTGAACTAGTTACCACAAGTATGAAGTACATGTAGGACAGAACGTAATGTAGAAACAGATTTCTGGTTGGGTATAGATTAAGTATAATGAATCATGAATACCAAAAAATTGCTACAGGGTATTATCTTAGCTCTTGGATTATTAATGATTTGTGGTTCAGGTGTCTACATTCTCTTCTAATAGTTTTAGTGTATCTGGTTTAATATGCACTTGAGCTTTGTAAAAGGAGATAAGAAAGGGTCTATATTCATTCTTCTGTATGCTGAGTGCCAGTTAAACCAACACCATTTGTTGAAGAGGCCGTCCTTTTTCCATTGAATGTTTACAGCTCCACTGTAAAAAATCAAGTGACCATATATGTGAGGGTTCATTTCTTGATCTTCTACTCTATACCATTGATCAACGTGCCTATCTCTGTAACAGTACCATGCAGTTTTTTAACATAATTGCCTTGTAATATAGCTTCAGGTCAGGGATGGTCATTCCCAATGATGTTTTCTTGTTGTTGAGGATGGATTTTTATATTCTAGGTTTTTCGTTATTCAGGATGATTTTGCACATTGCTCTTTCCAACTCTATGAAGAATTGGGTTGGAATTTTGATGGGGATTGCATTGAATCTGTAGATTGCTTTTGGTAAGATAGGCCATTTTTTATAATGTTGACCCTTCCAATCCATGAGAATGGGAGATATTTCCCTATTTTGAGATCTTCCTCAATTTTCTTTTTCAGAGATTTGAAGTTCTTGTCATACAAGTTCTTTACTTGCTTAGTTAGAGTCACACCAAGGTATTTCATATTATTTGTGACTATTGTGAAGGGTATCTTTTCCCTAATTTCTTTCTTCACATGTTTTTCCTTTGAGTAGAAGGCTACTGATTTGTTTGAGTTAATTTTATATCCAGCCACTTTGCTGAACTTGTTTATCAGCTGTAGGAGTTCTCTGGTGAAATTTTTGTGGTCACTTATGTACAGTATCATGTCATCTGCAAATAGTAATATTTTTACTTCTTCCTTTCTGATTTGTATCCCTTTGATATCCTTTTGCTGTCTAATTGCTCTGGCCAGGACTTCCAGTAGTATTTTGAATAGGATGGGGGAGAGTGGGCAGTCTTGTCTAGTCTCTGGTTTTAGTGGGATTGCTTCAAGTTTCCCACCATTAAGTTTAATGTTGGCTATTAGTTTGCTGCATATGGCTTTTATTAAGTTTAGGTATGGGCCTTGGATTCCTGTTCTTATCAAGACTTTTAACATGAAGGGGTATTGAATTTCTCAGCATCCAGTGAGATGACCATGTGGTTTTTATCTTTGAGTATGTTTATATAGTGGATTATGTTGATGGATTTCTATATATTAAATCATCTCTACATCCCAGGGATAAAGCCTACTTGGTCATGGTGAATGGTTGTTTTGATGGGTTTTTGGATTCAGTTTGCAAGGACTTTGTTGAGTATTTTTGTAGAACTGGATTTGTGGTCAGATATTGTGTAAATTTAGTTTTTTCTGGAATATCTTGGTTTCTCCATCTATGGTGATTGAGAGTTTTGCTGGATATAGCAGCCTGGGCTGAATCTTGTGTTCTTTTAGGGTCTGTATGATATCTGTTCAGGATCTTCTAGCTTTCATAGTCTCTGTTGAGAAGTCGGGTGTAATTCTGATTGGTCTGCCTTTATATGTTACATGACCTTTTCCCCCTACTGCTTTTAGTATTCTGTCTTTGTTTTGAACACTTGGCATTTTGACTATTATGTGTTGCAAAGAATTTCTTTTCTCTATTTGGAGTTCTGTAGGTTTCTTTAATGCTCATGGTCATCTCATTCTTAATGGTAGTGAAGTTTTCTTCTACGATTTTGTTGAAGATATTTACTGTGCCTTTTAGTTGATATTCTTCACCCTCTTCTATTCTTATTATCCTTAGGTTTGGTCTTCTCATTGTGTCCTGGATCTCCTTGACATTTTGGGTTATGAGATTTTTGGATTTTGCATATTCTCTGACTTTTGTCTATGTTTTAAATGTTGTCTTTGGCCCCTGAGATTCTCTCTTACATCACTTGTAGTCTATTGGCGATACTTGCAGCTGTGACCCCTGATTTCTTTTTTTGGTTTTCCATCTCCAAGGCTGTCTTTTATTTAGTGTTGTCTTTATCGTTTCTATTTCCATTTTCAATTCCTTCATCTCTTTGCTTCTGTTTTCCACTAGTTCTTTGATTTCTTTGAGTGTTTTTTGTGTTTCCTTCTCAAAATCTTGTATTTGTTTATGGTTTTCCTCCCATTCTTTTAAAAGTGAGTTATTCATTCTCTTCTCAAATATCTCCATCATCATCTTGAGGTATGATTTCAGGTCTGAGTCTTCTTTTTCTGGAGTGTTTAGCATTTTACTGCTTGCTGTGACAGTAGAGCTGGGTTCTGGTGTTGCCAGGTTGTCTTGGTTTCCATTGGATAAGTTCTTTTGCTTTCATCTTGCCATCTTGTTGTCTGTGATTATGTGTGGTCTTGTTGTCAGTGATTGGTACCTATCTCTCTCATGTACCTGAGGGTCTGAGGTTTTAGCAAGAAAACTGCTTCCCAGTATTTGGATTTTGGTGGGCAAGCAGTGAGTTCTGGCAGCCGTGACTCAGCTCTGTCTCTGTGGGCTCATATGTGGGAGCTCTTGTGAGGCTGTTCTGGTAGCTTAGCCCTGTGCCCACAGGTCCTGAGTACTACTGGCCGGGACCTGGTTCTTTTTCTAGGCCACTACAGACCCTTTTCCCAATAGCACAGTACTTTCTGCTCTCCGAGGATGCCTGATTTGTTCTCCCTAGGCCTATGTGTCTGACTTCTCTGTAGTCTAGGTGTAATAGGGTCTGTAGAGTTGAATTTCTAGCACTGCTTTTCCTGGGCAAACTACAGCTCCTACTGACAAGGGCTTGTGCCTTACTGTGGACCTTTGTGTCTAGACTTTGAGCCAGGAATTTTCAGGCAGATCCTGTGTCCCTCTGCCAGAGTTCCGACTCAACTGAACCAGAGGGCTGCATTTTTTTGAGTGCTTGGCCTAGACCTCTTTTGAGCTTTGGCTACTCACTACGCAGTCTCACAAGGCCTGTGTCTCTGGATCTCCATTGTTCCAGGTGGCGAATGGCCTGAGCATTTGGTGTGCACCCAAGGGTTTTCCGGGCTGATACCAAGTCCCTATGTCAAAGTTCCTGCTCCCTGAACTAAAGGGAGAGCTGCGTTTTCCACGTGCTAAGCCTAGACCTCTTTGTGCTTTGGCTACTCCTGGTGCAGTCTCACTAGGTCTGTGTCCCTGGATCTCCACTGTTCCATGTAGCAAAATAGAGTTACTTTTTTTGAGGTAGTAATTTCAAAGTTTCATAGAAGGCCAATCGAGGGAAATTTTATTTATTTACCTTCTAGTCAAAGAATTGAAATCTACTTCTGGGTGCATATATGGCTTTGTCAACTCCCTTAGAAGTTAACCAAGTTGGCTGAGTAAACCTCCTTGACAAGGGACTGTCTCTCAAAAAACTAGCTCATCTTAAGTCATACTAAGAATATAGGGAGAATAATTAGTACCTTGATGAGGTAATCTTCTTTTTCTTCCCAGAGTTCCTATCCCTTAACAGTTACTACTCTCCACCATGAAGCTATGTTGGTTTGATCAACTTTCTGAGTGCTGGCGCAGAGAGGTGCAACTTTACTCTTCTTTTCTTCTGTATTTTAGATACTGACCAGAGCCTAAGTACTTGTTTTATGAATTTTTAGTTTTTTTCATTCTTTTTCTTTATAGCACCCCTCCTTGCTATATGGTTGAGTTCTGTTTTTGCAATATCTGTTGATTCTCAGTCAATGTCTGTTGCTGTGGAGAGACACCACAACCAAAGAAACTCTTATGAAAGAAAAGTTTAACTAGGGCTGGCTTCATAAGCTTAGTCCATTACCATCATGGTAGGCACTATGACTGCATGTAAACAGACCTGGAAATGTGGCTGAGAGCTCTACATCCTGCTTTGCAGGTAGAGAGTGATTCTGGACATGGCATGGGCTTTTGAAATATCAAAGCTGACCACCAGTGATCACTTCCTCTAGCCAGGTCACCCCTAAGTCCTTCTAATCCCTTAAAATAGTGTCACTCCCTGGTGACTAAGCATTCAAATATACCAGGCTATGGAGGCCATTTTTATTCAAACCATCATGCTTAAATTTCTTGCATTGATTAATCCTTTCAAAGTAATCTAAAGGCATTTTTACTCTGGTGAATGGATTCAGAAGTTCTGCATAAAATTTTTGGCTACTGACAAGGTCCTAGAAGTAGCAATTTATTGGCTGTTAGAGACTAATTATGGTGCACCATGTGAAATAAGAACAATTCTGCATTTTGGCAAGGCATATCACAACAGGAGCCTTACCGTGTTTATCCTTCAGAAATAAATTTCTTGGCTTTTTCTTGTTTTTAAGATGTGGTAAAGTGACAAATTAAAATTCACAGCTTATCAATGTGACAGAAGATTAAAAATAGAGGGATTTATAAACAAACCTTTATATTTCAAAAAATGTAAGAAGTGCTTTATGAATTTTTCAGTTTGTGTTTTTCAGGGGAAAAAAACACATTTGATCTACATTTGATTGACTGAAAGATGAAAGTCAAGCTGGTTTAATTTAAAGTGACTTACTTTCATTATACAATGTCATCTCTTATTTTCAGTAAGGATAGAAGAAATTGAGTGAGAATATTGAAAAATGATTTTAATGCTCCCTAAAGAAATTGTAACATGAGCTGGAACATGTGGGTGATTTGGGTGGCAAAGTCTTCTAGGGTGTCTAATCATTTTCAACACAATTTTTGTGACTGAAATGTTATAAACCAAGAAAAGTACCTTTATTTTCTTAGATTAAAAAGACAAGAGGAGAAAGAACAAAACCGACAAACTTTTAAATCTCTTTGTTCCATTTGTAAATAAGGCAGTGAACAAGGGTGACTCACAGGACAGGATGTAAACACAACTTTAATTTTGCCACCTATTGCTTTTTAAAAATTTACTCACTGGCAAAAATTCCTCTCCCCTCTGGATGACAACTGTTTCCATTCTTTCTTTGGCTCACATTTAGGTGGTAGACCATACTTTAGATTTGGGTAAAAAGCAGAATCTATCCAATGCTAGATTTTCTACATCCCAGTGCTGATCAAATTATGTCCTGGTTTTGTTAGTTTTGTTAGTAGTAGGATAGCAATCAATTCCAGCTTGTTGGTTTTTCCATTTTCTTGGAACACCTTTTCTCATCTCTCTCTTTTCTTTACTTCAATGTATTGTCTATCCTTGAAGATAAGATATGCTTCTTATAAATAACAACAGAAAGATTAGTCTTGTAATCTTTTCAACTTGCTGGTACTTTTTTAGTTGAGGAATTGAAGTCACTAATGTGTACTTAAATTTATTATTGACAAGTCTGTGTTTATTGATTTGCATCTTGCTTTGTATTTTCAATTTTGCATCCCACATGTATAAATATCACTAAATAATCTCAGTAAACTTTATATATATATATATATATAATATTTAAATGTAACATTAATATTCAATTAGTATAAATGAGATTTATATTAAGTCTCAATGTAAATTTGAGAGGGGGATTATGGGTGTATGGGACAAGTTAAAGGAGAAGGGAAGGGCACATATGATGAAAAATATTGTTTTTATGTAAGGCATCAAAATTTTTGGTATTAAAATTTCTCTCGGGGCAGGGCCCGCTGTGCCCATCCTGAAGGCTGGAGGCCTCTGAGGGACGGACGGCAAAGGTGGCGGTGGTGGAGGGCGCGGGCGGCAAGGGCAGGGGGGCTGGGACTGGAACATCCGCGGGGACCCGACCAGCCTCCCCAGCTCCTACCCGCAGGCTGCGAGCATGCCGACCAGGGGGCAGGGTGGGCACCAGACCGGGCGAGGGCGAGATAGACTTACATGTGTGGGAAGCCAGACCAGAAACATTCTGAGTCAAGAGCTGGGATTCTGAAGTGTGGAAAGCACCGAGACGTGCAGATGAGTGAACTTGACCAGCTGCGTCAGGAAGCAGAGCAACTGAAGAACCAAATTAGAGATGCTGGTAAAGCTTGTGCAGATGCGACTCTTTCTCAGATCACAAACAACATTGATCCTGTGGGAAGAATCCAAATGCGAACCAGAAGGCACTGAGGGGACATTTGACAAAGATTTATGCCATGCACTGGGGAACACACTCAAGGCTCCTTGTCAGCGCCTGTCAGGATGGAAAGCTCATCATCTGGGACAGCTACACCACAAACAAGGTTCATGCCATCCCTCTGCGCTCCTCTTGCATCAGGACCTGTGCATACGCTCCTTCTGGGAATTACGTGGCCTGTGGTGGCCTGGATAACATCTGCTCCATTTACAATCTGAAAACTCGTGAAGAGAATGTGCCTGTGAGTCGTGAACTGACTGGACACACAGGTTATCTGTCCTGTTGCCGGTTCCCGGAAGACAATCAGATAGTTATCAGTTCTGGAAACACCACATGTGTCCTTTGGGACATCGAGACCGGTCAGCAGACAACCACGTTTACTGGACACATTGGAAATGTCATGAGCCTGTCTCTTGCTCCTGACACCCGACTGTTTGTTTCTGGTGCTTGTGATGGTTCAGCCAAGCTCTGGGATGTCCAAGAAGGGATGTGCCGGCAGACCTTTACAGGACATGAGTCCGACATCAATGCCGTATGTTTCTTTTCCAACGGCAATGCCTTTGCCACTGGCTCAGACGATGCTACATGCAGGCTGTTAGACCTTCGTGCAGACCAGGAGCTCATGACCTACTCCCATGACAACATTATTTGTGGTATCACATCTGTTTCCTTCTCCAAGGGTGGCCGCTTCCTCCTCCTCGCTGGGTATGAGAACTTCAGCTGTAATGTCTGGGATGCACTCAAAGCTGACAGAGCAGGTGTCTTAGCTGGACACGACAACCGAGTCAGCTGCTTGGGGGTAACTGATGATGGCACGGCTGTGGCAACAGGGTCCTGGGACAGCTTCCTCAAGATCTGGAACTAAGGCCAGTAGCAGGTGGGTGGCTGCCATGGCGACTGGAAGACCATTCCAGCCTTGAAGCGTTACAGCGATAGCATATCCTATCCAACCAATCTAACATGGACACCCACACCTCCCCTCAGAACTTCAAAAGGGCAAGATCTTTTTTTCTTCACTTATTGCTGAAACCAAGAGCACAACTTCCATTAAGAGAAGGATCTCTGTGCTGTAAACTAAAACAAATTGTGCATCCTCCCCCACCCCCAGGGCCATTGACTTTGTTCTTTTTTTTTGTTTTGTTTTGTTTCTGTTTTGTTTTGTCTTGGTTAAAATTTAAAAGGAAATACTACAATAAAAATGTTAACCAGAAAAAAAATTCTCTCCAGAAAGACACTAGAAAATGGAAAAATATCCTGTGTTCATGGGTTGGCAGAATTAATATGAAAATGACCATCCTACCAAAACCACTTTTATGGATTAAATGCAATCCCAAACAAAATACACACAACATTTTTACAGAAATTAAAAACAAATCCTGAAAAAAAATACTAACACTAGAAGGATTGTCATTCCAGACTTTATATATATGTATGCATATATATGTATATATATGCATGTGTATATGTATATATTATAGAGCTTAATACTAAAACTGCAATAATAAATACAGCTATACTAATAAAAATAATATGTACCAGTACAAAACAGATGTATAGAGCAGTGGAATAAAATAGAAAACCTAAACATGTGTAGTCATAGCTATAGTAGTCTAATAAGTAGAGAGCATTCCTTCCAGACATCACAATGGAGTTTCCGTTGAATTGGAAGAGCACACATCCCCCTGCCTGACCGCTTTGGGCTTTCGATGTCCTTGAGCCACCAGGCTAAGAAAGAAATAACAGATTCAGGAAGGGTGATTGATCCAGATTACCAAGCAGAAATTAAATTGCTTCTCCACAATGGAGGTAAGAAAGATTATGCCCTCCTATTGAATAGATAGTTTAGGGCATCTCTTGGGACTATCATGTCCTGTGATTAAAGGCAACGGGAAACTACAACAACCTAATCCAAGCAAAACGATAAAGTTCCTGCAGTTTAGGGATGGGGAGACCCTTTTCACCCTTACTCTCAATTTTTCTCCTTTAATCTCTTGTTATCCTCCAATCATTCTGTGCTTACCGTGACCCTTTGTCTTAACTGTTGTATTTTCAAGGTACAAAATCAGATGTGGCATTGGTTATGGAAAAACAGGAAAAAATACCCTTGAAAGTGCTAACACACAAAGCTTAAAAAACTCATTCACAATCTGTCTCATAACTGGCCACTGTTTTTAGTTTCTGCTTAATGTCAATATTATTTTAAGAGAAAATATTAAAATGATTTTATTGTTCCTCAGATCCGTTTACAAAAAAAAAAAATCAGAGTGTTTTGCTTGTATGCATGATTGCTGAAATGATGTGCCTGTTATTTTGAGGTTAAAAAAGGTACATGTGCAGAGCCATAGAAGCATGTACAGACAGTTTTCTCTCAGTTTCTCATACATGTGATGTTCTGTGAGTTAGAAAGACTAAAAGGAATGGGCATGTTGGGCTACCCTGTCCTTTCCCACCATGCTCACTTACTTCACTCTGGTGGACACAGTGAGCTAAGTCACAGAATTAAAATGAATAGGAGGGTGGGGTCTACGATGGTTTTTTCTCTTTAAAGTAAACTAGGAGTCATGAGTTCAGGATGGTTTCTAAGGTCTTACCAGCTACAGAGAAAAGTATACCTTGATTCTCGCTAGCTCCCATTCATTGTGGATCGCTGGGAGTATGTGCCATTGTACTTCACAAACCCTATATGTCAACAGGCCATCAAGGAATGAAAGACACTGGAATCCTTAGATTTCAAGTTCAAAGTCACCATTATGCTATAGTTTGGGGCTGGCATTTATCTGGTGCTATTGGGAGGTAGTAGAAACTGTAAGAGGTAAGTCTACTGGGAGGTTTCAGAGCATTAGTTATGCCCTCAGAGGGGAATTTGGCACTCTTGTCTTAGCCTCTCCACTTTTTCATGTTCTGGTCATGAGATGCACAGATTTGTTCTGGCCAGGTTTTTGCCTTGAGGTACCGCTTATGTCAGAGGTTTAGAAACAGCAGGGATTGACCTGGGCCTCTAAATCCATGTGCCAGAGTCATCCTTTCCTCTGGTTGGAGGTTTTGTTATAAAATAAAATCTGATTAATGAAAATTATGAAGAATTTTTATACAAAAAGTGTCAATCCAAGCATTGAAGATGGGTGGGGAGAGTTCCTACATGTAGCACTTTTGCTCCAGGGCAGTCTCATGGTTCTGGAGAGGCTCCTGTCTCACTGAACATCCGGGGTTTGGGGGAAGCAGACCCCAGCCGTGAGGCCCACATCTGTGCCAAGTTCAACTCTTCTATGTAGCTGAAAAATGATTTTCGCATGCAGTGGCACCTCCAGTTTTCCTTTAGCACCAAAGTAGCTCTGCTCACCCAGTTTCTGGGCCTTCCACGTGGTCTCATTGAAATACCCTCACTCCTAGCAGGTGAAGCTTCACAGCCACTCTGTCTTCAGGAGTCGGACCACTGACAGTTCCCAACACAGTACCTTCTCTTTAATCACAGAATCTTCTCCCTCGCCCTGCTCTCTCAAATCTCGCATCTTCCCTGTAGCGGCAAGCTAATTTCAGACTTTGATCTGGTTTTGGAAAAATCTGCATTTTTTTCCCCCTAAAGATTCACTTGGTGTGTGATATCAGCTCTATCTTAGTGCCTCAGCTGCAACTTCCAAATTAAGTATTCCATTTCATGTAAATGATCATACTGAGCGCTGAGCATGCCACAGGGCGCACGGATTCAGCATGTTGAACAGTTAGGCCTTTCTGAGTTCTTTAAGGAAGTGTACCACTTGGATGACTGAGAGTGTGCTTGCTGAGAACAGTATGTTGTGAGCTCTCAGTTGTCTGGAGCACAAAGAACTTGGGCCACTGATTTAAAACATGCTGCTTATGTGTTGGCCTGTGGAGCTCAAGCGTTTTCTAGAGCATTACCTAAGCCAATTTCTTTGTGTGGAGATAATAAGCTGGGGATACAGGCTCTGTCTAATCTATGGCTCCTTCTGGTCTCTGCTTCTTTCTGTATTACCTGGTGGAAGTTATTTGACTTTCCTAAATGATGATTCCTCATCTGTGAAATAGGATTCTATCAACTCTACAAGGGTATTTGATGACGTAACACAGGTAGAAGTCCCAGAGAGTTAGTGAAAGCTATTATTATTGTTTTTTTTTTTTTTTTGTAATAGACAACTTGGAAGGTGTCATGTTTATTTTCGAGAGGGACAAAATTGTTATTTAAATTGCAACAGACATAAGCCCTTTAGAAGCAATATATTTCATTGTTAGTTTAATAAAACCCCTTACTGTGAGGTTGTCTGTTTATAGAAATAAGACCTTAGGGATTGGCATTTATTTAAAGATTTAAGAATCATCCTAAAGGATCTGTATAACGAAACCAAAAATAAACCGAAACAAAACAAAAATCCTAGGAGTTTCACATGAACACAATAGTGATGTCAATCTAACCTCATCACCTACTCAACAAGACATGTCACATGTGGCAAATGGTATGGATTCTGCTGAAGATTTTACAGGAGAGTGCCGGAAGAATTTTACATCTTAGGAGACCAGCCTTTACTTTCAGAAATCTTGCTGGGAGTAACCCATAAGTGCACTTATCTCTCCTTGGCCTTCAAGATGCTTGCTTCCATTTGTCACTATTTGCAAGCTTCACTTTCTCTTTTTCTCATTCTCCTCATTAAAGCAGTAAACACCATACAACATTTAGTTCACCATTTTAACTACC
The DNA here is from genome assembly GCF_963924665.1 of Micromys minutus. Taxonomy (NCBI): domain Eukaryota; kingdom Metazoa; phylum Chordata; class Mammalia; order Rodentia; family Muridae; genus Micromys; species Micromys minutus. The sequence goes on along the minus strand of NC_137969.1, from coordinate 209,990,419 downwards.
TTTAAGCACACAGATTGGCAGTATGAGTATATCCATATCTCCATACAAAGGATATATGGGATATTTGTCTCTTGCCTACTAGAATTGCACATCCCAGGACAGAAATCCTACCTCTTCTTTTGCATCCAGAACTTGGTAACTATTGTGGTTTGCATATGAAAAATCTACCTAAGAAGCTGATGTTTTCAAGGCTTGGTCTGTAGCTAGTATCCCTGAGAGGTACTGGGCCACAAGTCACTAACTCATCAGTACAACGACTATGAAGTGCTCAGTTAGCCGATGGGAATGTTAGGAGGTGGAGACTGGCTGGAGAACTATATCACTGAAAGCATGCCTTTGAGAAGATTCTCCCCAACCCCTTCCCATCTCTTTCACTATTCTCTGTCGGATCTGGGGTGAGCAGTGGTATATTCAGATACAATGTACTCCTTTAATATGATCATACACAGAGCTAAAACATGGCTGGAAACCTCTGAAGCAGGGAACCAGAACAAATATTAACTCCACGATAAGTGTGTGACTTGGAAGTGTTTTCTTTTTTTTTCTGTTCTTTTCTTTTCTTTCTTTCTTTCTTTCTTTCTTTCTTTCTTTCTTTCTTTTTTTTTTGCCAATAATCTTAACTTTTGATGTTGTATCATTTGGCTACTTTTGCTATTTTTGCCTGTATTTTTGTTGGCCTATGCAAGGAACCTTCACCAAATCCACTGTCTTAAACTTTTTTTTAACCCATCCACGTTTTCTTCTAGTTTCAGTTTTGGGTTTTGTACTTAGAAATTTAGTCTATTTTACATGTAATATAAGGAAGAGTCCAGCTTTGCATTTTTTCTTTTTCTTTAATTTTTTGCTTGAATTTCCTAAGCCCTTCATTTGTTAAAAAGATTGTGACTTTGATGCAAGCATTTGAGGTTTAGTTTTATGCTCCTCTGTCGATTGGATTGCATTTCTGTCTTTTTGTCAGCAATATAGTTTTAATTATTCTACCTTGTAGAAGGTTTTGAAATCAAGAAGTGTGACTGCTACAATGATGTCATTTTGAAAGGTTATATCAGTTATTCTTTCTGGTGCTAGTAACCAATTATCAGCAACTGCATATTATGTCTGTTGTTTTGTGACTGGGTTATCTCACTCAGGATGATATTCTCTGTATGCACGATTTTCCTAAGAATTTAATAAAGTCATTGCTTCTGATAGCTGATTAGTACTCCATTGTGTAAATATACCACAATTTTTGTATCCATTCATCTACTGAAAGACATCTGGGTTCTTTCTAGCTTCTGGCTATTATAAATAGGGCTTCTATGAACATTGTGAAGCATGTGTCTTTGTTGTATGTTGAAGAGTATCTGGGGTATATGCCTACAAGTGGAATAACTGGTAGTACTATGTCCAATTTTCTGAGGAACTGCCAGACTAATTTCCAGAGTGGTTGTACCAGTTTACAACCCCACCAACTGTGGAGAAGTGTTCCTCTTTCTCCGAATCCTCACCAGCATCTGCTGTCATCTGAATTTTTGATTTTAACCATTCTGACTGGTGTGAGGTAGAATCTCAGGGAGGTTTTGATTTGTATTTCCCTGATGACTAAGATGTCGAGCACTTCCTTAGATGCTTCTCAGCCATTCCATGTTCCTCAATTAATAACTTTTTGTTTAGCACTGTACCCCATTTTTAAATAGGATTTTTGATTCTCTGATGTCTAACTTTTTGAATTCTTTGTATACCTTGGATATTAGGCCTCTATGAGATGTGGAATTGGTAAAGATCTTTTCCCAATCTTTTTGCTGCCGTTTTGTTTTCGTGACAGTGTCCTTAGCCTTACAGAAACTTTGCAATCTCATTGAGTCCCATTTGTTGATATTTGACCTTAGAGCTTGAGGCATTGGTGTTCTTTTCAGGAAGCTTTTTCCTGTGCCCATGAGTTCTAAGGTTTTCCCTACTTTGCCTTCAAATAGTTTCAGTGTACCTGGTTTAATGTGGAGATCTTTGATCCACTTGCACTTGAGCTTTGTACAAGGAGATAAAAAAGGGTCTATTTTCATTTTTCTGCATGGTGAGTGCCAGTTAGAACAACACCATTTGTTGAAGAGGCTGTCCTTTTTCCATTGAATGTTTATAACTCCTTTGTCAAAAATTAAGTGACCATATATCTGAGGGCTTACTTCTGGATCTTCTATTCTATTTCATTGATCCGTGTGCTTATCTCTGTCCCAGTACCAAGCAGTTTTTAACACAATTGCCTTGTAATATAGCTTGAGGACAGGGATGGTGATTTCTGCAGATGTTTTCTTGTTGTTGAGGATGGATTTTGCTATTCTAGGTCTTTTGTTATTTCAGATGAAATTGCACATTGCTCTTTCCAATTCTATGAAAAATTGGGTTGGAATTTTGATGGGGATAGCATTGAATCTATAGATCACTTTTGGTAAGATAGCCATTTTTACAATTTTGATCCTTCCAATCCATGAGCATGGGAGATCTTTTCATTTTCTGAGATCATCTTGATTTTCTTTTACAGAGATTTGAAATTCTTGTCATACAGGTCCTTCACTCAGTTAGAGTCACACCAAGGTATTTCATATTGTTTGTGACTATTGTGAAGGGTATTTTTTCCCTAATTTCTTTCTCCGCATGTTTGCCCTTTGAGTAGAGGAAGACTACTGATATGTTTGAGTTAAATTTATATCCAGCCACTTTGCTGAACTTTTTTATCAGCTGTAGAAGTTCTCTGGTGGAATTTTTGAGGTTATTTACCTACACTATCATGTCATCTGCAAACAGTGATGTTTTTACTTCTTCCTTTCCAATTTGTATCCCTTCGATTTTGTTTTGCTGTCTAATTGCCCTAGCCAGCACTGCCAGTACTATGTTGAATAGGTTGGGGGAGAGGGGGCAGCCTTGTCTAGTTCCTGATATTAGTGGGATTGCTTCAAGTTTTCCGTCAAGTTTGATGTTTGCTATTGGTTCGCTGTATATATATATATTATGTTTAGGTATGGGCCTTGGATTCCTGTTCTTTCCAAGACTTTTAACATGAAGGGGTGCTGAATTTTGTCAAATGCTTTCTCAGCATCTAGTGAGATGACCATTTGTTTTTTTTCTTTGAATTTTTTTATATGGTGGATTATGTTGATGGATTTCTTTATATTAAACCACCCCTGCATCCTAGGGATGAAGCCTACTTGATCATGGTGAATGATCATTTTGATGTATTCTTGGATTCAGTTTGCAAGTATTTTGTTGAATATTTTTACATCAATGTTCATAAGTGAGATTGGTCTGAAGTTCTTTCCTTGTAGGGTCTTTGTGTGGTTTAGGAACGAGGGTTATTGTAGCCTCAAAAAATGAGTTAGGTAGCGTTCCGTCTGATTTTATTTTGTGGAATAGTTTGGTGAGTATTGGTATTAAGTCATCAATAAAGGTCTGATAAAATTCTGCACTGAACCTGTCTGGACCTGGACTTTTTTTGGTTGGGAGGCTTTTGATGACTTCTTCTATTTCTTTAGGTGTTATGGGGTTATTTAGATCATTTACCTGGTCCTGGTTTAACTGTAGCATCTGTTATCTGTCTAGGAATTCATCCATTTCCTCTAGATTTTCCAGTTTTTTTGAGTATAGGCTTTTATAATAGGATCTGATGATTTCTGAATTTCCTCAGTTTCAGTTGTCTGACTCCACTTTCATTTTTGATTTTGTTAATTTGAATACTCTCACTTTGCCCTTTAGTAAGTCTGGCTTAGACTTTGTCAAGCTTTTTAATTTTCTCAAAGACCAGCTCTTGGTTTTGTTGATTCTTTGAATGCTTCTTTTTGTTTCTATTTGGTCAATTTCTGCTCTGAGTTTGATTATTTTTTGCTGTCTACTCCTCCTGGGTTTATCTGCTTCCTTTTGTTGTAGAGTTTTCAACTGTGCTGTCAAGTTTCTAGTGTATGCTCTCTCCAGTTTTGTTTTGGTAACTCTCAGAGCTATGAGTTTTCCTCCCAGTACTGCTTTCATTGCATCCCATAGGTTTGGGTATGTTGTGTTTTCATTTTCATTATATTCTAGAAAATCCTTAATTTCTTTCTGTATTTCTTCTTTGACCATGGTATTGTTTAATAGAGCATTGTTTAGTTTCCATGTATATATGGACGTTTTGTTGTCTTGGTTGTTATTAAAGACCAGCCTTATACCATCGTAATCTTATAAGATACATTGGAATATTTCAATCATCTTATATTTATTGAGGCTTGTTTTGTGACCGATTATATTGTCTATTTTGGAGAAGGTGCCGTGAGGTGCTGAGAATAAGTTGTATTCTTTTGTTTTAGAATGATATGTTCTGTAGATGTCTATCAATTCCAATTGGTTCATAACCTCTGCTAGTTTCACTGTGTCCTTGTTCAGTTTCTATTTCTATGATCTATCCATTGATAAGAGTGGGGTGTTGAGGTCTCCCACTATTATTGTATGGGGTGCAATGTATTTTTTGAGCTTTAGTAGGGTTTCTTTTATGGATATGGGAGGTCTTTTATTTGGGGTATATATGTTATGGATTTGGAGTTCCTCCTGACAAATTTTTTTAGTCACAAGCAAAAAGGTTTTTCCTTATCTTTTTTTGATAACTTTTGCCTGAAAATCGACTTTATTATTTATTAGAATTGCTACTCTAGCTTGTTCTTGGGGCTGTTTGCTCGGAAGTTATTTTCCCAACCTTTTACTCTGAGATAATGTCTGTCTTTGTCCCTGTGATGAGTTTCCTGTATGCCTCAAAATGCTGGATTCTCTTTTTTGTATCTAGTCTTATAGCCTATGTCTTTTTATTGGGGAATTGAGTCAGTTTATGTTAACGGATATTAAGAAATATTGCTTGTTGTTTCCTGCTATTTTTGCTTTTAGTAGTAGAATTGTGCCTGTGTGTCTTTCTTCTTTAGGTTTTCTTGCTTAGGTATTTTCTTATTTTTACTCCGATGTAGTTTTCCTCCTTGTATTGGGTTTTCCACCTATAATTTGTTGTGGTGCTAGGTTTGTGGTCAAATATTGTGTAAATTTAGTTTTGTCCTGGAATATCTTGACCTCTCCATCTATAGTGATTGAGAGTTTTGCTGGGTATAGCAGCTTGGGCTGACACCTGTGTTCTCTTAGGGTCTGCATGATGTCTGTCCAGGATCTTCCTTCTAGCTTTCATAGTCTCTGTTGCACAGTGGCGCGTGATTCTGATTGGTCTGCCTTTATATGTTAAATGACCTTTTCCCCTTACTGCTTTTAGTATTCTTTCTTTGCTTTGGGTACATGGCATTTTGCCTACTATGTGCTGGGAGGAATTCCTTTTCTGGCCCACTCTATTTGGAGTTCTGTAGATTTCTTTTATGCTCATGGTCATCTCATTCTTAAGGGTAGGGAAGTTTTCTTCGATAATTTTGTTGAAGATATTTACTGTGCCTCTTAGTTGATATTCTTTGCCCTGTTCTATTCCTATTATTTATAGGTTTGGTCTTCTCATTGTGTCCTGGATCTCCTGGACATTTTGGGTTAGGAACTTTTTGGCATTTGCATCTTCTCTGACTGTTTTGTTTATGTTTTCAATGTTGTCTTTGGCCCCTGAGATTCTCTCTTGTAGTCTGTTTGAGATGCTTGCATCTGTGACTCCTGATTTCATTTTTAGGTTTTCCACCTCCAGTGTTGTCTCTTTTACTGTTTTCTTTATTGTTTCCATTTCCATTTTAAATTTCTTCTTCAATTCCTTCACCTTTTTGGTTATGTTTTCCTCTTGTTCTTTCATTTCTTTGAGTGTTTTCATGTTTTCTCTTTAGAACCTTCTATTTCTTTATGCTTTTCCTCCCGTTCTTGTTTAAAGTTCTCCATCACAATCTTGAGGTAAGATTTCAGGTTTGAGTCTTTCTTTTCTTTTGTGTTTGCATTCTGCTGGTTGCTTTGATGGGAGAGCTGGGTTCTGATGTTGCCAGGTTGTCTTGGTTTCTAATGGGTAAGTTCTTTTGCTTTCCTCTTGCCATCCTGTTGTCTGTGATTATTCGTGGTCTTGTTGTCAGTGATTCTGTCCCATTTCTCCTGTGTACCTGGCCTGTGTCCCTGGATCTACACCATTTTAGGTGGCAAATTGCTTGAGCGTTTGATCTACATGCAAGGGCCTTCCAAGTGGACCTGAGGCTCTATGGCAGAGTTTCTGCTCCCCAGGACCAACCGGTGGGTGGCACCTACTGTGCGCTAGACCCAGCCCTCTCTGTACCCTGGCTACTTGCAGCGCAGTCTCGCCAGGCCTGTGTCCCCGTTTTTCTGCTGTTCCCGGTGACAAATGGCCTGAGCATTTGATTATTACACCAGGGTCTTCCAGGTAAAAACAGTATCCCCAAGGCAGAGTTTCTGCTTCCCTGAACCAATGGGGGGCACTTTCTGAGCATCAGGCCTAGCCCTCTCTGTACCTTGGCTATTAACAGGTCACCAGGTCTGCATCCCTGGATCTCCGCTGTTCTTGGTGGAAAATGGCCTGAGCATTTGGTCTTCATGCAAGGGCCTTCCAGGTGGAAACCGAGTCCCTATGGCAGAGTTCCTGCTCCTCTGAACCAGTTGGGGGCTCCATTTCTCAAATAGGGCCACTGGGGTTTTAAGAGACTATCCATTCTGTCTCTGCATTGCTTTGGGTGGTATAGGTATTTTAATAATGTTGTTTCCAGTCCACAAACACAGGAAATCTTTACACTTCTTTTCTAACTTTATGTTGATGTTTCATAGATTCCAGTGAACACAAATCTATTTTTAAGTTATCTTTAAGTTTATCCCTATATTTTTACCTTTTTGAGTAGATGAGATTCTCTCCTAATTTTTTTATAGCAGTTATTCCAAGGATATAGAAATGCAACTGAGGTAAAGCAACATGTTGCTTTTTCACATTTCTTGTCTAGTCGTTCTGGCTAGGACTTTGAGAGTATTAATAATTGCTATTTGACCTTGAGTTACTTGCCCAATGTTGCTGAATTTCAGTTTCCTTTCCTTTGAAATGTAGATGATGCTGGAGGTTTCCCTTTAAGGGCTATGGAGGTTAAAGGTATAATTTCACTTACTATTATGAAGTCATCGACATACATATACATAGCCTCTTTTTTCGTGAAGGATCCCTTAAAATGTGTGAAAAGTGATGGGTTCTCTTCACCCCAGCATGCCCATCCTGAGTTACTGAAGAACTGTACTGTGTGCTCAAAAATGCTGGCTATTTTTATAATTATTACTTGCTGTAATGGCTATTCCTGGTTGTCAACTTGAATATATCTGGAAGGAACCACAGTCCAGAATAGGGTGGCTTACCTTTGATCCTGATCTTGAGGCATAGAGGCTATGAATCTTAGGACACCAAGGCAAGGAAATCTCTGAGCTCAAGGTCATCTGGGACAAAGCAAATCCCAGATCCAGGTGTGTTGGTACATACCTTTAATCTGGGACACACCTTCTGTTGTAGATCCACATAAGGGCATTGGAAGAAGGAAGGCTTGCACTCTTAACCTGATTGCCTTGTGGGACTGAGCATCTGCTAGATCCTTGGACTTTTACTCACAGCTGCTGCTGGCCATTGTTGGGTGAGTTGGACTACAGACTATAAGTCACCAGCAAATTCTCTTACTATGTAGAGACTACCCCTAAGTCCTGTGACTCTAGAGAAGCGTGACTAACACACTTTCTCTGAGTGTGTTAGTACTTATGATACTGCTGGCTCATCTTTCCTTGTTGTGCTTCATAGAGATTCCATAGAGGATCTGTTGCACAATCATCTTACATCTGAGATGCTTTCTAATGGCATGTGTTTATTAAAGCACATTTAACATAGTATAACTTCATAAAGTACCCTTGCTAGAGAGATTGCCTTATTGCATTTCATAGATATTTGCAGGGAAGCTTTTATTATCAATGCATTGTCCTCAGTGCAATGGCTGAGAACTTTTTTGCTGCATGGTTAGCAGAATGTAGACAGTGCCTGCCCTGCAGTATCTGTGGTCAGTTCAGACATTCTGAAATCTTGTTTAGGTTGCATTAGGGTGCACTGTATTTGCTTTCTGGTATGAATAGTACAGAATTTGTAGAAAGATGAAGTATAGTTTTAGGGATTACTTTCATGGATTAAAAATTCAGCAAAATTGGCTTAAGAGTAGGTACATTTTTCTTAAGCATTTACTGAGATCTCACAGACTTAGAGTATATAACTGGAAATAACTGGTCCCATGGGACTAGAACCTTAACATGATCTTTCTCTCTCATATTAGGACAAGGGTGGCAGGCAGCTCCTAAGATGTCCAAGGGAACTACTGCTCCTGTTATTTGTACCTTGTACAATCATTTCCTCTTGAGTTTGGGCTGAATGTACTGATCTGTTTCTACAGTTGGAGGTAATTGTGCACCACTTTCAAGTTAGGTTTAAAAAGATGACTTCAATCTTCTGTGTGTGCATTTTATCTTTTTCTGAAGATATTTTCTGGAGAATAAAGCAAACTTTTTTTTTGTTTCATTTTGTTTTGTTTTTGCAGCAAGTATAGAACCTCTTGTGAGTTTAGTATAATGCATAGTGTGGTAAAATAATGAGGTGTCCCATAGTTTCTGAGTTCTTCCATATAAAAACCCATGAGTAATAAGTCTGATAATAATTTGAGCTTGTAAGTAGGTGCCTTATCTACAGTTAAGTTACTGCAACTTGAAATAGTTAAATCTCCAGTTTGTAGTCTTATCAGTCTAAGATACTTTGAGCCAACATCTCCTAGCCAAAACTCTTGAGACTCCTGAACTACCAAAACTGAGACAGAATGCATTTGATGTTTGAGTTGCTGAGTTTTGTAGTTTGTTATTCGGCAATAGGTCGTAGTATCTTTATGGTGCCAGGAAGTTGTGTGCTGCTACAGTGAAAATCCAAAATATGGTTCTGGCTTTGGAAGCAGACAGTGTTTTGTGCAATGTGTTAGTGAAAGTCCAAGTAGTTTTAAGAAAACTGCCAATAGAGGCCTCCTGCTTATGCATAAGAGCTATTTCTGCAAAGGTAAAGAAAGCTTTCTGTGTTGGGGTAAAGAGAGCCACAGTATTGCTGCAATGGTGAAGAAGAAGAAAACGTGCTTCATGAAGTGGATGATGTAGTGTGAACGAATGTGAATGGGCCAGGATGATGAAATATACGTAAAGATTGTCAAACACAAAGGAACCAAAATTTATTGTTAAAAATTTCTTTCTAGGTGGAAAATGAGCCCAATTTTAAAGAATGCTTTTGTTTAATGATAAAACCCAAAGCCCCATCAACCATGAGGAGAATAGCAGTCTAAAGATGATGTGCAGAGAATTACTGTCAAAACTTCTGATAATATTTCAGAAATATCACAGGTTATGCCCAGTATACTATTTAGTCATACAAAAGGCATTTAAAAGAGATTAATGTTGTGCCTTGCAGGTTCTCTGAATGAGCTAACAATGCCTCCAGAAAGCTAAAGAGCATTGTTCCTTAGCTGGCTCAGCCAAGGTTCATAGGAGAGATGAATTCATGTCCAGATTAGTTTTACTTTTGTTAAATGGGGTGAACTCAAGCATGTTATATAGGAAGCCCACACGGTTTTTTAAAGAGTCATATATTCAAAAACACAAGCAGCTTAGACTCTGGCTACGGGCAATGTAGAAGGAGGATGATTTGAGTCCTGGCAGGAGTGAGATTATGATAGCTCCTTGGCTTTAGCCATAAGCTTCTTTTCATAGAAAGGAAGGAATGTTCAGGCTCAGAGAGTGACAACAACTAAGGTGGAGTTGAGCCAGGGAAATTTAGTCTATGGCCTTGAAGCCTACTCAACAATGTCCCAATGTTTGCCAGCTGGAGTGTGTGCTTCTGTTTCCTGTGCATGTCCCATTTCCTCCAAATGTTTAATGTATGAATATTTTGTGACAAAACTTTCCCTTGGGAGTTGCAGCACACATGGCAGCTCCCCTACTCTCCTGATAGGGATCTCATGACAGACCAAAGTCACTGACACCACCAAAGTCCAACTTGGTGAAGCAATGAGTTTTATTGGGGTTACTTCCAGAACCACGGGTGAGGGAATATTTGCAGAAACAGAAAGGAATCACAGACAGCTGCATCACTAAGGCCCACCCCAGCATAGGTCACAGATCATAAAAGCTGTGAGGCTGACTCACAGTAAAGAGTCTGCAGGCAGCTCAAGATATTGGCAAGGATCCTTTCCAGGTGTCTCTGTCTGTCTAAACCTCTGTGAGGCAGCTGGAGCTGGATTCTGTTTCTTCCAGGTGGCTGGTCTTGTCTCAAGACTCTTTGTGGGATGCTTTGTCTGAATCTTCTTCGAAGCTCAGCTTTCTTTACTCTGAGGGAGACCCTCAGCTTTTATTGCTTACTGTGGGAGGGAGGGACTTAATGATTCTGTTGAGTTTCGTGGGCTTCCTGAAGCCAATTAAGGAGCTTCTTGCAGGATGGAATATTTCCATGTCAGAGGAAGCTTTTACAGAGTAGGCTTTGTTGTTGTGTTGCTAGTACTTATTTTATGGTGTGTGTATATGTATAGGTAGTGGAGCAGATAATTTTTCTCATTAATTTCATGCCTGTAGATCAAGAGAAATTACATTTCAAGAGCTGGACTGAATGAGTTTCTCTGGCAAAGCCTCATCAAGTACTTAGACCTAATTTACATAGCAGGCTTTGAAGGAGTTGAGGGAATGTTTCATGTGAATGATAATGTAAGCTCCTGGAGATTTTCAGGAAGACTGTGCAGGCAACCCATGGGATGGCTGTCGCTGACCCCTTTAGGTGCTCAAGTCCTATTTATGAGCATGGGTTATACCTAGTGCCTCAGAAAAAGGGTAGCGTGTTACTTCTGGTGTTAGATTGAGGAATACTCAGCCCTCCTGAGTGGCGTGCTCTCCCCCTAATCGTTCTGATTCTGAGTGAAGCAAACTGGTCTCAGTGAGCACATCTACTAAGAAGAGGTGCACATAGCTTAGCAGAGGATCAAGCCTCATACGGGGTTCTGTCTGCGAAGAGCTGATATAAACGTGACACTAGTGGGCTTGAAGCTTTCTTAACCCCAATCTCAGCTGGGGCTCTGCAATCTCACACAACGATTTGACTAGTCTTTTGAAAGATATGGAACCATAATAAGCTAGTGTGGTACAGCTGTTGGGGACCAGCTGTGGCTTTGTTTCCTACCTCACGGTGTCGAGACACCTCTGCACACCCGACGGGAAAGGTGAAGCTGAGTCCTAAATGGGTGAAGTCTGCAGGATTCCAGTGTCTAGTGGTGATGGTGGTTTTCCAAGGAAGGCCTTCTGCAAGGATTTTAGTGTTATAACTCTTTTAGATGATATTCAATGGAATACTGGTATGCATGCACTTTACTCAGGACGGACCAGGGCTATACATGAACCTTGGAGAAAGAGGAGTTTTGAGGATGAGTGGAATCATTAGCTGGAGTTCAGAATGCTGGGAAAGTCCTATTTGTATGGAGAGGCATTCCAGGAATTTCTGGTACTTGCTGTGTGAGTTTTTATCAGGGCTGGGGCAGGGGAGTTGAAATTGTAGGTTAACCAAGAACTATATAATATTCTCAGGAAGAAGATTTGGGGTTGGGCTCACCGGATCATGCAGAGAAGAGGAACTCCCCTTAAAAAAAGGAAGTCCTTTCTTTTGCACTGAGCTCAGAGGAGCTATATGGACATGGTAGATTACAACTCGAGCAGTGGGGTGCAACAAGATAGCTCAAATCCTAGCTTTCAGAAGTCTAGAGATTTTAAACTACTTGGATTTGGAGTTGTTTCTTATGTAGCAACAGGTAACTATGACACAACAGATGACTCATCTGCATTGGCATAATTGCTTTATTGGCTCACTCTAAGAGCCAATTTGCTTTCTGGGCCTCGTCTCAAATTGTCTAGATAAAAGTCTTATTGACAGGACTAAGGGCTCCCCAGTTTAGGAAAATGCCAGGGCAGGGAGGCAGGAGGGAGGGTGTGGGTGGGTGAGCACCCTCAAAGAAGCAGGGGGAGGGGAGATGGGATAAGGGTTTTCTGGAGGGGAAACTGGGAAAGGGGATAACATTTGAAATGTAAATTTAAAAAATCCAATAAAAGAAAAAAAAGTCTTATTGACAGATCTTGGGCAAGGATCCCATCTTAACTCCTTTTCCTGCACCTAAAAATGATAGGATATGATATGTGCAGAATTATATCTCTTAAGCTCAAGATTATATTCTAATAATAATAAGAGAGGGAATACAGGGCCTCCTCAGAATTGCTGAAAAGAAGGCTCCCTATGGTATTAGATGTAGTAACTGATTAAGGGAGGGGCTGCAGTGCCTTTGTTAGATTCAATACATTCATGATAGGAGGTTACAGTGTTAATTCTTTACACCTTATTTTTATGTTTATATTTTATTTATATGTATAAATTTTATATATTATAAATTTAATTTATGTATACATATATTTATATATATATAATATTTATATACAACACAAATATTATTTTAATATTTACTTATATTTGATTATATATAACTATAAGTAGAAAAATATATATGACAGAAATCAACTCTGGCTGCAGTACAACTGTGCTTCATGAAGCTTTTACATAAAGCCACAGCATTTTCACAGGAACACAGTAGACCATATTATTTTCTGGGTATAACAAAATATAAGATAGATAACTGGCATTGTCTGGTGAATCATTGGGCAGTCCCCCAGGGAGATGTTCTCCTTTATCACCAGTGATTCTGAAGTCTGTTAGGCAGCAACGGCCTCACACCAGTGTTGCAGAGAAGGACTGTTATGTATGCCTAGGGGCACCGAGTGTCTTAACATTTTATGTTTCATAGGTGCTTTCTAGTGGCAAACTACAGTGATTTTTTTTTTCCTGAAAGAGTGTGTTGAGGTTAGAATTGTATTGCGGTAATAAAGGATTGCCCTGTTGAGGTCTTTTTTCCTCTGTTTTATTAGGACTATCCCACAAAGCACAGTGACATGAATTGTTGAAGAATTGTATCTTCTATCCTTAAGTGGATAAAACAAAATCGAAACACATCCATGCATGCTTTTCAGATTTAGAAAAGTTAAGAGTGTGAGGAAAGTTGAGTAAAATATTTAGAACAAAGAAAATTAAACGCATAACCGTCTGAGGTGGTTGTGAATGTTTGTCTATAGGGTATTCACTAAAGACTGATAAGCCACTTCTCATATGTTGACACTGAAGCCCGTTGGGCTTCTAGAAATATAAAGTTGGCTGTGAGAGCCTGGATGTGGCAATTTGGCTCTCAGACACCAGGATTTGCTACTTCATAAGGAAGAAGATTACAGAGGCTCCGCTTCATATTGGTAGAAAAGCCCGTGGAACAAAGAAGCTATGAAGGTAGGGGAGGGTTGAAGGAATGAGTGGAAATGGCCAGAGCATCACATGAGTCCACCTTGACCCAGCTCCTGGAAACCTTACATAGGAGTGTTATTATTATTATAATTATTTATAAGAGGTGTGTGTGTGTGTGTGTGTGTGTGTGTGTGTGTGTGTGTGTGCATGCCCAGGCTCTTACTATGTTCTGCATGGTAGTCTCAAACTTGAGGATTCTTCAATCTCAGCTTCCAAGTCCTAGAATTATAGTTATGACTCACTATGCTTGGCCATTCACATTGAGAGTTTTATAAATGTTAAAGTGTAGAGTCGCCTTTTAGGACCAAAGGAACTATAACTAAATAGCTCCAAGGTCATTTATAGTTAAGAAAAAGCTCATCTCTTCTGCTGTCTTCTCAAAGAAGAAAATGGCATAAATCCCCAACTCAGAAGGTATTATCAATTTTAACAAAGGGGTAGCCCAGACAACAGCATCTTGAGGCTCACTGGTCAATAGGAAGAGTTGTGGGTAAAAAATTAACAATGCTCAGAACTTCAAAAATCAAATGATAATGGTAGAGGTGGAGGAGGTGGTTGTGGTTATGGTGGTAATGGTGGAGGTGGTCAGATGGTGGTGGTGGTGGTGGTGGAGGAGGAGGAGGAGGATGAGGTGATGGTGGTGGTGGTAATGGTGGAGGTAAAGGTGGAGAAGGAGGTGGTGGTAGTAATGGTAATTGTAATAGTAATGGTAAATAAAAACAAAACCATGCTGAGTAACGGTGAGAAGAGTGATTTGACTGAAGATACAGCTGGCCAACACCCTCCTCTAAAATCCAAAACAAAATACTCTACTATTGTAAATGAAATTGTTTAAGTTTTCCTCAATGAGGTTTACTATGATCTGGAGTATGTTTAGCTTTTTTTTTCTGATGGAAACAATATATTTTCTACTAAGAAATTTCAAATTGTCATCCAAACTACAAAGAGATGGTACTTTAAGTGTATCACTATACCAATCTACAAATTTGCAGTAAGAGGCAATATAGTTTATTGTCAAAATATATAGTCTAAAATAGAGTCTATGAGGAAAAGGCAGCAGCCCTTGGTTGGGGAGGCTGGCCCTTTTTAATCTAGTCAGCTTATTTCAGGTTCTTTTCCACTGAAAGCCACATTGGGTGTTAAATTTTATCTCAGGGGCAGTAAACTTACATTCTATAGTGCATTTATTACAAGAGTTTCACTGGAGGAAAGTGTGTATGAAGATGGCAAGACTGCAGTGGTTTCAGGGCCTGACCAAATCAATTTCTTCAGTGCTGCTTTTCCTACTCTTGGAATACCCAGGACTTCTGCCTGGGTTCAAACAGCCACCATTTATGACATCGCTGAGATTCTTCAGGAGGAACTAGGAGTGGTATAGGATTTTTCTTTTCTTTCTACATTAGAAAAAAAATCCAAGTTCTTGATATTTTTGTTTCAAGTAACTATAGTTCTTCACTTTTTATCTGGCAAAGACCTGAAGTATCACATTTAATCTTTACTTAGTCAAATTCACTCATTCACTCAATCAAACAAGCAGTCATTAGAAATACAAGGTGAATTTTAAAAGTTCATTTGTAGTAACTACACATATAGACACAATAAAATTATCAGTGGCATTCCAATACCTCTAAACTCAGAAACTATACCAGGATTAGAGACAAGATAGGATTCCTGTAGAGATAAGGTAATAGCACCCTTGGTAGAGTTTTTACCCAAAATGTACAAAGCTGTGGACTCATTTCCTAGCACTGTATAAGTCATGCATGGTGATGCATGTATAAAATTTCAAAATTTATGAAGGAAAGACAGGAACACTTCTTCATTGTTGGTGGGGTTTTAAACTGGTACAACCACTATGGAAATCAATCTGGGGGTTCCTTAGAAAATTGGACATAGTACTACCTGAAGACCCAGTTATTCCACTTCTGGGCATATACCCCATAGAAGTTCCAACATACAATAAAGACACATGTACCACAATGTTCATGGCAGCTCTATTTATAATTGTCAGAAGCTGGAAAGAACCCAGATGTCCTTCAGTAGATGAATGGATACAAAAATTGTGGTATATTTACACAATGAAGTACTACTCAGCTATCAGAATCAATGACTGTATGAAATTCCTAAGAAAATGAATGCATCGAGAAAATATCATTCTGAGTGAGATAACCCACTCACAAAAGAACAGACATAATATGCAGTCACTGATAATGGGATACTAACCCCAGAAAGCTCAGAACACCCCAGAAACAACTCACAGACTATATGAAGTTCAAGAAAAACAAAGGCCAAAAGAAAAAAAAAAGAAAACTCATTATGCTTAATCTTTACACACCAAGAAAACTTTGACTATTTCCAGGTTACATCTTGTTTTACATGTACTTTATGCTCACTGTAATTAGTAAGATTTTAAGACATACTATCAAATCTTTAAAAAATAATGTACTGACAAAAATGTATTCATATACTGTTATGCAAAAATGCTTTTAAAATCTGTACATTTATCTTTGTTTTTAAAAATAATGTTGTTCAATTAAAAAAAAAAAAAGAAGGAAAGACAGGAAGACCAGGAGTTCAAGTTCAAGTCCATCATTTCGTGCATACTGAGTCTGGCCTACTTGATGCCCTGCTCAAAACAGCAACAACAGCAGCAGCAGGAACAACAACAACAACAACAACCACAAAATAAAACAGCAAACTAAGAAGTCCCAATGAACCAACCAACAAAACAGACTGGCTGCAAAGATGAATCCATTCTTAAAAACAAGTATTGTTCTTGAATGGAACCTGAATTTGGTTCTTAGCATACCTATTGGGAGGCTAGTTCCAGGAGTAGTCAGTGCCTCTATCCTCTGTGGGACTTGCACATATAACCTCCACCTTCCTATACACATAATAAAAAGAAAATAAAGTTAAAAAAATATAGAATTAATATAAAAATGTATTTTAACTGCATTTTAACAGATTTTCTTCTCATGGGGTATGCTAAATACATATTGACTACTAATAGAAGTTCTGTGAAACCTAATTTATAATAACAACATCTGTCAAGCTGTTATAAGTGTGTCAGTAAACTTAGTGTTCCAAATTATTAAATTCTATCACTTTTAAAGCTCATAATATTTATAATTGTAACATTTTTTGAAGCAGGTCTAACACCAATGCACATCTATGTTTCTGCTTCTTGAACTAAAGGTACTATATGCCATATTTATTTCCTGATGGCAAGGACTCATTACCATTATGAGTGATTTCATGTTAAGGAAATAAGAGAAATTGTGTTATGCAGGACCATTTGATTAATTACTTTAGATTTTCAAATAAATTCTGATGACTCTTTTTCTTATATCGTGCCTTCTTTACTCTAGGTGATAATTAACAATTCTTTGGTACTTTTAGCAAACTCTTTTGGTTCTGTAACCTCTATTTAAGTGTAAATCAGATAAACATTCAAAATAAATAAAGTAAATTTCATAGAAAATTATAATTTCGTAGCTCTTGCCTAAAAATTTGAGTCCCAGCCTTCTAAAAATATAATAAGTTGAATATATTTGCTTTTTAAAATATTTTAATGCCAATTCCAATTACTATGTTAATTATGGAATAGACTGCTGTCTCATATGCTACTTAAAACAAAAAAATGCTGTATGTTATAAGATGAATCCTTAACTGAAAGCTTTTTAGATGTAGAAGTCTATCTTGTGAAAGCAGAAACGTATTTGTAAGATAATGTCTTCTATTATAGAGTTCTAGAGTGACAGAAGCAGGCACTCCTCTTTTCTTCTGATGCTCGCATTCTACCATTTGCGGGCAAACGGCATCCGTGATGATTGGGTAATTGAGCAAAGACCAAAGGGAAGAGGAGGAAGGAGATACAGGAATGGGAGAAGAAATTTCCAGAGCTTCAGGAAGTGGGTCAATGTTTGCAAAGACTCTGAAATGAGGTATTTGCTGTGTTAGAGGAACATCACTGTAGCCCACTTGGCTGTTGTGGAAGTGATGACAAGTGTATAGTAGGGAGTAATGACAGAGATGGTGAGCCCCAAACTGTCCACCTGGTAAGACTGCACTCTGTGCAGAGAAGTGACAGGCTGTGTCTGTGCTGTAACAGAAACCCGGTGACTGCTGTTTGGAAAAGTCTACAAAAATCATGGGTTAGAAACAACAACTAGTGCGTAGACTAACAATCATCCAGAACAGAATGGAGAGATGCTCAGACTAGAGTACCACAGACCAAGTTGGAGAGAAGTAAACAGATTTAGTAAACCTTTGAAGGTTGATCTCACAGTGTTTATTAGTGGAATTTATAATGGTGTGTGACAGAAGGAAGAGAACCTAACAGGACACCAAGTCTGCTTGTCCCATGAAAACAGAAATTGACAGTACTGAGACGAGAAAAACTATATATATGGAATAACAGGCTAAGTAGTGAGGAAATGCCTTATTTAGCATAAAATTTAATTCACTTATTTTTTAAATGTTTATCTGAGTTACATGGAGACAGGGGTTACAGAATTAAAGAAGGTCAAAAGAATCATGTCATTTTGTACATGTAGAATTTAGAATACATCCCATTTTAACATGTTCAGGGGAGAAGTACAGACTACAGGGCAGAGAAGTGGATCTCAGAGTGAAGACAAATGGAAACAGTTTTAACTGCTATTCATAAGTTGAGTAAAGACCAAGAACTGACTGCCGATAAAGACTAAGAATAGTTCCTGGGTGTGGTGGCACACCTTTGCATTCCCAGCACCCAGGAGACGGAAGCAGGTGGATCTCTCAGTTTGGGGTCAGCCTAGACTACGTATTGAATTCCAGGCTAGTCAAGGCTATATAGTTTCTGTCTCAACAAAACAATACCACCATCACCTGCTGCAGTAAATAACAAACAACACAATTACCACCACCACCACCTCTACCACTACCACCATCATCACCACCACAACCTCTACCACCTCTACCACTAACCACCATCACCACCACAACCTCCACCACCTCTACCACTACCACCATCACCACCACCACCACCTCCAACAATAATAGCTAACATACCAAAACAAAGAAAAGCTCTAGGAAGACTTAAGAAGAGGAGGGCTGAATGTGCAAGTCTTAAACATTTCCATCTGCTTTGGAAGGCATAATATAGATTGTAACAAAGCATGTGGATTTCAAGGTATGTTCTTTCTCCAAAGACTCTTCCAAGAGATGAACTGTGATCAAACAAAATGATGTGCTCTTCATGGTTTGCACTGGCCTTTGAGAACTTAGGGGAGCATTAATTATTAAAGGAGAAACTTGAGAACAGAAGGTCCCAAAGTGCCTCAGATTCTAGCCTCTAAGTGCCTTTCCACATCACAACACTTTTTACTTCACATGTTTGAACAAAGAAAGTCAAACTAGTGGGACCATTGTCATCTCACAAATAAAGAAAATGAGGTCCCACTATCAGGGGGAGGTGTTAAGTCAGATAAAAATATGGCTTTAATACAATGGGTATTACTAGAAACCTGGAACAAATTACATCTTTGTGTGTGTGTGTGTGTGTGTGTGTGTGTGTGTGTGTGTGTGTGTGAGTCTATGCCTATATGCTTTCATGTATATCTATATGCTTGAGAGATTTCCAGATTCTTTTTTCTTTTCCTTTCCCCCCTTTTTTCCTTTGTGTAGAATGTGTCTTTAAAGTAATCCTCCTGACCTCTTAGAGCTTCATGCTATGGTTTTTCATATAGAACCTTTGTGTATAGATGATAATGGTACTGACAGGTATTGTTGGCAAACTGTTTAGTGGTTGCTTGTGTTCTTTTGTTCTTTTTGGCAGCAGGGGTGGGTGAGTTCTGAGCTGAGACGTCCTTGCTAGGTCCCTATTTGTGAAACGGGTGGCTGCTTTGGGTGAGGAAGTGGACGGCAAAGAAGCATCTTTTTTTTTTTTTTTTTTTTTTTCCCCTGTGCAATGTTAAATGTTCCTTGTAGACAGGACCGCCAGAGGGCGACGGGGACCCGGTAAATTACTGTTCTTCCCTAGCAGCTCCTAATGTGTGTTCCTACCTAGGGAAAAACAACAAAGAAAAGGAGGTTACAACAGGCAGTGCCTGCACCATCCTCTCTGTGCTGTGTGGCCAGCTGCTGGGGCTTGCTTTTGTGAACACAGTATATGAGAAGGCTGCAGATCCACGGTTGTCTGACAGCCGCTCACTTACCAGCAGAGTTGACAAGCAGGTGAAGCACTGGAGGGTTATGTTATAAAATATTTAGAGAAAACTGTGAATCTAGTTTCCTTTTCATTAGGTCTCCAGATCTATACCCTAGTAGCTTTGCCGAAAGGCCAGAATCAAACCTGAGAGTCCCCAGAGCCCAGTTAAGTACTTTGAACTGTTTACTTAATATTTTTAAAGATAAGTAAAACCACTTTGCAACACAGAGCACAGCAATACCCTTATGAACCCCGAGGGCATTTCACCTTTAAGACATCAAAGCCTCCAGGAAAACAAAGCTTTCACTTTTATAGCACTAGATGAAGGATGGTTTTGGGCTCCAGTCTGTGACTTTCTCTTCTCCCTTCTGCTGGTGTACCTTGAATGCCATAGAAAATGCATGCATGCCCTCCCCTTCACCATCACGCTTCACAACACTTTATTTCAAATGTCTGAAGAAAGAGCCATAACTAAGTGTGCTTTGCCAGGATGGAGCGCTTGATGTGGGGACAGCAAAAGCTTAATAGATTTGTCAATAGTTCAGGCATGGTTTTCTGTTTCTGGTCTGGGGTTTGGTGTTATGTGACCTCTGTGCCAGAAACAGGTAGTGATGGTGATGTTGATATTGATTCTCCTTGTTCAGAAGTACAGGTTCCAGGAAGCTCACAAGCTCCTGTGACTCCAGTTCCTAGGTGTCTCATGCCCTGCTTGTGATTTTGCTGGACAATGGCATATGTATATGTACATATGCATGCATACACTCTTGTGTATACACACTTGTATATACATATACAAATACATATTTACATACTCATGTACACACAGGTATATACAGTCAATCTTGTTTTTAATGCATCTCTGAGGCTTGGGGAAATACCTCTGCAGTTAATAACTCTTGCTGAACTTCCAGAGGACTGTAGATCAATTTCCAGTAGTTAGGTAGCTTACAACTATAGGTAACGATACCTTCAGGGGATCTGAATCACTCTTATAGCCACAGTTACCTACACACAAGTGATATACATACACCACACACACAGACACACACACACACACACACAGACACACACGCACACACAAGCATGCACACACACACATACACCATAAACACATGCACAAAATAAAAATAAATATGAAAGGAACAAAAAAGTAGATAACAGAAAAGTTGTGAGCATATTTGCAAAATAGTTGGTACATTATTGGATATGAAAGAAAAGAATTAAAGCTTGTGACAAAACTATATCAAGGGGAAACAAAATCCATTGTCAAAACCAAACAAAATATAAACACTTCATTCAGTCCAGATGGCTCCTTAAGAATATGCTAAGTATACCTTTCTTCTCAGGCAAATGTTCTGACCTTCTGCCCAATGTTATTGTTCCTGATATAGTTAAAAAAAGGATACTGTTCATCAGGGAAATGCAAATCAAAACAATATTGAGATTCCACCTCACACCAGTCAGAATGGCTGGTTTCCTTGGTATATGCTCTTTTGCTTTCCTCTTGCCATCTTGTTGTCAGTGATATGTTCTTGCCTTTCCCTTGTACCTGGTCTGTGTCCCTGGATCTCTGCTAGTCCAGGTGGCAGATGGTCCGAGCCCTGTTCTGCGCCCCAAAGCTGCTGGGTGGGAACAGAGGTCCCAATGTTGGGTTCCTGGTTCCTGGATCAGGCAGGGCAGGGGCGGGCTTTCTGTGTGTACTCAGCAGAGATCTTTCTGCCCCCTGGCTACTCGGATCTTTTTCTCACCAGGCCTTTATTTCTGGGAACTGCTGGTCCAGGTCTCAGGGTTGTTTTGATTTGCATTTCCCTGATGGCTAATGATGTCGAGCATTTCCTTAGATGCTTCTCAACCATTCAATATTCCTCAATTGAGAACTTTTTGTTTTGCTCTGTACTCCATTTTTAAATAGGATTGCTTTATTCTCTGGTGTCTAGCTTCTTAAGTCGGATTCACTAATGTGTTTTTATTTAGTAACAGGCTAACAGGCAAATTGGATATTCTTTGTTCATTATCTATCTTAAATTTTTTTATTGAAATTTTGTTTGCAACAATATAGTTTGGTCATATTTTTCTTCTCTTATCTTCTTCCATACCAACTCACTAGCCAACCAATTTCATGCTCACTTTTTCTTTCTGAAAAACAAAACAGAAAACAAAACAGAAAACTCTGGAAAACAACACCCACCACCATCATGCCAAAGCTGAATTCAGAGCAGAAGTAAAAGGAAGAAAAGAAAAAAAAGAAATAAAAGAGAAAAAAATCATTCATACAAAACAAAACAAAAGTTATACACAAAGGAATCCATTTTGTGTTGGCTGACCAGTGCTTGGCCTGGGGCCACCTTTGAAAGTGTTTGATTGTTTAATGACACTCCATTGGACC
Source organism: Micromys minutus (assembly GCF_963924665.1). NCBI lineage: Eukaryota > Metazoa > Chordata > Mammalia > Rodentia > Muridae > Micromys > Micromys minutus. The sequence goes on along the minus strand of NC_137969.1, from coordinate 209,968,468 downwards.
TATCTAGTCTTAGGTTCTTTGCCACTTTATCACTGTTAGCTCTGGTTTCATTTCATGCAGTGGGCCTTAAATTATTAAAAAAGATGGTTACTTCTAAAACATTTGTGTTACTACTCTTTGCACATAGGTCACTGTTCTTGCTCCATCTGTTGTGCTGAGCAACACACTACTACTAATTTTCTCCTCTGGTAGCATACATAGCACCTCCAACACCATGAATGCTAGTCAATAGTGTGAAGCTTTGGCTGGACACATCTCACTTTCTTCATGATGGATGACTATGAGTAAGTTGTGTCTTGAGCAATAAGAGCCTGAATATCCTGAATGACAATTCAGGTTGTGGAGAACAACCAGTAGCCTTAGTAGTGGCTGTGATGTTGGGAAAATTAATGTGACTCTTCAGGGTCCAGTGACTCAGCAAGATAGACCCATTCTTAGCACTGGAGGCTTTCCTTGGTGAGATACGATATTTACTTGGAGAATTGACTCTCTCTTTATACAGTGACCTCATTTAAGTTTCTTTAACACATGTATATATTTTAGGAAACTTCTCATATGGATTTTCATTTGACATTTAGCATTAGTTGTCTCTCCATATTTTCTCCTTTGCCATTTTCTCCTATCCCTGTGTCATTTAATCTTACTATACTTTCCCATTTGTCTCTTATAACACTATACCGATACTCTAAGGAACATAAAATAGAGCATGCTATAAAGCATAATACACATGGTGTTAATTCTATGCATGCATATGTAACAATCCTTTTGTCGAGTCTATCTTGGATAAGCATATGTTTCTTTTATGTTTTAAAATTATTTTTTAACAAGACACACAAATCTATAAAGAAATGTTAAAGAATATAAGTGCAAAAATGAAAATTAATTTTAAATAAGCTAAGAGGAGTCAGGTGGGTTCTTCAAATCTATGAAGAGATACTTGATAAATAATCACTGTAAACTAGTCTACATTGCAGGCTAGACCTCATATGCATTGAGCCTGTGCAAGCCACTAATTTGAGACCATGTGCAATATGTCTCTTGATGGTAGTTCTTATCACACACACACACACACACACACACACACACACACACACACACCTCATGACATACAAATCATGATGAAATTTCTTATTCTCACTGCTCTGAGATAAGAAGGCCTCACAGAGATTTCTTTGGGAACCATGTAAATTTTTTTCATAAAACTTCTGTACTTGTTCACAATGGCTTCTACTTTGTCACGCCCTCCGTAATAAGTTTGCAGACACTTTCCTCATAATTTTGAATGCCAGTTAGTGGGTGTCACATGGATGCTTATCTAGGTGTCCACAGTGGCATTTTATTATCATTCATGAAATCCTTCAAGCTTTGTAAAAGTCCGGACTTTCTGGAGACTCAGTGGGGGCCTGATTGAACCAAATGTGAGAACTAAAGGCAGATATTTGATGCTAAATTAAAATAAATATTATGAATATTAAGCAGCTCTAGGTTTCACTTAGTGTCCTTAAGTTTTTCAGATTTCTGAAAGCAATGACAGTTTACTTGTATCCTTTTTACATTGAAAGTAAAGTATCCAATGGATAGCTAGCCAGCCGGCCACAGTATTGGCCCATGCTGTCTCTTGAGAGACTGTGTATTTCTCTTATATGTGAATCCAAGTTAGATTTTATGTCTCACTTTAGCCATTGGAATAAAACTGCTTTCACTGTTATTTCTTTTCAGCATTATGTTTTCCATGTTTCCTGTGGTTCCAAGAAAGCCAGACATATCACTCCTAGGACTTTCTAATATCTCTATGGTAGTGAGTGGTTCTCAACCTCTGGGTCACAGACTCCGTTCATGGGGTTTGCACATCAGTTATCCTGCATATCATATATTTACACTATGACTCAAAACAGTAACAAAATTAGTTATGATGTATCAATGAAGATAATTTTATGGTTGGGGCAGCACCACAGCATTCAAAACTGTATTAAAGGGTCTCACCATCCGGAAGGTTGAGAAGCACTGCTCTAAGGTTAGGGTGAAGGGACAACTTCTGCGTGCCGGAGAACAGAACCAGAAGACTATCTGATAGGATGGGAGGCACAGGACACATCTCTTTATTTTCTTTTGTGATTTGCTAGAAACAAGTTGTCAGTAGAGCTCTCAAAGGATATTAGCTTAAAAAAATATAAACTTGGCAAAATGATCAAGTGGTAAATGTAAATTACAAGCTGTTTTTTGAATTTCAAGACCCTCTCTCCCCTTTCTCTTTATACATTGTAGATTAAAAACAAACAAACAAACAAAAAAACAAACAAAAACCAAGCCAACTTTCCACCCGAGGTTGGGTGTTTCTGTCTTCTGATTTCCACATTATGTAAGTTTTCCTTTTTGAGGTGTTAGGATTAAACCGTGCAGGGTGGTGATAATGCAGGTGCTCTCTAAGCCTCTGGAGGTTGAGCTGACTATGGAAAGATTTAGGGGCAACCAGACAATGCTTCATTACCCAGGAAACTGACCCTTCTTGGAGCTGCCATAAATGAGATCTGAAAACTTTCTCCATTCTATTATCTTGTCAATTCCAAGCATCACTCTCTAATAAGAGAGCTGTAATGCAAGACAACTTTGGCTGGAGCAAAAAGTACTTAGGACTTAGTGGCCTGTAACTTGTATCCAAATTCAGGTGGGTAATATTTAGCCTGTAATATATTTTTTCCCATGCAGATCACAATGTTTACATCTTGTACTGAAGCCCAGATTTCTTTCTGTCAGTGGCTCTCAATGGATAAAACTAGGGAATGGCAAGCTGGATCTAAAGGTGTCCTTCTTCATGTCTATCCCTGAACACCGACACTCTCCAAAATAAAAATTAAATATATTTTCTGTAAAAAATTTCCCTTATCACTTGCCTCCATGGATTTGCCATGTTCCTGAAAAACTTGTGCTAAAAACCTCTGGCTTCTCCTATATGAAATTTATTCATGGATGCCAAGAGGATTTCTCGCTCCCCCTTTGTGTAAGTAGAGACTGCTATATGGGATTGTTCTATTTAGAAAGCAAAAGATTGCAGTACACTCTGGTAAAGTGATATGGTTAGACTTTGAGTTGCAAAGAAACGCTGAATAAAATTATTGTTTTGGGTGGGATGATCTAGGTGACTGTGGGAGACACCGACAGCTCTAGTTCAGTTCCTTTGCTTGTCTGTCACTCAGATCTTTTCCCTGGTTTTCTACTTTGCTTTTGTTTCTAGTCTCCCAGTTTCCCATGCTTTAGTTTGTAAGCTGAGCTAGTATGGAGTCTACTGTGACCTCACTACTAACCAGCCTTACTATTCGTTTGATCTCCTTATGTTTCTGCAATATTCTTCAGATTTCAAAGAGTAAGGAACTTTGTCTCTTAATTACCTGTATTCTTTTCACTTTCACAGTCATTGGACATCCAAAAGGTGGTATGGCAGCTTGGAAAATGCTCGAGTCCCCACCTTTCCTACAATCATATGGATACAAGGTTACCTCTCTTTGCTCCCGTGAGAAAGTGTGCATTTCTTTTATAAATGAGTCCATGTTGGTTTGGTCAGTGGAATAAAACAGAAATAAACAGTGCTGGGTTCTTTAGACACACTGAACATTTTTCATATCACGTTTACAAACCTGCTGTGTGAATATACTTGAGAGTGGCTTCTGGAGACCAACCCCAAGCAAACAGAGATTAGTAGTCTCTGATGAGCCATTCTAGACTAGCTGGCTCTCAGCCGCCTGGCAGCCGACTGCAAAGGCATGAATGAACTAAACTGAGTCTACCCTGGCCCAGCACAAATTACCACACTGTATATTCATGAACTCAATTGCACTGTTCTAAAGCAACACATTTTAAGCAATCCAACTGCTAATATGGCTTAATCAGCCATTCTAGGTATTTTGCTAAGATTATAGTACAAAATATGCTTGCCTGCCTCTCATCAGCTGTGAGTAAGGCAGTTTTATTTAGAAGTGGATGTAGGTGTTACTTTATTCATAAAATACTTAATGAATAAAATGTTTCAGGTACTATTTTAGACTATGGAAATCAAGGGAGATGGATAACACACTATGTTGTCCCTGCTATCAAGCAGCTAAGAGTGTTAAGTGGAGTTTTCACTTATATAAAAGGCACACATCAGTTGCATAATCACCCAGAAGCAATTACAAACTGAGCTTGATTCTTAATCAAGAACATACATTTTTATAAGGGCAACAACAAAGAACTTGACTGGAGCTTGAAGAGGACTCACTGAGGACAGTTTGAGCTAAGATAAAAATATGCATGAGTGGGAGGGTTAGTGAATACAAAGAAAATAATACAGAAAGAGACTTGTGGAACAAAGGCTCCAGTCTTAGAGGAAATGAATATGGATTGCTTGTGCCATGTAACGTCATGTTTAGTCCTAGTAGCCCAGCAACTCAATATGACCCCACAGAGCAGAATAGTTGGGTGTGCACAGTGGATGGGGGATGTGTAAAATGAGCATGTCATAATTTATCTGGAGAAATTTGAATAGAGATGCTTTAATTGCTTGTAGAAATGTCATTGCCAATGATGGAAATTCAAGATAAAAGTGAGAGATGGACAACTTTTAATAATATTTTTAATATCTGTATAACAAAGTGTTATGGCTGTTACAATTAAAGATATCTCCTTATTTCTTTACTCCTATTTCTTATCTACTTTTTTTTTTTTTGGACTTAATAGTCTACCTTAACAGCTGACCTAGCTGTACATAAAGACAATGTAAAAGGAGAATTGTCTTAAATTCTAAACAGATTCTAGAAAAATCTGACTCAGGAAATATGAATCCATACATTCAATTACCATCTATGATGCTTTAGTGCCTCAGTGGTTATTTTCACTGTGAACTAACTGAATTTAGAATATATTTAGAATGTATTTCCTGGTTTCTTGCAGCTTTCTACTTAGCCATGTCTCTAGTCTTGCACGTTCCAGTTTATAAAGCTCACCTTAATATTTATTGAGAACTTAATTATGCAAAACATTCATTATGCTTCAGTGCAGGCATAATCAAGGAAACTGAGGCTCAGTGAGGACAAGTAATATCTGAGTTGTCAAAGGTAGCAGGTGAACCAAAATGAGCTGAACTCCCATTAGTGAGACTGATGTTCTGAATGCACTATTATGTAAATGATGTCTTTTCTGCATGTACTATGAAGTTTTCCCTCGGTTCACAGTGTTCATCCAGTTTGGAAGATGCTAATTTTTTTATTTTATTTAGCTTTTAGGCTCTAAGGACTGTTTTTCTGAAGGTATCCAACTGTCCCAGGTCACAATGATGGTTCAATGTTGCTCCCTTGGATTCTTAGTAGCTCATGTATATACCATGAATTATTGATTCATGGGAGTATAATTATCTCTTTGGTAATACAATGAATATTTTGAATCTCAAAGCCTGGATAGTTATTTTGTAAAGAACTATGTAAAGTTGCTATGGAAATGTGAGCAGTGAGTAATTAGTGTCATAGGAAGAGAGATTTATGAAAGCAGGATATGGAATATCTGGCAACTGAAAGTTTGAAAGTTTGCCATGTTGGTTTAATGACACTGTCAACACAGATCAAGGATCCATTATGTTTCAAGAAAAATGAATAAAAATTCCCTATGATATAAGAATAGGTGGTTACTGTTTTAAAGATCAGCAACTTTATGGTCTCTGATTCTTTGCTGATCAGTTGTCAGAGAACTCTCTTGAGGATCATTTAGCTGGCTGCTGTTTCACTTGTAAACTCTTACTGATTTCCTCACACTTTTCAGTTGGCTCATTTTAACATGAACCATAGATGTTATTTTGAATTCTCAATGCATTTTATTAAATCTTTAAATCAATTACTACTAATATGATGAGAAATTCAGAGTTTTCAACCATAGGCTTTATAACCAGGACTTCAGCTTGACAGCACATGAGATTGGAAAATAGATGAATTGAACTGAACCCAAGTTTTCTGACTCTTAAATCGGGTTTCTTTCCAGGGAACTGCTTTACTTAATAGATAGTAATTTACTTTGATCCTCGCAAGTTAAGTGAAGTGGAGATCATAACATGAACACTTTGCTTTAAATTCGAATGCTTATGTAACAAGGAAATTCAGCCAAGAAAAAGAATTTGTATGTGTAGGCTAAACTACATGTAAGAGGGACATGAGCTGAAGGGGTTTGTAACCTCATAGGAAGAACAACATTATCAACCAACCTGAGCTCCCAGAGCTCCCACGGACTAAACCATGAACCAGAGAGTACACATGGAGGGACCCATGGCTCCAGCCGCATATGTAGCAGAGATTGGCCTTGTAGGACATCCATAGGAGAAGAAGCCCTTGGTTCTGTGAAGGTTCATTTCTCCAGTGTAGTAGAATGCCAGGGTGTTGAGGTGGGAGTGGGTGGGTGGGAGGAACAGTGTCCTCATAGAAGCAGGGGGAGGGGAATGGGAGAGGTAAAAAAGGGGATAACATTTGAAATGTAAATATGTAAAATATCCAATAAAAAAGGAAAAAAAAAAAACCCCACAACCAAACAAAAAACCCTACTTTGTATGTGGGTCCATGCCCATCCTTTATCCCCTTCCTATGAAATTATATATTTCCTCATCCATTCTTTCCTTTCCATTTTACTCTCTCTCTTTATTTCATTATGTATAAAAATTAGCTCATTTTTGTTCATTAAATTAATGGACAAACCATAATTTTTTTCATTATAGCAAAACAATTAATTGATGAGAATCGTTTTTCTTTCTCTCAAAAAGGAAAGATAATCTCATATTTTAAAAGTTTATATTTCAATAGGGTTTGAATATTCAGAGTTGAGTTTTATCTTAGTCATTATTGATTCCAGAACATTTTATTATATTAAAAAGACGTCTAATCTGATACATATCAATTTTACTTCTGCTCACATATCCCAAAGAATAGAAAGTATAGACACAATGTTTTTGTTCACACTTCTCACAATGACATCAATTTTCTAGAACAAGAAGGTGGAAGTTACTCAAGTAATGAATGAATGAATAGATAAACAAAATGCTCCATGTATACAGTGGAGTAACTTCTAATACAATACGGTGATCCTTGAAAATATTATGCTAAGTAAAATAAACCGGCCACATATAGAACTGTGGATGATTCAATCTGTATAAGGAAACTAGGAAATGTAACTTAATAAAGATAAAAACTGATGATGACTGCTCGGAATGAAGGATGGAATAAATTAGAAGTTGAGAGAGAATAGGCAATAGAGTTTCTGATTTTGCAAGACGAATGAATTACAAGATGGATAGCAGTAATGGTTGTACAATAACACATGAATTCAATACTATGCACCATATGCTTGAAAATGATTAAAACAAGAACTAGATAAATGTCCACTAAATAAGATCCTCTTCTAGTCACCTCCCCATAGGCACTCTGAGTTTAACAGCTAACTCATGTAATGAGGTACTTTCTCAAGAGCCAAGAAAGCTCTAGAGAAACCCTAGCACCCTTGGCTAGAATTAAACAACTAAATGATGTTTTGAGTAAAGAAGGAAGGAAATATCCTTCCTTCCCAAATTCCAAGCATGCTTTTGTGGAGAGGGGCATCTATAGAGACAGCAGGCTACTAAAGCAACTCCCTGGGCTGGGCAGAGATCCACACCCTGAACATTGTAACCACGGATTGAGAAGTCGCAGCTGTGTTAGGCAATGAGGGTGATTGTCCCCCGGAAATATGTATTAGGTCTTCTTTGAAGATCTGATAGAATTCTGCACTAAAACCATCTGTTCCTAGACTTTTTTTGGTTGGGAGACTTTTGATGACTTCCTCTATTTCTTTAGGTCTTATTGAACTGTTTAGATGATTTATCTGATCCAGAATTAACTTTGGAACATAATATCTGTCTAGAACACTGTCTATTTCATTTAAATTTTCCAGTTTTGTCGAGTATCGGCTTTTGTAGTAGGATCTGATAGTTATTGAATTTTCTAGGTTCCTGTTGTTATGTCTCCATTTTAATTTCTGACTTTGTTAATTTGGATACTGTCTCTGTGTCCTCTGGTTATATTGTTATGTTCCCTTAGGGAAAAGTTGTATTTGGTTTTCTTCTAGTCCCATGGCTTATGTTATCTGGGGTTTTTGGCCACCTGAGCAGTGTTAGGCATGGGTTCCTTTGTGTGTTAGTTTTTTGAATTGATATTCTTTTCATTTTGTGTGCTGGGGTGTTTTTCTGACTCTATTCTTACTCACAATCTATCAAAACAACTTGTTTAAAAATTAAGTCCAATAGCCACAAGAATAAATCACTTCAGAATCAGGACTTAGCCTTATTTCTCCATTTTTCCTGACTCCCACAGTGTAGTGCAGGAACACTGACATATTAATAAATATTTGTTGAATAAATACATAAATGAGCGAACACAGAACACAAAGAACACTTGGTGATTTACATTCCGTGATTACATTGTGATAATACATTGTATAGGTTTAAGTGAAGTGGGCCAAAGGCTTTTAAGCTTCAAATGACTGCTGCATTTATCCTTTTGATATTTGACATGTTAATCTTATGTAAATGGATTAATTACAAGTGCTATTTCAAAGGGCTTAATTTCTTATCATAAGGTCATTTCTAAAGGATAAAGTTGATGAGATTGTGATGAATAACAATGCGCAAGCAACATTTTACTAGATGATAAGTCTGTGAGCTATACAGAAAAGAAAGACTTAATGTTAGGCATTTGGAGTCCTGCTTTTTGTTGGTACTATCTCTGGCAGGTAGCACATGGCAGTGTATGTGGACTTGCTTTTCAAACACTTCAGGATTCAAGATTGTTCATAGTAATTACTTATTTTTTAAAAAAGGCAAATTTTAAGTTCATTTCAGATACTTTATAATTACTAAAATTAAGATATTTTATTTGTTATATTGTATGGTACTGCACAGATGAAACACATTTTATTTGAAAAAAATATATAATGGAATACAGCATCATTTAAATCATGGCCATGTTCACAATCATGGTATAAACTATGAGATAAATAACACTAGATAAATTATAAGTGGCCTATTTTATGTGAGAAATAAAGCACTGAATGCTAGAACAACATGAAACTCAATATTTTTCTAATATCTGACAAGAAAAAAGAGATTTTGTTAAACGTCAAGTAAAAACAGTCAAAGCAGAGTTTTCTCTTGCTGATAGAACTGTCAAAAACTGTAGAAGAAAGTGTCCTTAAATTTCGTGAAATGTCTCAAGTTATTTATATTTTGATTCATACAACTTCCCCATTCTTTAGTGTGAAGAGAAGAACAAAATTTGAGGTGGAAAAGAGCTACCCTTGCTATCTTTGGAATTGCCTCACCAGTGATCCCAGGTCTACAGCACATGCTCAGCATGCACGGAACGTTAGGTTTAATCCTGGTACTAAAAATAAACTCACCAAAACAAAATTGGCAGCTGGATAGGAGTGTATAGAACAAGAGAAATGACTAAGTGATTAAGAACATTTGCTGCTCTTCAGAAAATCTAGGTTCAATTCCCTTTACCAATATGGCAGGTGAAAATTCTCTGCAATTCTAGTCCCAGGGCATCTGATTACTTTCTTGGCACCAGGCACCGGTCAAGCAATTGGTGAAAAACCCCACATGTATATATTAAACACACACACACACACACACACACACACACACACACACACACACACACACACACACTGCATTTGTGACACATCAAATTTTATTCCACAATGTATATTCTGAGCTGGTTTGGTCCTTCATGTTTCACCAATGCCTCTGAGGAAGTTTCCTAGTAACATGACCTTTAGTCTTTAAAAACTATTGAACTGGTAAATTGGATGCCTCCAAATTATACAGACATTAATGCCTTTTCCTATTAATGGTATAATTTATTTTATCTAAGTGCCCTTGTTTATCAGCATCCATATCAGTTGAGTGTTAATATTAAGGAAAAAGGTTTTATGTTAGAAAAAAAAAAGGCATGCATCTCTTATTGCCTTGTAAATGTCAAGGATCATGGGCACTTAGATTCAGCTCTGGTCTTTGACACTTTAAATAGTTTCTAATTTTCTCCATGGAAGCATTCAAATTGATTTCTATTTGAATTCTTTCATAATATCCTTTTTTCATATTCCAGTGAGAATTAAACATCACAAACCTCAGGGACTCTCCAAGAAGGAGATAGGAAGCAGTTGTGTCTATGAATGACCCAAGGGCTGTGACCCCTAGATTGTGTACTCAGTGCCTGAGGGTAGATTCCTATGTCCACCTGATTATCAGGCTTCTTACCTCTCACAGAACTAAAGACTAGAGACTGAAAGATTAGTAAGGCCATTCAAAAATTTAAGTTATAAATTACATATGTAAATTTTTTATTAATAAGGGTAGTAAATTCATAAGTGCAGTAGTTCATTTTGCCCAACCTCCCTCATGATACCCTGTTTCCTCTAGGCTCCCTCCTATTCCCTGCTTAAAGATACCTTCCCCCAACCCTCTTTTTTGATTCTTGCATATTACCTGTTGTAATCTCCCTCCCTTAAGCCACCTCCTCCCAGTGTCTTCTACCTGGTTTCCCAGTTTCTGCAGGAACTCTAAGTTGAGAATACAAAATTCAAGATGTGAATCTAGGATACACATATGTAGAAGAACACAGCATTTGTTCTTTATGCTGGGCTTATATTACTCATATATATATATATATATTTTCAGTTCAATTTATTTACTTTGAAATTTAAATTTTTTATACCTGAATACAATTCCATTGCACACATGTATCACATTTTTTCTTATCTATTCATAAACTGATGGGTATCTAGGCAATTCTATGTCCTAATTATTATAAACAGAACAAGAATGGGAATGAGGTGAACAAGTGGACAAGTGCAACTATATCAACAGTAGCCTATAGACTCCTTTAGCTATATTCAATGAAGTGATATAGATGGGTCATATAGGAGTTCTGTTTTAGCTTTTGGAAGACATAAATTTCCATAGTGGTTGTAACAGTTTGTACTCCTACCAACATAGAATAATGGTTGCTATTTTTAACAACTCTACAAGCTTATTTTTGCCATTGATTAAGATTTAAAAATTATTTTTATTTTATACATTAGGGATGCTTTGTCTGCATGTACATTTATGCACCATGTGTTTGGATGGTGACCCTGGAGGCCAGAAGAAGACTTCAGACCCTTTGGAATTAGAGTTACGGACAGTTGTGAGATGTGAATGCTGAGATAGACCCTGGGTTCTCTGGAAGAAAAGCCAGAGCTCTTAACAACTGAGCTGTCTCTCTAGCCTTGAGGTCATAATAATAGCTATCCTTTTAGAGATGGAGTAGAATATCAAGGTAATTTTAATATCCATCTACCTGACAGGTAACGACATTAAACACTTTAGAAAATACTTATTAGTTATCTACGCTCTTTTTTTGAAGGCTTTCTTTTCATATCTGTCTTAGTTAGGGTTACTGCTATGAACAGACACCATGACCAAAGCAACTCTTATTAAAAGAGAAAGTGGGGAAGAAGGTAGAACACATAGGCACAGGGGAAATTTTCCTGAACAGAACACCTATGCTATAAGATCAAGAATCAATAAATGGGACCTCTTGAAAATGCAAAGTTTCTGTAAGGCTAAGGACACTGTCAAGAAAACAAAACGACAGCCAACAGACTGGGAAGTGATCTTTACCAATCCCACATCTGATAGAGGGCTAATATCCAATATATACACAGAACTCAAGAAATTAGACTCTAGAGAATCAAAGTGTGGTGGTTCCTCAGATAATTGGACACAGTACTACCTGAAGACACAGCTATTCCACTCATGGGCATATACCACCAAAATGCTCCAACATATAATAAGGACACCTGCTCCACCATATTAGTAGCAGCCTTATTTATAATAGCTAGAAGCTAGAGAGAACCCAGATGTCCTTCAACAGAGGAATGTGTACAAAAAGTGTAGTACATTTACACAATGGAGTATTGCTCAGCTACTAGAAACAATAACTTTATGAAATTTCTAGGCAAATAGATGGAACTTGAGAATATCATCTTGAGTGAGATAACCCAGTCACAAAAGAACATACATGGTATGCATTCACTGATAATTGGATACTAGTCACAGAAAGGTTTGAATACCCAAGAAACAATTCACAGACCTTAGGAAGCTCAAAAAGAAGGAAGGTCAAAATATTGAAGCCTCAGTCCTTCTTAGAAGAGAGAACAAACACTCATGGGAGGAGGTACAGGATCAAGTTGAATATCTGGGATTGAAGAGGGGATATTTCAGGAGCTACCTCACCTAGGGATCCACCCCATGTGCAGCTACCTGGCCCAAACACTATTGTTGAACCTGGGAAGTGCTTGCTGGCAGGAACCAGATGGGGGTGCCTCCTCAGGGGTTCTGCCAGAATCATGCAGCTGAGCAAGCTAGCATCTAACCATCAGACTGAGTAGGAGACCCTGGTAAGGGTGCTGAGGTGTGGGGAGATTGAAAGAGCTGAAGGGGGTTGTGGCCTCATGGGAAGTACAAAATTTTGAACAACCAAATCCTCCACAGCTCCCATTGACTAGATTGACAGCCATCTTACATGCATTGAGAGGCCTATGGCTCCAGTTGTATATGTAATGAAGAATAGCAGCATCTGGCATCAATGTGAGAAGAGACTTTTGGTCCACTGAGGGCCTGTTTTCCCAATGTAGGGGAATGCCAAGGCACTGAGGTAGAGAGGGTGATTGGGGGCTAGTGCACACTCTGAAGACAAGTAGAAGGGGGAGGGGGTGGGTGAAGGCATAACATTTCAAATATAAACACAGAGAGTATCTAATTAAAAAAATATTGACACACTTAGTTGGTGTTGGCTTACAGGTTCAGAGATTTAGTCCACTATAGTCAAGGTAGCAACCAGGCACAGATAGTTGTCTTAGTCAGGGTTTCGATTCCTGCACAAAATGTTATGACCAAGAACCAAGTTGGGTAGGAAAGGGTTTTATTCATGTTACATTGTTCACATTGCTGTTCATTACCAAAGGAAGTCGGGACTGGAATTCAAGCAGGTCAGGAAGCAGAATCTGATGCAGAGGCCATGGAGGGATGTTATTTACTGGCTTTGCATCCCCTGGCTTGCTCAGTCTGCTTTCTTATAGAACCCAGGTCTACCAGCCCAGGGATGGCACCACCCACAATGGGTTGGGCCATTCTACCTTGATCACTAGTTGAAAAAATGTCTAACAGCTGGATCTCATGGAGGCATTTCCTCAATTGAGGCTCCTTTTTTTGTGATTAACACCAACTTGTATCAAGTTGACACATAAAACTAGACAGTACAATGGTACTGGAGAAGCTGAGAGTTCTACATCTTTGTCTGCTCAGAGAAGATTGACCCCTACATGGTTAGGAGGGAGTGACACACTTCCTCCAACAAGGCCACATGTACTCTAACATGGGCACACCTCCTAATAGTGCCATTTCCTGGCCCAAATATATTTAGACCACCATAATATCTATAGCTCACTTTAAATTTTTTTGTTCTCTTGATGTTTCTCTGTTTTGATTTCTTTGAATAGTCTGGACATTAATGCTCTGTAAGATTTGTAGATGATGATAACTTTCTACCATTCAGTGGACAGTTTTATTTGCTTTATGAGAGCTCATAGTTTTATGAGGACCCCTTAGCCAGTTGTAGATCCCATTTTCTGAGAAAGTGCCACTGTAGTGAGAAAGCATACGTATGCTCACATCTTGCAATGGACTCCTCACCATTTTCTCTGGCAGCTTCAGACTTCCTGAGTTTATGTTGCTATCTTTCGCTCTACTTGAAGCTGACTTTCGTGGAGAGTGAGTTTAAGTTCCTTCTGTAGCATGTGGACAACTGGTTTTTCCCAGCACCATTTGTTGAAGATGCTGTGTTTTCCCTGGGGGCACAGTTTTGTTGTCTTTGCCAAAAAGAATGTGGCTATAGTTTCATGCACTTAAATCAGGGCCTTTTATTCCATTATTCCATGTTTATGTGCCAGTACCATGCTGGTTTTGTTACCATGGTTCTGAAAATATAACTTGAGATTAGATATACTAATTTCTCTAGTATAATTTTTCCTCCCTCAGGATTACTTTTCCTATCCTGGTACTTTGGTGTTTGTGTTTCCATATGTTTTATTTTTATCTTATTTTTTATTTCTGTGAAGAATGAAGTTATACTTAATATAATATAATGGCATTGAATATCTAAATTTCTCTTGATAGGATGATCATTTTCACAATATTACGTCTACCAATATATGACATAGCTAGTCTTTCCATCTTATAATGTTTTCTCAACTTATTTTTTCATAGTTTTAAGGTTTTCCTTGTATAAGTCCCTCAGCTCCTAATGGTGTTGTTTCTACCTTCTAGTGTGAATAGGGTTGTTTTGCTTATATTTGCACATTAGGTATATATCCTGGTGCTTTGAAGTAAGGTTTTTATTAGTTGTAGGAATATTTTTGATGGAATATTTTGGATTCTTTGTCTTTTTCAGTTTAGAACTAGATCACAACTATTACCTTTTTAATAAAATACAAGGTAAAGCAAACCTTTAATAATTGATATTTTTATGGGCAGCTTCCTTGTGCTGCAAAACAGCCATACATTCTGATCTGTGTGAATAGGCTGTTGGAGTCCTGAAAATCCTGCAAATTATCCACTGGGAACAGGAAAGGGTTGCAAAGCCTGGGAGGCAGCCAGATGGCTTGTAGCAAGAAACACCGTTCCGAAGCTTCTTGAAGCCACCTACCTGGAGCAAGCAAACTGGTCAGCATCATTCTGCCCCCACCAGCCTCCTAACAGTACATACATATATCTCAGACTCTATGGGTGCCTTTCCTCCATAGACAGTGAAAGAACCCATGTATAAATCAATGCAGTCTTGGCAACGAAGACACTGATACACAAAACTGTCATTGATTGTATTTGAATAACTTCCATGATCACTACACTTCTGTGCTCACGTCAAATGAAAGCCAACCCAGTCTACTCATCTGAACCCTAGCAACATGGTTTTGAAGGAAGCATCTTACTGTTAATGTACTATAAAAGTTTAACGTAAGTAACTGGTATTTTATTTTATATCTATTTTTATATTGGACAGTCTCTGTATTTACATTTCAAATTCTATCCCCCTTTTTCCCAATGCCATCCCCCCTCCCCTTTTTTTGCTTCCATGAAGATACTACCTCTTAAAACTACCCTTTCTCATCTCAGTGCCTTGCATTCCCCTACACTGGGAAAACAAGACTTCAGTGGACCAAATGCCTCTTCTCCAATTGATGCCAGATAATACTATCATCTCTACATATGAAACTGGAGCCACAGGTCTCTCCATGTGTACTCATTGGTTGGTGTTTTAGTCCCTGGAAGCTGTGGTGGGTTTGGTTAGTAGATAATGTTGTTCTTCCCATGGGGTTGCAAATCTTTTAACTTCATTCACTCCTTTCTCTAGCTCCTTCATTGGGAGTTCCATGTTCAGTCCAATGGTTAGCTGCAAGCATCCTCAACCGTATCTGTATGACTCTGGCAGAGCCTCTGAGGAGACAACCATATCAGGCTCCTGCCAGTAAGCACTTCTTGGCATCAGCAATAGTACTTGAGTTTGGTGGTTGCATATGGGGTAGATCTCCTGAAGAGGCAATGTCTGAATGAACTTCTCTTCAATGCCTGCTACTCTATTTGACCCTGTACATCCTTTAATGAGAGTTTTGTTTTCCCTTCTAAGGACTGAGGCATCTGCATTTTAGTATTCCTTCTTTTTGAGCTTCATGGTCTTCTCTTTCTTTAGGTTAGGGAAGTTTTCTTCTATAATGTTGTTGAAGATATTTACTAGGCATTTTAGTTAGGAGTTTTCACTCTCTTTTACTCCTGTTATTGTTAGCTTTGGTTTTCTCAATGTGTCTTGGATTTTCTCAATGTTTTGGGTTAGGAGCTTTTTGATTGTTGCATTTTTCTGACTGTTGTTTCAATGTTTTTTTTTTTTTTTTTTTTTTTTTTTTTTTTTTTTTTTTTTTATTATTATTATTATATCTTCTGCCCCTGAGATTCTCTCTTCTGTCTGTTGTATTCTGTTGGTGATACTTGTGTTTATGACTCCTGATTTTTATCTCAGGTTTTCTAGCTCCAGGGTTGTCTTCCTTTTTTTCTTTATTGTTTTTATTTTTATTTTTGATACTGTATGGTTTTGTTCAATTCCTTCATGTTTGCCTGTGTTTTCCTGTGTTTTTCCAAGGGTTTCTACTTGTTACCTGTGTTCTCCTGGATTTCTTTAAGGGAGTTATTCATGTGCCTCTAGATGCCTTTATTATCAACATGTGGTATGATTTTAAGTCAAATCTTGTTTTTCTGGTGTGTTGGCATATCTCCTAATTGCTGTTTTGAGAAAATGGGTTCTGATGTGGCCAGGTTGTCTTTGTTTCTGTTGCTCAGATTTTTGTGCTTGCCTCTTGCCGTCTTTTTATTGGTGATATTAGTTTATCTTGTCTCTGACTGGAGCTTCTGTCTCCTGTGGGCCTGTCGGCCCAGGACAGAGATTGTTCATGAGTGTTCAGATCTCTGTGGGCAGGCTAGTAGTTCCAATGACAATGGGTTGGCTCTAGCTCTGGGCATAGATGGAGTCCAGAAGGGTCCAGACTCAAGCTGCACCATGATACCTGGTCTCTGAGAGTTTCAGGTGGTCACTCCCTACATATTCATTGGAGAGAAAGTGGCGACTCACCCGTGGGTTCAGTTCTCTGCAGCCTTGAGTTCTGATGCTGGTAGGCTGGCTCTGGCTCTGTTAGCTCAAGAAGGCAGAGCACTCCTGAGGTTTCAGGTTTCTCAGCTTTCTGTGGGCAGGCCAATGAGTCCTGATGGCATTGGGCCAGCTCTGGCTCAGGGTACAGATGGAGGACGGAACAGTCCATTCCCGTGCAGCTGCAACTGGTATTTTAAATACATGGATGTCAATGAAGGGACAAAAAGAAACAAATACATTTTATGCTGTCAACAGAATAAAATGTATCCAAAGAGAAGAGAGCTATCACAGTGCTTGTAAAAGATATGAAAACAATGATTATAGAAATGATCAATAAAAGAAAAGTATGGACAGAAAATGCAAGAAAATTAAGAAAACAAGGCTTTTGTAAAAGGCAAAACATAAACAGATAAGGTCATAAAACAGTACCAAACAAATCTTGCAGGCACACAAACACCACTGAAAACTGACTCAATGAAATTATAGATGATTTACATTCAGATCTTGAGAAGCATATGAAGAGCCTAGCCCAGCAGCTCAAAACAGAACGATTGTAATACCAGAAGATCAGGGAGATTGGTATGAAACTATGTCTCCCAGGAATGTTGGAAACTACCCTCAGGAAGTCTCACCTTCAGAATTACCTAAACGTGAGCTGAACAAGGAGAACAGCAGTGTATGTGCTAGCATGGACCGGAGAAAGCCTAAGAGGCCTCAACCTTGAAAAAACTATTGGCAACTAGTTTTCTGAGAGCAAGTGAAATATTCTTTCTCCAGATTAGTGCAATGACTTAACAATTTGCAACTCATTCCTGTTAACCTATTTAATTTCATAAAATCATCAGAGGTTTGATTTGATAGTATAAGATGTCTAGTTGGAACATTATATCTTTTATTGTATGGTGAGTCTAAATTCCTTTAATAAGTGTATATACTTTGGGAAGCTTCTCCAGTAGCAAGTTTCACAAGTCTTTAGTGTTAGTTGTCCCTTCCGTTTTTATGTTCTCATCTTTACCCTTGTCTCCAGTCCCTGTTTCTATCTGCTCTTTCTATTCCTGTTTTCTTTTTATCTCTGCATAACAGTATATTCTATTCCCCTTACCTTGGAAGATCCTTTTCTCCCCTGGTCCCTTACTAAATACCTAATTTTTGTGGTTATTCTAATTGTAGCACATATATCAAAAGTTTAAAAGTTAACGTTACCAAGTAGGAAAAGAACATGTGGTATTTTTCTTTTCTTTTTTGGGTCTGGATTATCTTAATCAGAATGTTCTTTTCTAGTTGTATTAATTTATGTGAAATCTCATGATTTTATTTTTCTGAAAAATTGAATACTATTACATTGTATAAATTTATCACATTTCCATTATTCCTTTATCAGTTGATAGATACATAGGCTGTCTTTAACTAATTGATATGAATAGACCATTAGTGAACACAGATTAACAAGTATCTCTGTTGTAGGATGTAGAGTCTTTTGAGCATGTCAAAAAGTGTTACATCTAGATCTTTAGGTA
This sequence comes from Micromys minutus, assembly GCF_963924665.1. Lineage (NCBI taxonomy): Eukaryota > Metazoa > Chordata > Mammalia > Rodentia > Muridae > Micromys > Micromys minutus. Next base: position 209,950,173 of record NC_137969.1, on the reverse strand, counting down.
GAGAAATTCTCAAGTTCCTGAGAAATCTCCATGATCATTTTTATAGTGACTGTACTAGTTTAGCAGCAAAATTCTTAAAAGGAATAGCATAGTCCATGATCAAATCATAAGATATTTTCAAATCATTAAAAGAAAAATATGAACTAAAAATCATATGTAGTAGAAATGAAAAAGAATATTTTCATGACAAAGAATGATGGAGAAAATCAATTACCTGAAAACCAGTTTGAATAACAGTCCTCTATAGGCTCATGTATTTTAACACTGATCCCTAGTTGATTGTGCTATTTGAGTATGTTATAGAACATGTAAGAGTTGGGGCAATGCAGGGAAAACTATGTTACATGGGGTACAATTTGAGCCTTGGTCTACTGACTGTTCCCTCTCTCTGTTTTCTTTTTGTGGATGAAAGCGTGAACTACCCGCTTCTTCCTCCTAGTCCCAGCTTACCTGCCTTATAGATTCTGTATGCAACTGTGTTCCAAAATAAACACTTTCCTACGATGAGGTCTTTCACCTCTGAGTACTTTTTGCCTAGTATTTTATTATAATATAAATCCAGATACTATACCAGGATTATGAGAAATGCTTAAGTGAGTTATATACTAGAAATGTGCCTTAGCACTGTGTTAATAATACAAAAGTCTTCCTCTTGGTGTTGTTTCGACTAAGAGCAATCTCAGTTTGAATTCTCCACTTCTACTCCTATGCCTTTCTTTGTCTTTAACAAATCTCTTTACATTTTATTTATTGTGCAGCACAGAAAATGTGGTATGACAAAGGAATGAGAAAATCTTTAATAGAGTTTTACAAGAAAAGAAGTTATTCTATGTCTGCCAATGGACCCAGAATAATACTCAGAATTGCAAACAAATGTTATCAACCTATATCCTCCTGTTGCTTTACAGTGGTTATTTTGTTTAATGTTGATTTAAACCTGATTTAAAGCTATTGTCTGCTTTTAGCAAATGATTCCCACATACATACACATCATAACACGCACACACAAACACACACACACACACACACACACACACACACACACACACACACACACACACTGATCTTCACACTCTTCTGGGGTCAGGGATATAGAAGAAAATACAATTTGTGATTAAACCTATGAATTTAGCTTATCTTGGAGAAGTTGATTATATAAAAATTCAAAGTCATAGTAAGTTTGCTGGCATTATATTTCTAAATGCAAGTTTTAAATAGTCTGAGTGCACAGTAGGGCAGTGCATTGAACACATAGTAATAAGTGCTCTCAAAATACTTTATTAACATTTTTGAAAGTCTGGAGAAAAATCTCAGTTTCTGAAGACAGGAGGTATTTGAAAACCATTCTCTTCTGAAATGCATAGGTATCTATCAGTATAAGAAGAAAAAGTGTAAAACTCAGTTGTAGGCGGAAGCCCAAAGAGAAAGATAAGAGAATCAAATCTTTTTCAATACAGAAAACAACCAGCCCACAAAGATGACAAGAGAGGATAAAAGGAACAAAGGAAATAAAACTCAACCAGAAACACTTGCATGGCTGATGCATGATTTTATATGACAATAATAGCCTTAAATGCTAACAGATTAAGTTGTCCAATTAAAACACTTAAATTGGCTAAATGGATAACATAAAACTCAATGATAACACTAACAAGAAACACACTTGGGAGCAAGTGAGATTGCACAGTGGTTAAAAGCAAACACTATTCTTTGCAGAGGACCCATGTTTGGTCCCTCTGTCCATGCTGGGTGGCCCACAAAAACCTGAATCTCTACGGATCCAGCACTCTCCTCTTCTGGATTCCACAGACATTTATACCCAGGTATGTGTGTGTGTGTGTGCATGTGTCTGTCTGTCTGTCTGTCTCTCTCTCTGTGTCTCTGTCTCTCTCTCTCTCTGTTTGTGTGTGTGTACGCACATGTGTGTTACAGAATAAATGGATAGAACAAGATATAACATGCAAATTGAGATCCAGAGTAAGTTGGAACAGCTATATTTTAATCATATAAAATGTCTATAAACACAGAGAAAGTCATTACATGTTTCTGAAGACATCAATTTAGTAAGATGAAATAATTAGTGTAAATATATATCATCCAATAATGGAATATCCAATCATGCAAAATGAGTATTAAATATGAATGGAGGGATAGACTCAAATAAAGTATCTAGGGTTCAACACTCAATTTTCATTAAGGCACGGGAACATTCACACAAAAACTTAACAAGGAAATTTGCACATGATTTGTTCTAAATATCAAATGGACCTAAAAGAATTTTATTAAATATTTCACTAAAGGCTGAAAAATATACAGTGTTTTAATCAGAGAATGAAGTGCTTTTGTGCATGGATCTTTGTCAGGCTACAAAAATTCCATAAATAAAAAATGACATCATGCATATTATCTGTATAAAGTAAAATAAACCTAGAAATTAGCAACAGGTAGAAGTTGATAAATTCATAAACACAGGGCATTTAACAACATAATCTTGGATGAGCAATATACCAAAGAAGAAACAAAAGAAAATAAAAGAATTCTGGAACAAATTAAAACAGAAACAAGGGCTGGAGAGATGGCTCAGTATTTAAGAGCACTGAGAGTTCTTCCAAAGGTCCTGGGTTCAATTCTCAGCAACCATATGATGGCTCACAACCATCTGTAATAGTTTCATGTATTTATATAAATAAATAAATCTTTAAAAATGGAAACATCAAGAAAAACTTATGGGATACCACGAAAGTTTCAATAAAATAAAAGCACATAGTAGTAAGCACTTACAGAGAAAAAGAGAAGTGGTTCGAATAGATGCCTCTTTATGCAACTTATACTAAAAATAAGCAGAAACTAAGTCCAAAAATTTTGGTAGGAAATAAAGATCAAAGATCACAGCAAAAGTACATGAAATAGGAACTGTAAAAATTCAAATTATAAACAAAGAATTGATTTTTTTAAATTAATCATTCCATTTGTTTACATCTCAAATGTTATCCCACTTCCTGGTTATTCGTTCATAAACCCCCTATCCCACAATGTCTCTCACCTCTCTCCCCTTTGCCTCTAAGAAGGTGCTCACCCCACTCTTTCCTGCCCCACCCCTCCAGGTTCCTCCTATACTAGGGCATCAAACTGACACAGGGCCTAGGGCCTCTCCCCCCCATTGATATTAGACAAGACCATTCTTTGCTACATATGTACTAAAGCCACTGATCCCTCCCTGTACACTCCTTAGTTGGTGATCTAGTCCCTGGAAGCACTGGGTAGCCCAGCCAGCTGATGTTGTTCTTCCTTGATTCCTTCTGCCAGATCTCTGACCACGGGCCCTGAGCTCAGTCTGATGGTTGGCTCCATGCATCTACTACATCTATATTGGTCAGTTGCTGGCTGAACCTCCCAAGGAGCAGCCACACCAAGTATCTGTCAGCAAGTACCTCTTGGCAAGAGTGTTGGTTTGGTATCTCAGACAGGTTGAATTCCCAGGTAAGGCCATCCTCAGATGGTCCTTTCTTCAGTCTCTGCTCCATTTTTTTGTCCCAGTTCTTCCTTTAGACAGGAGCATTTCTGGGTTAAAAACTTTGAAATGGCTGTGTGGCTCCATCCTACCTGGGTCTTTACAAGTTCTATATCCCCCTCTCTGCTAAAACCATGCTTGTTGGGTCCTGCCAGCCCCTTGATTTCCTGAATTTTAAAAGATCAATACAATTGGAAACATCTTTAGGTAGATTTTTCTTTAGGTAGACCAGGAACAAAAAGAAATATCCAAATATATTCAGATGGAAGAGGATACAATATAACTGATTCTACAAAAATACAGCCATTATCAATTAACATGAAGAAATATATGCTAATACATTGGATAATTTAAAAGAATTGGTAACATTTCTGAACACATTTAATCCCCCAAACTGAGTTATTCTTGGACTGATAATGAATAATGAGAGTGAATTGGTAATAAAATATTTCTTTACGGAAATCTCAGGACCGGAAATACCTCTGAGTAGTCAACTTTCAAAGAACAGCTAACACTAATTCCCTTCAAACTATTAAAAAGTTTAAAATGAAAGAACTCTTTTTTTTGTTTTTTTAAACTTTATTTTAAAAAACAAAGATAAAAGAAAAAAATTTAAACATTTTTGCATAAATGTATACAAATACAATTGTGTCAGTGCTTGGCTTTTTTTTTTTCTTTCTTTTTTTTTTTTCAAGGTTTGATACTCTGCATTAAGGTCTTACTATTTACTATGAGCAAAAAGTACATGGAAAACAGGAGGTGACCCGGAATTAGTCGACTTTTTCTTGGTGTGTAAGGATTGAACATGACTTTTTTTTTGTTTTTTGTTTTTGTTTTGTTTTGTTTTCTTTTTTTCTTGAACTTCACACAGTCTGTGAGTTGTTTCTGGGGCAGTCCGAGCCTCTGTGGTTAGCATCCCACTATCAGTGACTGCATATTATGTCTGTTCTTTTGTGACTGGGTTATCTCACTCAGGATGATATTCTCTAGATGCAACCATTTTCTTAAGAATTTGGTTAAGTCATTGTTTCTGATGGCTGAGTAGTACTCCATTGTGTAAATGTACCACAATTTTTGTATCCATTCATGTACTGAAGGACATCTGGGTTCTTTCCAGCTTCTGGGTATTATAAATAGAGCTGCTACGAACATTGTGGTGCATGTATCTTTGTTGTATATTGGAGTGTCTCTGGGGTATATGCCCAGAAGTGCAATGGCTGGATCTTCAGGTAGTACTATGTCCAATTTTCTGAGGAATCGCCAGACTGATTTCCAGAATGGTTGTATCAGTTTACAATCCCACCAACAGTGGAAGAACTCTTTCAAGCTCAATAAATGTGATAGCACTATCTTAATATCAAATAAGACAAGAACAAAACAAAAGAAAAACTAGACACATATCTTCTAAGGACATAGTTGTAAAACTCTCCCCAAAATATTAATGAGCATATTAAAAAAAACATGAAAATTTTTTTATCATGACCCGTTGGGTTTTGTTTCAACAAAGTTAGTTGATATCAAAAGGACAAAAATCATATGGTTAACTCAATAGATGCAGAACAAAGTACTTGCAAAGCTTGTAAAGTACTTGTACTGTTCCTCCATGATAAACTCTATGAGCAAAGTATGTATAGAAGGAATATACTTAAAGCAATAAAGGGTAGACATGATGAGCCCACAGCCAACATAATTAATGAGGGAAAACTGAAGGCACTTTCTGAGACACCAAGAATAAGACATTTTCCCAAGTGTTTCCAGTGTAGTATTGGGTAACTAAGCAGTGTGATTAATTACTCAAGAGAAGGAAACACAGCACATCCATATTGTAAAATGTATGTAATAGAAGCACAGTGATAGACATCCGACTTTACATAGAAAGAGTAGCAAGCAGCTCACTAAAACTCGTTGGAACTAACAAAAGATGTTATTACCCTCAAGGATTTCAAGCCACCATCCAAAATCCAGCATGACAGTAGAAAAAATATCTATCAACCCCTATCCATTTGGGAAATGAATCAAGATAGCAACCCTACTGACCAGGTAAGTTCATAATATTTGCAATAAAAATTGCAAAAGACTGAAAGAGAATATTTACACATGGTAGGCAAGAATATAAATTAGTATTGTTAATATGGGAAGCAAAAATAAAGTTTTTAAAACATAAAAATAAAGCTACCACATGATCCAGAAAAACAACTATCATTCACACATCCAAAAGAAATGAAATGAATATGTTAAAGAACCATTAATTATTCATTGTAGCACTATTCAAAGTGATCAAGAGATTGAAACACTTCACACTCATCAACTGCTAAATACATGAAAAGAATGTGGTATGTATACACAGACTATTACCATGCTATATAATGATGGAAATTTTGTCACCTATGGAAACCACATACAAAACTGAAAACACTGTTACATGAAACAAATCATATATGATAAAACAAATGCTGGATCTCACACATATGTGGAAGAAGGTAGACTAGTGGTCACTGGAGACAAGGAGAGCAAAGTGGTCAGTATTATATGATGGTTGGATAACATCAAAATAGTTACATGCGAGAAAGAAATGTCAACATTCTATAGTATAATAGGGTGATTGTGGCTTATGAAATTTGCTATTTATATTATAAATAACTACAAGGGAAACAGCAAATAAGAAGAAAAATGCCAATTACCCTGATTTCACTATTACATGTTGTATATATGTATTACTACATTATATTCCATAAATGCGTATAGTTGTAATGCTTCAATTAAAAACAGATAAATACATGATGCAGTAGATGCACAAATTGGCTTGATAATCATCCCACAATGCCTACATATGTCATTACATCATCCTATACTCCATATAGCTATAATTATACATTATAAATTAAAACTTAGAACTACAGAAATTCCAGGCATGACTTTGATGCAAGCTCAAGACCTGTAATAATAAGTTAAGCTATACATCGGCAGAAGAATTTTTTTCCAGCCATTGACAGTAACTAGTCTAGCCAACACTTACAAACATGAACAGACTTTAAGAACATTTCCAGCATGATCATCAAGCCCAGAGTCTAAAGGAAACATATAACATTCAGGGTAAGTCAGGAAAGAGCATATTTTACAAAGTTACATTTTGGTCCCATTGATTTTAATAATAACTGAGCATGTTGCTATGGAAAAGGAACAATTAGAAAAGTGTCATCAAAAACCTTAAGATGTGCTTGCTGAAATAAAAATAGTTGTTGAGAGGAAGTAAAATAAATAACAAGCGTACCTAAAGATGTAAGCAAAATGCAAGAAAGTAAAATTTCAGATACAAAGTTAGGGGAGACAGAAATCAAATATGAATGTTTCATTATGTCTGTCTAATGGAATTTGCAGGAAAGTAGTATAGAAAAATGAAATAAAATCAGGTCTTCAGGATTCTGGAAAATGGCATGAATATTTATTCAGGGAACCGATGAGCTGTTTTCTATTGAAATTATAAGACACAACACAATAATATGCTTCCAAGAAAGGTCAAAGCTTTGATGAAGGAAAACCAGTTCAAGAGGCACTGCACAGCCTATCAAAGACACTGTGTAATGGGCTCTGGATAGCTAGTGTGTTCAAGAGAAGTTGCTGTAAGATTCAGAGACACAGCATAAAATATTACAGAGAGATTTCTGAGGAGATTTAAACTTACAATACATCTAAGTACATGAGAGATATATAATTAAATATGTCATACTAAACAGAATTTATTTGAAATTATTCAATTATGCTTTTAAGTACACACATAGCTTTTCAAGAACACACACTCACACACACATAAAATATTTCTGAACATCCATGAACTATGTATGGTAAAGCACCATTCAGACCCTTTCCTTAGACTACATCAAACCCTATAGTTTTGTATTTTGCATGCTAAGACTTCTTAGTCACAGCTAAGCACAACTCAGTACTTGTTGATCAACCTTTGCCATCTTTTGTCTCTTTAATTCTTTTTGTGGCTGGTAACTAGTATTCTATCTTCAAATTTCATGATATAAACACTTTTAGCTTCCAAATCAAAGTGAACATGTGGCAGTTGTCTTTTTCTTTATCATGTAGCATTCAAATGCATTTTTAGAGTAAAACATATATGATAAAAATGTTGAATCTAAGAAAGGGTAAAACTAATCCAGGATAAAATATGGAGGAAATCTGAGGGAGTCTGTAATTTAGGATGTTTGGAATGCACTCATCAACTGGAGTTGGGTATTGGGATTTGTCTTCCTAAAGAGGCCAATGCACTTTAAAACAGTGTATTATCGGCCAGTTGCTATGCTGCTCTTGTAGCTAGAGTACGGCCCTGGCAACACTCAAAACCTTTTCAGTCTGCAAAGCTATGATCCCTCCTTCTTTGAATAATTTTTATTTTAAAAATTACGTTACAAACAATATGACTCGAAACTTTTACACACGTATTTCATTTTGGTTGTTGCCCCACTTCCTTATACCTCACTCCTTTCTCCTGTGTACCCGTTACCCCGAGTGTCCCCCTTCGGGCAAAACCGGAATCTTTGGGCGGTGTTCACCTCCCTCTGCTTTACAGAATTCTATATCTGTGTTATTTCCTGCTCTTCTACACATGGACTAAATGGCAAATGAAACTTTACTCATTATGTTTTTTATGTAGTAGGGCACACTTATTATATTAAAAGAACACTTGCTTTAACATTTCTTTAGTTATATCGTAAAATTTATTCACCTGAGAAATGAATTTTCCCCAGATTATTTGTTATAGAAAGCAATTAACTTCTGGGTAGACCCTCTTAGCAGCTATGGGCAATGTCTGCATATCTCTTCTAAACCGGAAAAGTAAAGTCATTCTATTTATGTTGTTCAGATGATTGGTTTTGTGACTGTTCCATTAAATGCAGGAGACTTTTCATTGATGAGCATGACTAACCAAACCTGATATGGCTCCTACTATGAAAGTCAAATATAAGGTTCACATTTCAGGTCTAGAAAAGCATTGTAGCTAATTCTGACACCAAGAGAGTTTGGGATTCAGCCTTAAAATATTTTTTATTTTATTGGAATTTTTCTTTGCTTATATTTCAAAAGTTATCCCCTTTTCTGGTTTCCTCTCTGAAATCCCCCCCATCCAAACCCCCTTCCTCTATGAGACTGTTCCCCCACCCACACACTCTCTCTTATCTCCCTGCCCTGGCATTCCCCTACACTGGGGTACTGAGCCTTCACAGGACCAAGTCAGATGCTCTCACCAAACATTGGACTGAGAATGGGGTCTTAAACTTAATATTGTTATTGCTGTTTGCTTTTTTTCCCAGAATATTAACACCTCTGTATGTGAAGTACTTTACAAGCCAAAACAATTAAATAAACATACAATAGATTGTGAGATTGAACATAATTAGCAGCAAGCATTCTCCTAGTTCAGGATTTGTCACATCCTGAATTTGACCTTTTCCTATGGTTTCATTGGTGATATGGAAATGAATTAGAGTTGGTGATCTCAACAGCCTGTGATTTTAGCCAAGATTTTAATGTCAAACTGAATAAGAAATATTTTAGAAGGACATATGGTTGTAAATGACCCTTTGTTCTTGTGAGAAGTGTCTGCAGAAGCTTATCACCTGGGAAATATTCTTATTTCTGACATATAAAAGTGAATGGATATTTACAGAGTTTAAACTGTTTATTGTTAAGACTACCATTAAATGTTTGTAACAGTTTTATTGAGGCATAATTTATGTCATTAAATTTCATTTCATTGAGTATATAATTTAACATTTTTTAAACTTTATTTTCAAAACAAAGATAAAAGAAAAAAATTTAAACATTTTTGCATAAATGTATACAAATACATTTTTGTCAGTGCTTGGCTTTTTTTCTCTTTTTTTTTAAAGGTTTGATACTCTGCATTAAGGTCTTACTAGTTACAATGAGCAAAAAGTGCATTTAACATTTTAAAAAGTAAATCTAGAGTTATACAACCATTGTCACAATCTAGTTTTAGAAGAAATATCCCCCACACTTGCAGTCACTCCAGCCACAAGTAAGAATTCTCTCTTTTTAGATTTTCTGTATCTTTATATTGGTTTTCCTTAAGTTTTTATATGGAGAAAATTATAAGGTATGAAGTACTTTGTCTCTGGATCCCTTCTGAGCACAGCATCTCTGAAGGTCATATGTATTGAATGAGGACTGTACTTTTGTTTTGCAAGCAGAAGTCACAACTGGTTGATTTTCTTATTTATTTATTTATTTATTTATTTATTTATTTATTTATTTATTTATTTAGTTTTTGACTCAGGGTCTCACTATATAACCTGTCTGTCCTGATACAATGTAGACCATTATATTCACAGATAATTGCCTGCCTCTGCTGTGATTAAGATTATGTTTCACTATTCCCGGCTAATTTTCATTTTTATATGCATTAGACAGCACACTATTTGAACAGAGACAATTGTCTACATTATATAAACATTTCCACAAAAATTGTCTAAGAATTAACCTGAATTTTCAAAAATGAGTTTTGGAATTTCACTTTTCTCTCAAAGTACTATCTCATTTCTCCAATTTATTCTTTTAGTATGCAGATAAACTATGTTCAATATCTGTAGAAAATGATTTCTATATCTAAATTTTAAATCCAAAGATATATGTATGTGGCTACAATCCCTCATCAAAGACATCTTTCTTCACTGCCTTAGAAAACCACAAACAGACACAAGGCAGAGATTGTCTGATCCTGGAGAACCCAGGCCTAATAGACACATGTAGGTCACAGCTACTGTATCTACAGCTCAGGAAGCATTTAAGAAGAGTAGGCAGAAAGATCATAAAAGCCATAATACCATCATGTCTGCTTCTAGAAACAGCTGTGTAGCCAAGACCAGAACAAAGGGAACACCAATGGACATGTTAATGTAGAAGGGTGAAATGTCATAAGGTCCCACCAATGACTCCTTAGAGAAGGGCAGCTCATGTTGGTGAGAATGTGGAGCAAGGGGAACACTCCTTCATTGCTAGTGGGAGTGCCAATTTTGTAAAGACATTATGGTAATCAATATGGCAATTCCTCAGAAAATGGGAACCCAGCTAAAGGCCCAGCTATACTACTCATAAGCATTCACCAAAGGACACTCTATCCTACACAAGGACACTTGCTCAAGTACATTTATTTCAGTTTTATTCATAAGATCCAGGAACTGGAAACATCCTAGATGTTCCTCAACAGAATAATGGATAAAAAAAAAATCTGATACATTTACACAAAGGAGTATTGCTCTTTTGTTAAAAAACAAAAACAAAAACAAAAACTGACATCATGAAATTTTAGGCAAATGGCTAGAACTAGAAAAAAATAAACATCTTGAGTGAGGTAACCCAGACCCAGAAAGGAAAACATAATATGTATTCACTTATAAGTGGATATTAGCTGTTAAGGAAATGATAACCAAGTTACAATCCACAGATGACGAGAGATTAGGCAAGTAGGAGGTATCTAGTGGGGATACAGGGATCTTCCTGGACAGGGGAAATAGAATAGATTTTATGAGTGGACTTGGGGGGCAGGTGGGAGCAATCAGGTGGCAGAGGAGATGAGATATAGAGAGAAAATGTGGGGATGGACAGATGGAATTGAGGGTTACATTGGTGCAAATGCTGCAGTGGCAATTTTCTGAAAATTTATGCAGGTGATCCTAATGAGGGCTTCTAGTAACAAATATTAAATTCTTAACTGACCAACTCTTGTAACTAGGTGTGGTTTTCAGTGATGAGACCAGGTTGATTCAATGGAATGGTTGGTTAGGGGTTCCCATGAAAGTTCTCAAACAATCCAGGCTGATGCTAAGACATTTATAGCTCAATGAAAACAGACAGCAGGGTCCCATTGCTGAGGACAACTTCAATACAAATGACTGAATTTTGAGAAGTTGATCTGGTGCCAAATGGAGGCTGCATCCCTATATTCTATTCTATTTGGTGTGGGATGGTATTTTGCAGGCAACTGAAGGAGAGCCATGGACAGCAACCCAGCCACAAAATTTTTGATAGACAAGCTTATTTTGCTTATAAAACTTGTTAGGGCAATAAAACAGAATTTGTGGGAGTAGCCAATCAAAGCATTCCATACTTGACACTGTTTGCATAACCAAGAACCAGAAACTAGGTAGCCCAGAGACCTAGGTTTCAACCAAACACAATGGTTCTAAAAAGGAAATAAACAATATAATAATTTCTAATTTGATTTTGCTATACCCATAGATTAGAGCCTTATTCAGTCATCATCATAAAAGCTTTATCTGGCCACAAATGGGAACAGATGCAGAAACCCACAGCCAGACATTATTCACAGATATTGTCTAAATTGGAGATTTCCATTAAATTCCTTCTTTCAGACCTTTAGAAATGCTGTGGAAGAGGAAATTGAAAGATTAAAAGGGCCAGAAAGAATGGAGGACATCAGATTAACAAGACTCTGAGTCAACTAAGCAGGGCACATATGAGCTCACAGAGATTTAAGCAGCAAGCATAGGGCCTATGTGCATCTACCCCAGGTCTCCTTTGTATATATTATAGCTAATTAGCTTAGTGTTTTTACGGGACTCCTGTCTGTGACAGTGAGTGAGTCTCTGGCTCTTTTGCTTGCTTTCGGAACTTGTTTTCTCCTGTGATGCTTTTGCGTTCAACTTTAATATGATAGTTTTTGCCTTATCACATGATATTTTTTTTTGCCTCATTTGGTTATCTATTAGTAGTCTGTTTACTTGTATTCTTGTTTTTTTTTTTTTTTTTTTTGATTTTAATGAGAGACAGAGAGAATGGCTCTGGAGGGGATAAAGGTGGAGAAGAACTGAGAGGAGTAGAAGAAATGGAAACTATAATCAGGATTTATTGATCGTATGAGACAATAATTTATTTTTAATGAAAGAGAAAAATGAAAAAAAGAGTTGAGAGTTGGGAGTATGTGGTGTTTGTTAGAGTGGGGGGAGGGAGGAGGGAAAGTGATATGATCCTACGTCAATTTCAAAAATAGTAAAAATTTAACATTTTATAAAAGAAAAAAATACCTGCAGAAAATAACAGCTATTTGGCTGATAAAATTTGGAGATAGTTTTCTCTGTCTGGAACATATTTATCAATTTCCCACTGATTAATTTTCATGTTCCTAGTACTTAGTTTTGCAATAAAAATGTTTGAATTCACTTGTGTCACTTTCTCACCACAGACAAGAGAAATGTACAAAGAGGAGAAGGGAAGGGAAGATCCTGAAATAAGACATTAGAGCATTAGAACAAAATAAGTAATTCCTGTAAGTTCTAGACTTCCTGTTGCTTTGATTGTGTTTCTCAGAATGCCCAAATAGTTTCTAAGTATAAAGTTAAAATGATTGAAATAAAAGAAAACGAAATTTCTTTGTCTTGAGGTGAGATTTCGCTATGAACCTGAAGTGGCTCTGGAACATATTGTGTCCTGCAGGTTGGCCTTGAATTCAGTGTCTTCCTGCCTCAGCATCTCAGTGCACAGAATATAGAACATTTCCAATGCAGGCTGTAAGCTCCTGAAAGGCAGACACAGTTCTTTGTATTAAGATGTGTGCCTGTTTTGGTATTTAAAAATCATCATGTTTTACACACCAAGAAAACTTTGATTATTTCCATGTTACATTTTGTTTTACATACACTTTATTATCATTGTAAATAGCAAGATTTCAATGCATACTATCAAACCTTTAAAAAAGATCAAGTATTGACAGAAATATATTCATATAGTTTTATGCTAAAATTCTTTTGATAATCTGTAGATGTATCTCTGTTTTTTAAAAATAAAGTTGCAAGGGGAAAAAGGATGTGTGCTTGTAATTATTCCTGTTGATTCATTACTTCAAAACTTATGTGAAATGACAGCTATAAACTGTTTCAAGTTTTTCATTTTTGGGGGGGTGTACTGATGGTTTTGTTCATTGTTTTTCATTCATTTAGGTAAGACACTGAAAGACCTCTTCTTTATTCTTTTATTTATCTTACCCTCTTAGCAACCATATAATTAACTTCCTAAATGACTAGGGGAAGAATCTCTTTTTTTCCCTTTTTTATTGGATATTTTCTTTATTTATATTTCAAATGTTATCTCCTTCACACCCTCTTTTATACCCCTTCCCTCTCCCCCTGCTTCTATGAAGATGGTCCCACTCCAACCTACCCACTCCTAACATATTTCCCTGGCATTCCCCTACACTGGGAAAACGAGCCTTCACAGGACCAAGGGCTTCTTCTTCTATTGATGCCAGACAATGCTATCGTCTGCTACATATGTGGCTAGAGCCATGGGTCCCTCCATGCATACTCATTGGTTGGTGTTTTAGTCTCTGGAAGCTCTGGGTGTGTGGAGGGTGTTGGTCAGTTGATATTGTTCTTCCCATGGTAGTACCATGTCCAGTTTTCTGAGGGACCACCAGTCTGATTTTCAGAGTCATTGTACCTGCTTGAGATCCCACCAACAATAAAAGAGTCTTCCTCTTTCTCCCCATCTTCATTTGCTGTCACCCGAGAGTTTTTGATCTTATTCATTTTGACTGGTATGAGGTAGAATCTCAGGATTGTTTTAATTTGCATTTCCATGATGAATAAGGATGTTGAACATTTCTTTAGGTGCTTCTCAGACATTCAGTATTTCTCAGTTGAGAATTCTCTCTTTGTAGAGTGTTTGTGTGGTTTAGGTATGAGCATAATTGTGACTTCGTAGATTAAGGTGGGTAGTATTCCTTCTGTTTCTATTTTGTGGAATAGTTTGGAAAAACTTAGTACTACATCTTCAATGAAAGTCTGACAAAATTCTGCACTAAATCCATTTGGTCCTGGGCTGTTTTTGGTTGAGAGTCTTTTGATGACTACTTCTATCATTAGGGGTTACGGGACTGTTTAGATGGTTTATCTGATCCTGATTTAACTTTGGTACCTGGATTCTCTCTAGAAAATTGTTCATTTACTCTAGATTTTCCAGTTTTGTTGAATATAGGCTTTTGTAGTAGGATCTGATGATTTCTTGAATTTTCTCAGTTTCTGTTGTTATGTCTCCTCTTTCATTTCTGATTTTGTTACTTTGGATACTAGCTGTATACCCTAGGGTTAGTCTGGCTAAGGGTAATCAATCTTGTTGGTTTTCTCAAAGAACCAGTTCCTGGTTTTGTTGATTCTTTGTATAGTTCTTTTATTTTTCTAATTAGTTGATTTCAGCTCTGAGTTTGATTATTTCCTGCTCTCTACTCCTCTTGTGTATTTCTGCTTTTTTTGTTCTAGTGCTTTCAGGTGTGCTGTCAAGCTTTTATTGTATGCTCTCTTTAGTTTCTTTTTGAAGGCACTATGAACTTTCCTTGTAGCAGTGCTTTCATTGTGTTCCATAAGTTTGGCTATGTTGTGCCTTTATTTTCATTAAATTCTAAAAAGTCTTTAATTCCTTTCTTTATTTCTTTCTTGACCAAGTTATTATTGAGTAGACTGTTGTTCAGGTTCCATTTTTATGTGGGCTTTTTGTTGTTTTTGTTGGTATTGAATACCAGCCTTATTCCATGGTGTTCTGATAGGATGCATGGGCTTATTTTGATCTTCTTGTGTCTGTTGAGGCCTGATTTGTGACTGACTATATGGTCAGTTTTGGAAAATGTACCATTAGGTGCTGAGAAAAAAAGGTATATTCTTTTGTGTGTCTTTGACCAAATCATTAAATAGTTTGTGTTTCTGAAGAAAGTGGTGAAAAGGGAATTGGTTTTGAGTCTAACTTTGTTAGACTAGTTAGTTAGTTTTGCATCTAAAATATTCTTCTTATTCTGTTTCATCATCTCATCATTTCTCACATTATAATAAATTCTTCAATCTTGTTAACTCTGTTTGCCAGTTTTCACTAAACTCTTTAATGCAGTGTGTCATTATGCTAAATGAATGATTAACAACTGCTCTGACCATGAAGGTTATTTTATGTTTGCATCTATTAATAACATCCTGGTGAATGATTCTTACTAGTTATTTCTTGCAAAATTCATTTTCTTCCCTTAGATATGCAAAGACATTGCACATCTAGTTGAACACTTGTGAACAAGTACTTAGAAAATACTGAACAAACAAATATCCAAATAAATATTTGTATTGGTAGATTTCAGTAGCATGATATATCAGAAACAATTCTATAGTGGCTCGGCCCTTGCTTCTCCTGCACATGAACCAGTTTGCTCAGGTTTGTTCCCAGACTCGTCTGTGGGCAGCTCACAACTGCCTGTACCTGCAGTCCTAGGGTATCTCATACTTTCTTCTCACCTTTTGAGTGCCAGCACATGCATGTGCACATACATGCACTCAGGCAGAGATACATATACATAATTTTTTTTTTTTATTGAAAATATGGTCCCCTCTCAGATAATATATCCTGATAATAGTTTCTTTTTGCTCCATTTCTCCCAGTTTCTCCCCACATCTTCTCCCATCCAGAACCATTCCCTTTCTATTTCTCATTAGACAATAACCAGGCTTTTAAAGGGATAATACTAAAATAAAACCAAATAAAGTAAAAATAAGATAAAACAAGAAGTATCATTTTGGAGTTATTCTGGACAAAACAACAGAACTCAAAATGCATAAGAGAATACACAGGAATCAGAGACCCACTCTTTAATGCACTCAGGATTCCCACAAAAATACTAATGTGGATGCCATAATCTATATACAGAAGACCCAAGGTAGACCTGTGGAGGCCTTGTGAATGCTGTTTTAGTCTCTGATGGTTCATATGTATATCAGTCTTGTTGACTGAGAAGATGTGGTGGTTTGAATATGTATGGCCCCTATGACTTACATGTAGAATGCTTGGTTTATAAAGTAACACTATTAGGAGGTATGGCCTTGTTGGAGTAGATACGGCCTTAGTAGAGGAAGTTTGTCACTGTGGGTTGACCTTTAAAATTTCCTATGCTAAAGCTCCACTCACTGTGAAGTTAAATCTCCTTCTGGTTGAATAGCTATCAAGATGTCGAATTCTTGGTTCCTCCAGCCAATGCCTCTATGCCTCTCACCATTGTAGGCTTATATTTTTAAAAACATACTTTAATAAGGTAAATACTTCAAACTCCCTTATAGCTCACTGATTAAAGGTAGGGGAGGAAGATGCTTAAAAGGATAAGTCAGGCATGGGCCTGTTTAGAAATAATTCTTTTGAGTGATTCTAATCTTTGTTGTCATCAGTTCAGTCCACTTGACTCAGAAGCAGTAGCTCAATCCAGAAAAAAACTGCAAGGCTCCACTGGTTAGCATGAGTCTGATGACCTTGTAAGAAGTAATCAGAAGACCTCCAGAAGACAAGTGAAGATGAGCAAAGAAGGCAAGGTGAACCAATCCCAGAGTGTCATCCACTGTCTGTTGGGTTTCACTTATACTCTTTTTAAATACCATATGTTCTCTCAAGAATCTATTCTGGCAAAATATCACATATCCTTTCACCAGCTTCCAGAAAAACAGGATTTTATTTTCTCTCCATATCATCATTTCAAGTGTCTGATTCTGCAAAAAAAAAAAAAAAAAAAAATCTCACAAGACAGCTTCCAGAAAAATATCACATGACACAGTTGAGTCTCCAATGAAATCAGAAACTCCCACTTCACACTATAATAATGGACTGAACCACTAGTACAGCAAACCAGCCCCAATTAAATATTTTCCTTTGTAAAAGTTTCCTTGGTCATAGTGTTAATTCACAGCAATAAAACTAAGACAGTTGGCCTTGTTTTCTTGGTGTTCTTCATCCTCTTTGGTTCTAACACACTTTACACATCCTTTCCCATGGAATTTTGCAATTTTGTGAATCTTGAGCCCTGCCATCTAGTGTTGACTGATTCAAGGTCTCTCCCTTACTGCATATTGTCTGACTGTGGTCCTTCTAAAATCTTGAGAAAGAAACATGTATCAGTCTTCTATCTTGTTATTCTTTTTTATACTACCACCAAAGAGAAGAAGGGCTTCTCTTCTGGAGGAAAATGATAGAGGAGGCCTTAAGCCTCATGGCAGCATTCGAGCCATAAAGAGTATTAGAGTCTCAGATTTTGGCATGTAAAGAGTAATTCAGTAGAAGAATCTCATGTGTGAAATATGTTTGGCCTCTGTGTAGTTTTGAAATATTATTTGAATAATGTTTGAAAGTTTTCACTTTTGTTTACCCCTTGATTAGCTGTGACATCCAGGTAAGTTAAGGAGCCTTTGTTTCTAACATACCACACAGAAGGACACTGGAGCTCAAAGAGACCACAGAACTTTGTACTACAGTGTTTGGTCATGCCATTGCTGAGACATCTAGATTCCCCTCCCCCCCCATTCACTACTTCCTCAGAAAAATCCTCTTTCTTTCCAATCCCCTACTCCTCTGATAGGTGGAGGAGCCCCTGGTTATTTCTCCACCTTGGCCCATTAGCCTTTGGCAGGGCAGGGACATCCTCTTTCATTGAGATCAGACAAGGCAGCCGTGTTTGGAAAAGATACCATGGTCAGTGGCAGCATCTCAGAGGACAGTTAAGCTAGGCTTCTGCTGAAAGCATAACAGACCATCATTAATAACGTCAGGGATTGGTGCTTGGCAATGGGATGGGTTTCAAGTTGTGTTTGTAATTGGTTGGCCATTTCTTCCTCTGGAAGGGCAGTCAGTGCTGTTAACCACTAAGCTACCTCTTCAGCACCTCCTGCATTTCTTATAGACAGGACACATTTTGGGTCAAAAGTTTTCTGGGTAGTTTGGTGTCCTAAATCCTTCCCTGGAGGTTCTGCCTGGCTACAGAATGTGTCCTTTTTAAGTTCTATGTTCCCACTGTTTGGTATCTCAGCTAAGGTCACCCAGATTTACTCTTAGAAGTCTCTCCCATCTGAAGTCCCTAGGACTTCTTAAAGATTCTCCCCACCCCCTATTTCCCACCTCCCACCCCCATAAGATGCAGATTTCTATTCATTCTCCCAGTCCTCTGGTAATCTCTCCTGTCTCTCTGCATACCTGGTCCTATCCCCTCATTTCCCTCCTCCTTCCCTCTTCCATGCACTTTTCTCCCACCCACGCCCACTTATGACTATTTTATTCCCCATTGTAATGGTGATTCAAGCATTCTTCCTTGGGTCTTTCTTCTTGTTTAACTTCTTTGGGATTGTGGGGGCATCTTTTTTTGGGTATTTTGTACTTTATGACTAATATACACTTATCAGTGAGTATATACCATGCTTATCCCTGGGGTCTTGGTTTCCTTACTCAGGGTGATATTATCTAGTTCCATTGTTTTGCCCACAAAATTCATGTTCTTGTTTTTAATAGTTGAATAGTAGTCAATTCTGTAAATAAACCACATTTTCTATATTCATCCTTTGGTCGAGGGACATCTGGGTTGTTTCTAGTGTCTGGCTATTATAAATAAAGCTTCTATAATGACAGTGGAGCTTGTGTTCTTGTGGTATGGTGGAGCATCTTCTGGGTATATGCCCAGGAGCAATTTAGATATGTCTTCAGGGAGTCTGTTTCCAATTTTCTGACAAACAGCTGGATTGATTTCACAAGTTTGCAATCCCATTAGCAATGGAGGAGTGTTCCCGATTTTCCACATCCATACCAACATGTGCTGTTGCTGGAGTTTTTGCTTTTGCTATTCTGATTGTTGTACAGTGGAATCTCAGGGTAGTTTTGATTTGCGTTTCCCTGATAGCTAAGGATGTTGAACCTTTAAGTGCTTCTCTGCCATTCAAGATTCCTCAGTTGAGAAATTTATGTTTAGCTCTGTACACCATTTTTAAAATTGGACTATGTTGTTTGTTGAAGTCTAGCTTCTTGAGGTCATACATTTTGGATATTAGCCCTTTGTTGGTAAAGGGTTAGTGCAGATCTTTTTGCAATTTGTAGGCTGCTGCTTCATCCTATTGACAATGCCATTTACCTTACAAAAGCATTTCAATTTCATGAGGTCCCCTTTATCAATTGTTGGTCTTAGTGTCTGAGCTATTGGAGTTCTGTTCAGGAAACTGTCTCCTGTATCAATTATTATAGGAGTATTTATACCCCCTTCTCTTCTATGGGATTTAGTGTACCCAATTTTATGTTGAGTTCCTTGATACACTTAGACATGAGTTTTGTGCAGGGTGATACATATGGATCTATTTTCATTTTTTACATAAGACATTCCGGGGAGGGCTTCTCAGCGGGGTGGGATTGGCTCAGAGGAAGAGGGCATGGGGGCCTCACCTGTGTGTCTCAGATTACTGTAGACCTCCTGGGAGACAAACAGGGCTCTGTGGTGAGTGAGGTTCATCGATCTTCAGCTGCTGGTGCAGGTGTAGACAAGAAGAAGGATCGAGTTTCAACAGCATGGTGCAGAGTCCACACTACTTTAAGTTTCATTTTTGATCACTTTCTCCTTCAAGATATTTACTTAATTTTATTATCATTTAAATTGAAGATTTGTGTTTAGATTTATTATTTTTTCTTTTAAATAAGGTTTTCCCCACATAAACCTGTGGATAAATCTAATTCTTTTTTCAAATATTTATATTTTTGAGATTTTCATATATGTGTGTAAAGAAATATGATTGAATCTTCTTCCCATTTTCTTCCTTCAATTCCTCTCCTGTTCCTACATTGTATTCCATCCTAAATTTATATCTTTTGTTTTTTGATAACCCACCAAGTCAAACTAATGTTCTTCCTATGTACATGAGTATTACGGTGACATCCACTAGAACATGGAAATCATACCAGTGGCCATGTCTTCAAAAAAGAATGACTCTCTGCTCCCAGAAAGCATTGACTATTAATAGATCTTCAGAAAAGGGAAGGGACCTGGAGATTACAGACATTCGGCTGTTGTGATCTCATGTAGTTCTTTTGTAGGTAACAGTATCAACTATGACTTTATAATTGTGATGTCATTAACCAAGGGCAGAATTTCACAGCACTTCTGACCATCATCTATCTCTTGTTTTCTGCTTCCTCTTCCATGATATTCCCTGAGCTTTGGTCATGAAGATATGTAGAAATCCTGTCTAGAGTTGAATACTCAAGTTTCTTATTCTTTACACACAGGTAGGCATCTTTCCAATGAATACTGCCTGCTGCACACCAAAAGAGTTTCCTGACCAAGGCTGAAAACAACCCAGTATCTGTGTTTAAGCATAAATATTTAGACGGTCGTTTGCCCATTTCCTAGCATAACAATAGTCGGTTCTTCCATAAGGCATCTAGGCATCTAGGCATCTAGGCTATGCAATCATGGGCTTTGGATTAGAATTATAGTACTAAGCATGGAATTTCTGTGAGGCAATACTCATGACAGCTGAGATAGTCTTGCCCCAGTAGGCACTTGTTACCTGTTAGGTCAGTATTGTAGCATGCATGGTACAATGTTAACTAAAACCTTAAATGAAAAGAACATACTCCTAAATGGGGTTAAATTTGTTTACACATCAAGCAAGAGTATTTATACTGTGTTCAATACTTACAGATGTCCCTCTGGGCCAAACATATCTGTTAAATACAGTGGTCAAATTTATTCAAGCTTGTCAGTCACAATACAAAATTCTCAAACCTTTGAAGGACTGTCAATTAAAATACTATAGACAATAAAGCTGAAATTTCATGATAAAAATTCCATTTTGCCAAAGCAAGACATATAATAAAAGTCTACAGGGATATTTTTATTTTATTTTATTCTTCCAAAAACTTTCCAAAAATGAAGCACAGAATATTTAGAGCATCAAAGAAATGACCCAGAAAAATGGCACAGCAGTGTATACCTGGCAGAGTTTCTACATAATACAAAATGACAACCACCTGTAAGGGCAATAAAGTTGCATTTCTAGGTCCCACAGACTCATCAAAACCCACAGCAGTCTGCTGTCACTGGGGCTTTTTGGCTAAGGGTATCAGTTCATGGGTCCCGAGAAATCCGAGGAGTCAGTGCAGATGTTACATATGACCATTAACTGTCCAGAAGAACATAGCCAAATATTTGTTTTTCTGTGCTTATTTTTTTAATGGAATGCAATTCAAAACTTGAAACTGTCTGCTCTGTAGCAGTATTGAAAAGACAATTTATATTTTTCTGTTAGGAAAGAATTTTCTGTCTTCAAGAATTAAAGTTTAATTGTCAGCTTTGACCTTTCATAGCTCAATGCATCAAATGTATTAACTCATGAAAATAGTCAAGGACAAGTAGTATCCTGCTAACATAGAACTTCAGTATGAACCCTGGAGAAAACAGTTTCACAAGAATTTGACTACAAGGTATACCTATGAGCTTATTGAATAAAATTTTTTTGACATTGCTTATCTCACTCCAGGATACAGTTTGGGTTTAGTATGATTTATCAGTTATGAAAATAAATAGTCTAAATAATACCTCTTTCCATCCATCATGCCAAACTAATTGGCTTCATGGAAAGTTCCAGTTTGTGATACTAAGGATATGTCCAGACTGAGGAGATACTATCACAGTTTCAAAATATGTAAGTTCTGGCCTTGTAGCGTAGAGTTGAAGAAACAGCCTGGTTGTGGAACCCATTAATTTCTATCACTGGTGTCTGAAGTCTCATAGGGCTTATACCTTCTATTTATATAGAAGTTATACCTGCTATTTCAGAACTTCAATTCCCCTAATTAATTATGTCCCCTAATTAATTATAAAAATATTTTGTTGTCCTGAACCAGTCCTAATTATCATTTTGGCTTATTCCTTTGGATGTCTTCTGGACAGAAAACCACACCTGTCAAGGTTCATTATCTCCCACTGATACCCTGCAGTCTTTCAGGAATCCAAATCAAATTTCTATTCTCTGAGTCCTTAGAACCACAGAACTCCTTCTATTCAGGTTTTGCTTTACCACTTGGGCACCCAAACAGACTTCCTCATACTCCTATACTGTCCTGATTGCCAAGGCTGTCAATATATGACAACTTTATTCCCTGGGAATTGTTGTCTCTCTTTTTTTCTATCTTCAAAGATTTCCAGAGAGATGTCTTGCCTTGTATACAGTTTCACAACTCTTGCTTATGAATTCAGATTAATTTTTATTAACTTTCTTCCTTGTTTCTTCTACCTCTCATGAAAATTAGAGGGAGCTGTATCCCTATGACTTAGATTATTCTTTGTTATCACTACGTTATTGCCACTGCCAGACTTATCTCAATCAGGTGGAGACATTCTTGTCCACTTCATATACAAGATTCCTGAGTTCTCAATAGAGGGTAGGCCAAATTCTCTGCTATGCAGCTAGGCAAGTTAATTATAGTTAGTCATGGTACAATGTGAGTCTCGACTAAAACTGCAAATAGTTAGGGTAAGGATGTTAGAGCTACAGCAGGGTCTCAAGAAGTCTTAACTTATTTTCTCAAGTAGTGATGGTGGGGAAGCCTTTGAAAATCTTCATTTATAATTGTGTGTGTGTGTGTGTGTGTGTGTGTGTGTGTGTGTGTGTGTGTGCTACCAGTGTACCTTGGCTCTTGTGTAAAAGTCATAGGCAATTTGTGGGAGTAAAATTCTTTCACCATGTGAGTCTGAGGGTTTACACTCAGATCATTAGGCTTTGTAGCAAGCACCTTTACCCACAGAGACTTATTACTGTACTGATCAGAAGTCTAATGTTAACTTTTCAAAGAGGGACAGAAAAATACAAATAATTATCAGAAAAATATCATTATATCCTCTATTAAGTTGTTTACTTTTATATACTACAAATACTAAACCAGACAGATGAAAAACTTCAAATATATATTAATTTTACTTAAAACATTCCCACATTTGAATTGTAAGGGGAAAGTATTAGCCATGGGAATTAACAAAGTAGGTCATGTCTGACTCTTACTGAAGATATTTTTGGTTCAAGGCAAACATTTCAGACTCTGTGGGAAAGGAGTGAAATGAAAGTGAACAGATTTACTTTCCTTACTCCTTTAAGAGGACAGTCTTCTTTGCAAAGACAGTGTTTGATCAATCCACCTATGGTGAATAGTTCGGAAGACACTCATAGGATAGCAAAATTCAACATGCCAGGGCATGCAATGTTTCTTTGCATATAGATTACAAACAAAACATTTGAAATCCCTTAAAGTGTGCAAAGATCCTTAGGGTTTTCCTCGAGTGCATCTGTAGATATTTATGGAGATTATCTTTATCTCCCGCAAGCTTGCCAAAGAAAATCCTGTTGCTCAAATCTTCTGATTTATTCTGAGGTTCTTCCTTTTAGTTTGTATTCTACCAGGTGATTCTATTGTATTGCCAAGATCTGTGGGATTTTTCTCCATCCTTTTCTGCCTCCCCTTCCCTCTGTTCCCTTCCTCCCTCCTCCAGTCACACCTACAAACAGCTCAACATTGAGAATGGAATTAGAAGAGTTTGCTCTTCTGACCCGAATAACCATAATCAATTCAAAGACTGCCAATCAGGCTCCCTCAATGACCAGGTCAACACAGCATTTTATGGTATGACCCTGCTGGCACAGAGCCTTTGTATGAATAAAACAAATTTCTCTTTCTAACAAATGCAGGGGGGAGTTTTCTATCACTGCAAACTGGTTTAAGGCTGCAAGGCATGAGGGCTGTCATTAATAATGTCAGGATATAGAGTTCTCAGCTCTCCTTTGAGTGCACTCATGGCATTACTGATTAGGAATGGATATCAGGCTAGTGTTTGGGATCAGGCAGAAAAGAATATATATTATCCCTTCATCTTCATCACCAGCATTAATTTTTATATATAAGAATTCTACTTGCACTGGGTAAATATGCTCAGTTGGTGGCAGCAATGTTCTTTTACTGAAAATTTTGAGGTCTGAGATATTTTGAAGAAAAACAGGGAACAAGGCAGAATGTATAATAACATCCATGTTTTCTGTTAACCTGCAGAACTATAAATTTATTTCATGTGCTCAGGAAAAAGCAAAATGTGTAAAAGGAAGATTTCTTGCTGTCTCTGTGTAAATCTAATCCCCTAAATATGTCTTTTGTTTCCAAATGCAGAAATAGTGTATGTCTCAGCTTCAGGTTGTAATCCAAAAGGAGGGTGGGCATCTGAGGATTTATTGGTTGTCATGTAAATTTATTAATATAGGAACTTTGATCTTGAAATACAACCAGACAAGATTAATGATTTAGCATCTGGGGAAATCAAGTATGTGATGCTATGAATAGATAAGGAAGGTTTTACAGATTCATATTGGCAGAGAGTAAAATTCAGAATTGGGCAGGGAAGATGGCTCAGCTGGTTCAGGTCCAGACACTTACTATGCAAGACTAGTTTCCCGACAGGAATCCTCAGAACTTAAGCAAAGGTGAAAGGAGAGAACCAACGTTATAACACTGTTCTCTGACCTCTACACATGTACCATGGCATGTTCTGATTCCATTCACACTCACATAATAGACACATGCATGTATATATGCACACATGTACAGATTATTTTAAAAACTGGTTTAGAATTTATTTTAATGGCAACCATAAGAAGTGTGAAAGAATACATACTGGAAGCTAACATATAGACTATCAGAGTCTGTGAGCAATAGAGAGATGAAAATGAATAAACAGAAATGAAATGATAATTAGAACATCAGCAGTGTGGAAAGATGGAGACATGTGTTATGCTTTTTCTTGCTGGTGAGCCTCCAGGAAAAAAATGGATAATTGAACCCTAAACCAGCCCATGGATTGCCTTCCTCTTGTGTGGCTTATTTTATTTTCCAACATATGAAATAATCCCCTTTTAAGGCACCATTGTCATGACATCATCATTTTGAGAGGTATGTGTAGGGAACTAGATACATAAATGGATACCCAGGGAGCAAGCACACTGGAATACTGCATAATGTTATCAGCATACATTGAACTCCTAATGAGAAATCACTATTTAATAAAAACGTAGAACTACTCTAAGTTAGCAATTTAGAAGTATTGAATATAGGAAGCCAGATATTTTACTGTAGCGCTAAGCATTCGAATATCTGATGCTTCATAATATTGCTAAACCAAAATCCAATCCAGATTATAATCCCTTTAAATCCTTCTACATTGTTTCAATTGTACAAAGGTTTTGAGTGAAACATTGTTATATTTTATTTAGCAACAAGTTTTGCCTTAGATCACCAATTGTCTCATGTTAAAAATGACTACAACCTTAGAGATATCAAATGTCTATTTATTAACCTCAAAAATGGATAAATGTTGAACTAGCAAGCTACAGCTTATCCAGCATGAACTGCAGCAAACAGGCACCATCAACATTGAGCACTCTAGGTTAACATTTCAAAGTTGTTTGGAACGTAACCGTGTAAATCTCATTTTGAGTAAAAGGATTTTTCAAACTAGATGCTGTTCCACTTCTGTGATTTTTGAGAGCATGTCCTAAAAACTCTCTCCCTATCCCTGTCACCATGTTGTCAGTCAGATCAAAGTTTGTCTCTTCTTCCTTTATCAATTTTGAAAATACAGCGAAGTAATAGGATTCTATGAACTTAAACATTTCACCCAGAGAATTTATGACAAGATATTTAAAATAAAAATCATGGGACACTATAGAAATGATGTCCCAGCACTGTATGATCAAAACAAGACAACCACATAAAAGCATGGATGCATCTGGTCAGTGGTAGGATTGCAGAGCAATGGCTTGTTTGTTGCTTTTACAAAAAAGTCTCATGGACAAACACCTTGGGCCTCAATCAGTCCCTTGATGTTCTTCCTTGAAGAGCCTGATGGTGACTTGTGTTAAGTGATTGGGAAATAGTAATATTTGGTTGTGAATGGCATTGTTAGGAGCTTTTTCAGGCCAGAGATGTTAAAGTGTTCAAACTTGAGAACCAGGTAATAAACACATCATTGTTCAAAAAACCATAGCCAGGCATAGTTGCATAGTTCTGTAGCCCCAGCCCTCAGGTATCAGAGGGAGGAAGATTATGAATTCAAAGTCACCCTTAGGCTTTATAGTAAGATTATGTTTCTAAAAACAAAAAAGTTATATAAACCTACAATTTATATTAAGTTAAATTACAATGTTGATTGCTTCTTAATTATCACTTTTAGCTCTGGCATCTGCTGTGGATACCTTCAGCTGCTGATAGAAGAGATACTACTGCAAGCTTTGCAAATATATTGCAAAGTGACTTCATGCTGCTCACTTTAAATTGACCAGGTGGGAGTTTTTATGCTTCTGGCATTAGCAAATGAAGTAAATCAGCCCTTGATTTAATATCTTGTTGATCTAAATTTTAGAAGTGCTAAAGAAAGTATTAAATGCTAGGTAAACCTGCAACATATCTCTACTGCAGCTCTTGTGATTAGAACAAAAACACAAGAGAAAAAAAAAAAAAAGAAAAAACCACAAGAGAAAAACTACCTTCTACAGTTACAGATTGCTATCTAGGTTAAAATGTCAGTCATGACATTCCTGAATGAATTAAATTCTACATATATCCTCTTTAACATGAGCAAAATTATCACCTAATATTTGTCTCATAACTTTGTTCTTTGCTAATGATGCAACTTCTTTAAGAAGCTAGGTAGTAGTCAATAAGTTGTTGTTGAAAATAAAAATACAAAATATAATAGTGGATTTCACTAAAAAATTGTAAGCATATAAATTTACAATTTTGTGGCTATGGGTTTTATTATTTTTTATAAATTCCATGTTATGTGTGCTTTATGTAAGCAGTGTTCAAAACAAAATATGAACATATATGTATACAAGCACGTATGCATAGTTATCTCATTTTTACTTATTTTTTCATAGATATCTGGTGGCTCCACACTGACTTACCACTGTTCTCAGTTCTTCAGTTGATGCTGGGAAGTATTTGTTCCAAATGTGTTGTATTCAGACATTGGCTCAATGGAGATAAAAAAAATATTTATGCAGAGGTAGAGAGACATTTACTAAGTGTCATTTACTTTGCAAGATTTTTATTTCCACTGCTTAATTATTACATTTTACTTTGGAGATTTATTACTTTAGATTCTGATATGTTGACCTAAGTAATACTTTCTAAATGAAAGTGTATTTACTAGAAATAGCAATTGAAATCTAGTTTTATGGCAGCATATTTCCTATGAGCTTGTTACATTATAATCATTAAGTAGTCTCTTCCCCAAACTCTCATGCATACTGGGCGGGCTCTCTATTAATCACATGCCAAGTCCTTGCAAATTTGCCTTTTCAGTGTGTTTTTTTTTCACACTATCCTTTGGGAGTTGTTAGCTCTCATTTTCTGTCAATGATATAGAATACCATAGGTGGAATATTTATGAAGGAAGAAATTAATTTCTCATAATCTCACTGAACGTCCAATATCAAGGTGTTACTTAGTATCTGGCAAGGGCTTTCTTGCTACTTCATTGGAAGGTGAGAGAGGTACAGACTTGAATCTGTCCTCCTCGGTCATACACAGCCAGTAATACCATAACTGAAGCAAGACCCACTTTCACACACCGTCTAACTCAAGTCATCTGTTAGAAGCATCACTTGCAAATATTATCACATAGGCAGCAGTTTTCTCATATCAACTTGTAGTAGGGGTTGGGGAGCATATTCCAACAACTGGGAATCACTAATCCAGTCATGTTTAAAGTAACAGTTCCAAAGAATCAATAATTTGACTTAGCTGTTATCCTAGGTAGACTGATGGTAGAGACCAATGGTGTGGACACAGTCATTGTCTCTACTGCTTATGGGAGTCTGAACTGAGTGTGCTAATGAGTCCGGATGAGAGGTATTGAAAGCACATCCACACTAATTGTAAATGACCCTTCTTTGCACACATTCATCTGTCTTGAAGAACATTATTGGGAAGTCGTTCCACTGTCTTCATTGCTCAGGGAGGAAGCATGCAATGTTTTCTGCTACAGTGCTACAAAAATCAGTAATTGCTCATCCATTTTGTATGGGCTGTTATATAGCGTTCCAGTATGCATGTCCATCTGTCCTGCAATAAAGCCTTTAATACTTGAAGCATATAATTTTACAAGACTACTGGCAGAAAAATAAAATAACCTTGAGTTCGTATATTTGGTTGGTCATTTTGAGACTCTTTCCTGAGGCTGCTTTAGGGTCTTTATCGGATATCTAATCCAAACTGATGTAAATAGTTGCTCTCTTTCTAGTCCAACATGTCCACTTTGCATGGGTCTTTGTCCAACCATCCAATTAATATCTAATTGCCTTTCTTCCAATGAAAAGGTAGAGGTTGATAAAACCACTGGACAAAAAGATTACCCAACTCTTTTATGTTTTAGATATAGACTTGGGATTGCAAGAACAGACTTTTTATCAACAAATGTAATAAGTAGTGGCAAATGACATTAATACATATTTGAATGAATTATTTCAGAATAGATATAGAATAGCGAAATCCATCCTCAACAACAAGAAAACATCTGCGGGAATCACTATCCCTGACCTCAAGCTATATTACAAGGCAATTGTGCTGAAAACTGCATGGTACTGGTACAGAAATAGGCACGTGGATCAATGGAATTATATCAGATTAATACATAGTCTAGGTTAAAACTAAACCTCTTGTTCTATTTGTGTTTCTAGACTGGGGTTACTCCATACTTTCAGGAGTATTTTCCAATCCCAATAAGCCCATATAAAAACATACAATCAAATTATTGTAATTGTAAACTATACATTTAGATTGGGCAGATGTAACATTAAAGTAACTTATTCCCTAATTATAAGACCCTTTGTTACTTGTGGTTTCTCCTGTCCATGTGTTTCAGGCCCATCATGGCTTCATCCCATCTTCTGTCTGCTCTCCTTCTCTTCTTGTCCTCCTCCTCCTCTTCTCTCTCGTTCTCTCTCTCTCCCCTCCTTCCCTTCTCCGTCTCTCTTTCTCCATCTGCCCCGAATTTCAAACA
This sequence comes from Micromys minutus, assembly GCF_963924665.1. Classification (NCBI taxonomy): domain Eukaryota; kingdom Metazoa; phylum Chordata; class Mammalia; order Rodentia; family Muridae; genus Micromys; species Micromys minutus. Next base: position 209,920,756 of record NC_137969.1, on the reverse strand, counting down.
TCAAGTCCCACCTTTCCTCTCCATTGCCCAATCATAGGCTCTAGCCTTTATTGTCCAGATAAAATGGGGAGGTGGTTCACATGAGAGCACCTGAATATGTGATGGACAGCTGATTAGGGTGGGCAACCCTTTTGAAGAAACAGAATTAACATCAGAATACAAACAGCATCAGGACAACCTACAACAAAGTCACTTGTATGACTACTTTAGGCTGAAATTAAGGGGAGGGTATTTTCCTTCCTCTCAGGGTATCCATCATATAGTTGTGGCTCTCTGTGAAGGTGTGAGTGAGGGCACTGATTTATTCTTCCTTGAGTACACAGTCCTTTCCTGCCTTTCACAGCAGGAGATTCTATTGTAAGACTGTGATCTCAGCATTTAATGATAATTTTAATAACAATTATCCAAAGTGATAATTTCTTCCAAGGGACTTTCCAGCATAATTTTGATTATATCTGGCTTTCTGTATTCTGTAATATGAAAATCTAAAAGGTTAGTTCACTTGCGCTTTTGTTTTTTCTAAATCACATCTTTAAAGTGGAGGGCACTTTAACATGAATGCTTAACTAATGTCTCAGCAATTCCATATTACTGAGATTGTTTGAGAGAAGTGCTGTTTGATGCCACTCTCAGAAAAACATAAGATTTCTGAGAGAAATAGAATATTTTTTCCATGTTAATCCCTAGCTATGGTTTATCATTGAAGATTATGGCTGACCCAAGCCTTTATCAGAGAAGCTTCTGATTGCAGTAAGTGTATTAATACAGAAAGCCACAACTGGGCAAAAGTTCTGAGAATAAATGATAGATTATCCTAAATGGAATCTATGTATATCATCCTGCTTTCAAGGCTCATGGTACATTCCAGAAGAGGGAGTGGGCAGGGAATTAGAGTCAGAGAGTAGGGAGACATGCAGCTTACAGGCATTTTTTGGACATGACAGAACCATTGTACTGTCACTACATTTAAGGTTAACTGCATAGGACTGGGACAAGATCTTGCCACCATTGTGTATGGGTAAGGGTATGTGAGGCCCAGTTCTTTCTGAGGGACTATTGGGAGTGAAAGTTTATCAGGTGAGGGAGAATTATCATATATCCAATGTTATTTTAGCCACTTTTTCCTTTCTTCAGTAGATAGACACCCATTCATACTTTGGCAAAACCTCCAATTAAGCTCAGAAGACCACAAACAGAAGGAAGACATAAAAGTTGGAGGGCGGCTTACTAAGAAGGTTTCTGGAAGGAGAGAAAGGCATGAGAGAATGGGGGTATATGTGAAAAAAGACTAAAACTCATTACATAAATATATGAAACTGTCAAATAATAGATGTTAAAATATAGACATGTTTTTGTACTTATAAGTGATGTGATATTCTATCAAAATGTTCAAAAGATTTTATATTTTGACTTACACTCTATCCACTGTCATGTCTTATTTCAGACTGTCTAGAACTTTATAACCAATGGTCTTATATTTTATTCAGTTTAAATTATCATTTTACTTGAGTTTTAAATTACAAATACCCAGAGATCAGATTAAAGAGAGATTTATGAGAATGTGGTATATTAATTTCCTCTGAGCTGAAACATTCTACGAGGAAGCTAGTTAAGACCCAGGATTCTGAAGGGATGTTCATTCAGGCTCAAGTAGCAAACACTTCTAAGTCTCAGGAAGTCTCTGAAACTTAGCATATTTTCAAGGTCATTCCTCACAAACATATATAAGCAGTAAGATGAGACTTATGTAAGCTGAGGAGAGGAGACTCTCACAAGTCCAGCTGCCCACAGGTCATGCAGAGAGCTCTCGAATCTATTCTGGTTCATATGCTGTTTCAATGATGCAGCTGTTCTCTATGCTGATGAAGGTAATACTTCCTATGCATCTTGTAAGAAATTCTGATAAACTCATTGGTTCACCACATTGGATTTTAGGTAGTGTTGTTATTTTTGGTCCATTGTTAATTCCTGTCAGTTGCTTATTTTCGCCTGAGAAATGAGTGCCACATACCATGGACAGAAAGGGGTATGCGAGTAACTAAGTGAAAGAATTTAAAAAAAAGATTACCATTTTATGTATATGAGTGTTTTGTGTGTAAGACGTGTGCAATGTTCATGGATGTCAGAAGAGGGCACCAGATCCCCTTGAACTAGAGTTACAGGTCTGCCGTGTGGATACTGGGAACTAAACTTGAATTGTCTGCAAGAACTGCAAGTGTCTATAACCACTGAGTCATCTTCTTCAGCCTCTTTAACATTTTTAAAGTATAAATTATACTTTTATATTATGGCACAAATTTAAAACTTGATATGAGGATAAACTCAGATAGTAAGCATAAAATATCATAATAAATTAATGAACTTTCAAGCACATATTGGAGATTCATCTTGGGAATGGGTAAAAATCTTCAATAATCAGAATAGTGTGGTATGTGAACCTAGTTTTACCAAGGTTGGATACCAATTTCTGTTCATTTTCTACTGCTGTCCCAAATCATTCCAGTGCTTAGCAGCATAAACAAGTATCTATTTTCTCATACTTTATATGATATGTAAGATCAGATAAGCTTTGATTCAGAGCCCTTTGTGTGGTTGAGACACTGTCTAAGGCTACAGTCATCTGAAAACTTGATTTTAATGTGAAAACATACTCCCAACCTGACTTGGATGGTTCCTATCAGATGTGTTCATTTTCCTGGTATACTGATGTGTTTATTGGGTTTCATTATGAGCTGAGGATTTATTATATTCAGTTCCCCTTATATCCTTATGCGATTATAAATCACTCTTAGGCTTATTTGTGAGTTCTTCTTCCTTCCACGTTTTTCTACCCCTCTCCCACCCTTTCAACCCATGACACTAGATAAACAGACAGCAAAAAGTATAGAGAGGAAAGAGGGGAAATCATAGTCAGCTGCTGTAGACAATGTGAAGCAGCCTATATTCCACACCTGGGGTTAAAAAACATATTATTGCAATATTTCTGTGTTTTTAAAAGAAAACCAAATTCCAAAAATCTTACTACAACAAAATAGAAACATATATTAACATATTGTGTGCAGAACCCGTGAGGAGATAAAAATGCCAGTTGAGATGGTAAGACTGAAAGCTTACTTCTTTCTTTTCTGTGACAAAGCACCAACAGGAAACAAGGAAGGACAGTTTTATTTTGCCTTATCACCTCAGAGATTTCAGACCATCATAGTGGAGAAGGAATGGCAGAACGGCTCGTTTCCTTCCTGTGCAGGAAGTACAGAGGGAAGAGACTAGTACTCAGGCTAGAGTACTGCTCTAGAGCCTGAAGGCACCTATTTCCACCACAAAGACCTCACCTCTTTCCACGTTTCCACTGCTTTCTCAAAGCAGCACACACGCTGTGGAGCAAACAGTTAACATGAGTTGAGAGGGATATTTCATATTCAAACCACTACTGGCTCTGATCTGAGGACTTCTTGAAAGAGGAAAGAGGAGAGGTGGGACATAAGTCAGTCAGTAAGAGGCTTGCTGCAAAGCTAACAAAACGCTTGAACATCCAAGTTCGATCCCAAAGCTCACGTATAAAACCTGGTGTGGTAGCTAGTATTTGTGATCCCATCCTAGAAGAGGCTAAGATCAGCTAGCCTAAATGAACACATCTTAAGCCTAGGGTAGGGTAGGCACTTCATTTTAGTCTTCAGCATGGTATTTTTACTGTTTGAGATAAGAATATAAAACTCTCTTGGGAATTTTATGAATTGCATGTGCTAGTGATGTGTCTCCTTTATTTCTCATATATAAGTTTTTAATTTGAGGAAAATACATTTAAATTAATATAACGTGTCTCTAACACATGAGGACCAGTGCTATATGAAAAAAGAAAAGTAATTTTTAGTGAAACAACATTCCAAACCATTGTCTTATCATGTTAGCAGATTTCCAGCTGTGAGAGACTTGGTGTGTCTTTGGGCATAATCACAGATCAGTATGCATGCAATAGCGGTCTTAACATCCAATAATTCTTCTATAAACTCTTTGCATAAATCTAAACCGTTCATGATTAGAACCACATTTTCTTCAAAATCTAACAATACATTGAAGAGAGATTCGGGACTAAGTTTTGACTTTTTGCCAAAATATTTTTGTTCCTGTTTTTAAAGGAAATCCATTCTCTGGGCTACAGGATTTGCAAGAACGAGGAGACTAACATCTTGAGAAGTGGGAAAGCTGGCTGCATCAGAGGCTGTTAGAGGACTGTTTTAGGCGATCAGTTATTGTTTGAAGGAAAGATTTAAATAGTGTCAATATCAATATAATTTCTTCTGGTGTTTGTCAGAATTACTTCACTTTTAGAAAACAATTTTTAGCAATTTTGAGTAGGAAAATTCTCACTGGAAATGATTCTAGATCTGAATGAGGCATCACTGCAGGATCTTAGGAGTAAAGTCCAGACTCAACATACAAGACTACTGATATTTAGCTTATATCAGCTGGTTAACATATATAAGAAATATAACATGACTTCATATAATTTATAAAATAAGAAATATAGGAATGACTTCAATAGAAGAAAGAGAATTTAGTTCTGAGATGATAAAGTTACCTTTTTCACTTGGTTTATTTTAGAAGAGAGAGCTGTTTTATAACATATGTTTAGAATTTAACACCTATCTATCTATCTATCTATCTATCTATCTATCTATCTATCTATCTATCTACCTACCTACCTACCTACCTACCTACCTACCTACCTACCTATCTATCTATCTATCTATTTATCTATCTATCTATCTATCTATCTATCTATCTATCTATCTATCTATCTATCTATATATATATCTACCTACCTACCTATCATCTATCTCCTCTGTGTGTACATACTCATGTGGGTTAGAGGAAAATTTGCAGGTGGTATGCCTTTCTTTCACTGTGTGGATTCGAGAGATAAAACTCAGCTTATCAGTCTGGATGGAAATGCTTACACACTGAATCATCTCACTGGCTTGGAAATTTTATTAATTTTTAAAATATTCATTTACAAATTAATGAGTTTTTGGGTAAGATTTTCATACATAAATATCATCACACATTTTTCTTAATGAGTCTTTAAAAATCTATGTGCATGTGTATATGTGTGTGTTTGTGCAAGTATGTACGTATGTGTCTGTGCGTGTGTATATGTGTATGATTATGTATGTGTGGATATGTTTGTGTGTGTATGTTTGTGTGTGTGTGTGTGTGTGTGTGTGTGTGTGTGTAGGAGCATGCAGGAGTGTGTTCATATTTGGTTCTTCTCTCTTATTGTATGACTGGGTCTCTTTGCTGTTCACCATTCTGTTCAGCAGGCTAGCTGGCCTGACATCTTTCAGGGACTCTCTTGTCTGCACTTCCCATTTCAGCGTAAGAGCAATGGTTTACAGGTGTGTGCTACAGTGCTTGGCTTTAAATGGAACCTGGGGATTCAAACTCAGGTCTTCAGGTTAGTATGAAAAATAATTTTACCCACTTAGCCTTCTTTTCAGCCACTTGTTTCAGTGATTCTTAACATTAGATTCTTTTCAGAAAGAGCTCCTTTGCAGGATTTATTTTCTTGGTGTAATACTCTTATATGTGGTTCTCCTTTCAAATGCAATTTGGAGGCAAGTTTTACTCTAAGTACTCCTATACCAATATAATTAGTTCAGCTGTAGTAATCACTTCATTATATACTTCTGCATCAAAACATTGTATTTCATATCTTAAATTTATACTATAAAAACTGAAGCAAAAATACTCCAAATATTAGGAAAAAAATTCCTAAAGCTGCAATGTTCCTTATATATCTAGCAACGATTTTTCTTTTGAGATCTTGACCAGCAAGAAACCTCTAACAGGTTGTTTCATGTGTGGTTGAAACTCAACACTTTAAACATAACCTCTTCCTTGTGACCTACTCTCTTGCCTGTTCTGGAAATGTTTAACTCAGCAAAGCAAAGCTGTCACAGACTCCTTGACCTGGATACCTAGGGGTTGGGCTTTCACTCTTGCCTCTGTTACTTTCTCTCTTGCCTTCTCTTTCTCTTTCTCCATGTACCCTGATCACTGATTCCATTTACTTTGCTTCCTAAATGTTTCTCAAGTCAGCCTGTTCTTTCCAATCACCTTCTGCCATTGCTAGAATAAGTTTTCATTGTACCTTTCAGAGTATCATCTACTTATCATTCAGATCTTTGAGTTCTCCTATTTTCTAATGAGTTTGGAATGATTTTGGAAAGCACGTGGATTTATCACATAACTCTCATGCCTATGAGAGTCGTTCAGTTCCTCCCAAACATCTCAGTCTAGAGACCTGTTTCTATCACAACCCACAACATCACCTTGAGATACTCTTGTGCCTGTTTCTTTCATTCTTCTTTACCTTATAGGAGTCTGAGGTCCTTTCAGGCATTGGCATTTAGCTTATTTACTAGAAAATTAATGTATTATTCTTCTAGACACATCTCACTGTTACGCTTTATTTGAAGTCTCAATCCTTCTTAAAAAAATAACAATAATGATAAGTTTATAGCACCCTCTCAGAGTGGGGTACACCTAGACCTTAAATCATTAATAACTCAAGAGCTAAGAAGATAGCGTTGTGGCAATTTTTGGTAGTTACAAATCATTATGTTTAATCTTTACACACCAAAAATCTTTGACTATTTCCATGTTATGTTTTGTTTTACATATACTTTATGATCTTTGTAAATGGTAAGGTTTCAATGTATACTATCAAATCTTTAAAAAAATCAAGTACTGACAAAAATATATTCACATATATTTATGCCAAAATGCTTTTAATAATCTGTACATATATCTCTGTTTTTTTTTAAATAAAGTTGTAAGAAAAAAAAAGAGTTTTGATTTCTACCAGAATGAGTCAGGTTTGCCCTTCTGTATCAGTAATTTCATTTTCTTTAAAAACCCTGAATTGTTATGTTAATATGGTTTTTCATTTTGTTTTGTTGTAATCCCAGGTGTGGTATATAGGGCTGCTTCAGATTGTCCAGGGCACCTATCATTTATCTTGTACTCTGGCAACTTTGCTAGTTGAAGATGGTTTGCATTTGGAATTCTGGGGACTCTTCAGAGGATATATAAATGCAAGAGACCCAAGAGAGGCAGTGGCTGCTGCTCCCCTTGTTGCTGTGGTTTGTCAAGAGGTCATGAGCAAAGAGACAACAAGAAAAAATGAGATATCCTGATAATGAAGATCTTCATTGCTCCAAGGCACTCGATACCCCTAATCAGCAGAAAGCAATTTAATGAGCCTGACACCTCCCTATCCCTTCTAGCCTTATTTTTCTCTCTACCTATTGTCCAGGGATTGGAAGGGTAGAGAGGGGTAGTAGAAAAAAAAAGTAGCAAAAGTACAGTTATACCCTCCTTTCAGTTTTTACTGTTTCTTGTGCTTGTTTACGCATTAACATTTATCAAATTATAAAATTTATGTATTTGTTTGCTTCCTCCATAATATATGAGTTCCCTGAGAAGGCATGCATCTTACCTACTTTATATTACCAGTTCATACCAAAAAGTGTCTTTAAAAGCAACATAAATTTGGCAAATTTCTGATAAATAAGTATCTTGTTATCAATATGAATACCAATAGTGAACAGACAATCCTACAGGAACAAGACATACTCATTGAAAACTATCTTATATTGGCACATTTTGTGTGTTTGTATGTATATATTACATACTATATGTATTTGTATACTTGTGCATATGTGTGTATATATGTCTGTGTATTGTGTGAGTTTATATTTGTGTGTGTTTTGTATGTATGTGCAATGTATATATAAGCATATGAGTGTGTGTATGTATTGTGTTTGTGGAAGCTAGAGGTTGACATCTGAGTTTTTCTTTCTTTCTTTTTTTGACACTGTACTTTTTGCTGAACCTGAAGCTCACCTATTTAGCTAGACTGACTGGCCATCAAGTCCCAGGGATCCTCTTGTCTCCAGCTCCCAAATCACTGGAGTACATGCATATGTTGCTATACCTACTTTTAAAATGTGAGTCCTGGAGACTGGAAATCATGTTTTCATGCTTGCACAGCAAGAACTTTGCCAACTGAGCTGTCTTCCCAAACTCTCTAATATCCACTCCTAACAAATGCAAAGGCTTGCAAGTTTATCACCACTGGAACTGTGATAAAGTGTTATATTGATCTACAAGAAATTTCAGTTACCCGATACTCTCAAGCAGGTGAATGGCACTGAGCCCAGCGATAAGGAGAATTAAAAGTAAATATATCTTTGAAAAAATATTCTCCATCCATTTTTGAAATAAGTGATGACACCAGAATCTTCTTTTATTTGTTTGCTTCTTTTTGAGGACAGGTGACATCTTGACATACAATTGCTTAATCAATTTTTGGTGTGAACTGAAGGTAAGAAAGACTTTGTAGCACAGGAATGTAAGCAGAAAGAAAAGATTCCTGTGTAGAATTTGAGCATCATAGATGTGACAGGTGATAGAAAGGGTAATAAGAGGGACAAGAAAGGACAGAGCAGAGGAAAAAGTGTGACAAGAGTTGCAGTGGGGAAAGAAATCCTATGACTCCAGAGGAAAGAAATCTTTTAAGTCAGTATATTTTGTGTGTGTGAGTGTGTGTATTTGTACAAACACACACACACACACCTATTTATGACTAACTATGCTTTATGATTCAGGAAGTGTCCTTAAAATGGAATTCAGAAAATGAGCTTTTACATAACAATATATTCATAGAGAGCTGGATGGTAGGAAATGCTGAGAAGCAATGTGGACGTTCTTTGTGCTTTGAAGGCCTCATATAGTGTTCCCTGTTGTTTCTTCTTTAGGTGGAGAAGTTGGGGAGTCCATCCATATTTACTGATGGCCACTATGAAATGGTTGTGTTCATAATATATCATTATATCTAATGTCTTTTAAATGAGTGGGTCTCAGGTCAGACAGGTTCATCTGACTGTAGAATAAATTATAGAAAACTAAACTTTATTTTCAGTGTCTTTGATGTTTGATCTACTCTTCCCACCATTTTTATCAAAATACAGATATCATCTTAAAGTCAATGGAGTTGCTGTCTTTCACCAGTGTCTCTCATGACCACTAGTGAGTAGAACACTGGAATTCTAATAATTTTAAAAAATTGGTATATCAAGCTAATTAATTGGGTGATGAGTGTGTTTTCCTCTTCATTTATCATACAATCATAAAGGACTTTTAGAGTTTTGAGTTCAGAGGCTGAAATCTGCCACAGAGTTGGCAGCATGAAGTCCTACATCTCTTTGTATAACTTACTTGTCCTTTTGGCATCTTGCTCAGGTAAGATCCTGAGTGACATTTTTATCACGTGATGAGTTGGTGCCATGTCACTTCAGTGTTTTAACCTTCTGGTGGATAACTTATCATGAGCACCTTCAATCGGATAAAGGCTTGTCATGCTCTACTCAGACACTTGCTGTATATCGATTGATACTCAGTGTCTGATAGAAACCTGTTTTCTGTTGAAGACACATCAATAAAACTATCCAACCAAACAAAGGGAGAGGGTTTTCCTGCTCTTCTCTAGGTATGGTTAGCCAGGGAATGTGTGGGACATCTTCATTGTTTGAATTATGAATGTCTTTGGCATTTTTGAATCTTAGGTCATATAGTCTAAGTTGTAAGACTGACTGTTATTGCCACATTGGAACCAACTTTAGAGCCATCTGCTTCCCCAAGTCTATTCAAAACTGGTAGCCTGGTTAGTGCCTTAATAGATGGTTTGGAACAAGTTAGGGCCTGCATATTAAAGTTTAGAGTGTAAAGTATGCCCCATTCATAGCAGCAGTGCTCTAATAAATGTTCAGTAGAATGATATCTTTTTTTACTTGCTGTTTTGTTTTAACTAATGCACTAAAATAGCAATGACATTACTGAATTCTTTATAGTCTGCTTAGGCACCGTAGCTTTATATTAGAATACACAAGAACACGATACACTGAATGATAAGATTGCAGAATCATGCAATGAAGAGGGTGATGTAGTGCCCTAGGGGCTTGTACTCACACCAGTCTGTGAGGGGCATTTTCCCACTGAGGTTCCTCTTCCTGAGTGAATGGCACACTGAACTGTTAAAGAACTAAGATGGACAAAGAAGTATGAGCTTTTCACTGTTCCCACTAAATTAGAAATAATAGGAAGAAATGTAAGTTGGCGAAGCTTCCACATGTGATAGTTTCCTCCACTTCCACATCTTCCTCTCTCCTCACTCTGACATCACTCTGGCTCACCAGTATACAACTTTAAATGTAGATTACTAATTACAGACTTCTGCCGTTATCTCAAAATAGTCCAAAGAACAGTGCTTTTCTGAGAAGTATAGTTTTACATTTACTTTCTGAGTTGCTATGAATGTTGTTAAGGGTCAGAATTTGTATTTTACTCCTAGAAGAAAGCATTTAAATAAACATAATTATTGAGAGATAACTATTTGGTTTAAATCTTTCAGCTTTTTCTTTTTCTGACAGAATCAAACCTTCACTTTATATGACAGATGTGAAGGTAGAACATAGATTCTACTTTTGTAAACAATGAAATTGGTAACTGTGACTTGAAATTCTCTAGAGAGATTTCATTGAATAAATAGTATGTGTGATGACTAGTTTTATGTCAACACAACACAAGCTAGAGGCACTTAGGAAGAAGAATCACAACCTCCCAATTGCAGGGCAATCTGGTAGGGGCATTTTCTTCATTGATTATTTATGTGGGAAAGCCTAGGTCACTGTGGGTGGAGTTGTATAAAAAAGCACTTTGAGTGAACTAGGAGAAGCAAGTCAGTAAGCAGCATTCTTTCATGGCCTCCTGGTCAGTTTTTGCTTGCAGGTTCCTACTTGGCTTTCTGCAGTGTTGGACTCTAGGCTATAAGGTGAAATATAACCTTTTGCTCCCTAAGCTGCTTTTGGTCATGGTATTTTATTACAGCAATAAAAATTCTTACTAAGGAAGTATATGATAGATATTTTAAAGTAAAACATAAATCTAAATTTCAACTGATTAGTATGAATTAAAAATAATCACATTTAAACCAAACAATATACATGTAAATTTGAAAAAAAAGTTTAGTAAGCTTCTCAACTCACCAGTTACCTGGACCTCATGGATGTTTGTCTTTTGCTAACACATGTTATGATTCCTTAATTGACAGTGCTTCAATTATAATGAAAATGGTAAATTTCAACACCTGTAAATTGAACCTACATAGCCCGATGTATAGAGTGATTTTGTTTCTGTTCAGAAGCATTGAAAACATGCTTTCGATGATATCTCCTTGAGAGAGAAAGGAAAATAAGTTTTCCATATCATTAAGATCATCTGTCTTAGTAGCTGAGTGACATTACAAATGTTTAGGTTCCTATAGTGAGTATTGTGGAGTACAGCTTGTGATGTAAATTAGAGATAATTTGGCACAGGTCAGCATGACCTAGTCACAATTGTGACATTATTATTTTTTTCTCTTTCTAAGCAAAACAAAGGACGGTGTAAATCATGATTCTGTCATGAAATGCAAAAGCCCTGGAGGCAGCTGGAGTGTGGCCAAGAGGGATCAGCCTTGAGGATTCCGTCCTGGCCTTTTCTCTCCCCCTCCCCTCCGTCTGCTGTGCTCCCCTCCCTGCCCTACTGTTTGCCTCTCCTCTCAAAAAACTGGTTATCCTGGTATTTCACAACGTTTTTCTAGGCCCATAGTGACAAAAGTTTGAGCTCCTGGGCCAGCGGCAATGACACTGGGAGAGAGTCAGCAAAGTAGGGGCTCCCATGTGTCATTGTGCCACATAATTTGCAGTTCATGTGGTCTGTGGGTGATCTGAGTGGACATTGGTGTTTGAGAAGCCTTTGTCTGTCTCCCACCTTCTCTTCACATTCTCCATCTCTCCTTTTCACCTTTTTATTAGACTTTTTAAATTTTATTTTTGTTTCAGTAAAAATCATGCTATTTTTCTAAGATGATATTTATTTTTGCAGATTCTGTTCTCATCTTGTGGGTAGAATGTTTTCCATCTTGCAAGTCTTATTTTCTATAAATATTTTTCTATGCTTGTTTCCTTTTTTTTTTTTTTTTTTTTTTTTTTTTTTTGTTTTATATGCTTTCTATATATTTTGCTTAGGTGATGTGATGTTTTCTCTCCTAAAATAGTGAAGTTTTTGTTTTTTTTTTTGTTTTTGTTTTTAATTAATGTCTGTTTATACTCACAAACTAAGAATAGGTTCAGTCTGGAAGTGATCTTTGAAGTAGACAGGAACCTGTAGGCTGTAGGGATCCTGAGAGAGCCCATTCCTGAAGGGATGAGCTAGGGTTTAGATCAGTTTCTCTTTAACGGATGTCATGGCTTTGAATGCCTGCAAACAGCACCTCTCAGCGGATGGCCAGTGTTTGGGAACAGAGGACCAAGCAAATAAAGACCCTGCAGATTTCTATTCTTTTCTCATTACCACCCTCTTTCCTTCTCATCTGGATACTTGGGTATTGTCTGGATTCATTTAGCACCAGCGGCCACCTTCCCATCAGGCTTTGCGGTGATGACCGTGGCTTGCTGCTTTCGCTCTGCACCTTTCAGAAAACAAGCCATTAGGATCTCTGCTCAGCAAAAAACTCTCTTTCCCATTCTGCCTTTACCACTTTTGTCACCGGCAATCTTTTCCTTTTCTGGGAATGATTACTCTGGGGATTGTAGAGATCGAGAGGGAGAGATAAGTGCATTTAGTTCTTGATTACTACCAGAAGATTAAGTTTTTCAGTGGTGACAATGTTCGTAATGCAAATTTTGTCCTTTTAAACTCACTGGGTAATCCGGCAAGAAATTTTCTAAAAATGGTAAATTCTGTACTGACAAAATTTCAGCTAATCACACATACAAAGACAGCCACTACAGCTGTACCTGACCGGCATATCAAGCACTTGAAACAAAATAAAATGATTTCGTGTGTGCCTTGGAGCACACACATACATATGCGGGCCCTCCTGTGAGTACCTGCTCCTGTGAGCAGGTGACCAGGTATGACACGTAGTGACTGGCACTGGAATGATAAGAAAACGATCATGTCTTGAGTTTTATTTTAAAAATGCATTTTTTATCATGTCTCAGGATAAGCTCATGACTTTTATTTCACAACTTTCAGGGTTGGCATTCTGTATTCTTGACAGGCACTTTAAGCTCGTGCAGTATTATTTCTTTTTCTGTCTAGGAGTTCTAAGAAGGTAGGTTATTTTCCCCTTTCCAAGATGAATCACTCTGATCTACCCTTATGTAAGAACAATCTTTATCTCGAGGTCAGCTTCCTGAGAGTCTCCGTTCTTTTCTCTCCCATTTATGCTTTTACTCCTACGCATGCAGACTCCTTATAAAAACCCTCATGGGCCACAGCAGGATGCTTTAGGACTCCACATCTTCCTCTTGGAGATTCCTTTACCTCAAACCCCACATCCATAAATATTACACCCCTCCCTCATTTTGCAGTTACCCTTTCTCTCCAGGGCTTAACTAGTTTCTGCCTAACCTACGACTAGGCTTTTATACATCTTAAAATAAAAATATTATTGTATCATGGTGATTCTGTAATCTTAAAGTCAATTCTATTACAACCAACTCTGAGCTCAGGCAAAACTAGGTCTGTATAGTCACAGACCTATTTTCCATGACTGTGTCAACTTTTTTTTTTCTTTTTGTTCTTTTCTGTTCTACATGCAGAACCTTAAGTTAGGTTTTAGAATTATAGTTGAACAAAAGCTAGTTACTGTTTTTCTAAGAAGGTGTAGTTAGGTATATGAGTGATATGCAACAAATATGAGTGTATGTGTATGTGTGTATATATATATATATTTAAAGGTACCTACTGAAGTCTATCTAATGTGGTATTGTATATATCAGCTTTTTATGTATGTAGCTTTCTGTAATTTGTCCCTATATTCTCTTTTCTCCATGGCCCCTTCTCTTTCTTGCTTTTACTTCCCCCCTCTCTCTCTGACGTTGTGCATAGTATCCTTCCCAGTGTGACCTTATTTGAAAAAGGGTCAAAGATCTTTATGGATCCAATAAAGCAAAGGATCTCAGGATGAACACATTTTAAATTACCCAGCTGGATCCTAATTCTGGTGACAGATGTCTTTATAGAGCTGAGACAGATACACAAAATCGTATGCTGAGTAAACATGGGTCCGTGTAGGTATAGCCACCAGAGCCTGCAGGAAACAAGATGGATCTTTCCTTTCAGTGTTGTGGAAGGCATGTGGTTCCACCTATACTTCCTGTGGACTTCACGCTTCTACCACTGCAATGAGAAAACAAATTGTTACTGTTTTAAGCCACATAGATGCATAGTACTGTTCAAGTGTGGCCCCAGGAAGTAATAAAACAGATATGCATAGGTTAGAGAGCAGCCTGTCCGTCCATTACTGACAAAAGTTCGTGTTATTAAACAAGAAATTATGTAAGTTGGTGTGGAAAATATAACAGGATATTCTCCTATGATTACATAAAAATGTTACAGACCAGAAATTGAGAATTATACCTATTTCCTGAGCACCAAAAGTCAGGTGGGGTTACAACATGATGGTTATTCTTCTAGTATTAACAACTTTCTGTATGTAAAAAATGTACATGCAGGTATTTTATAACATAGAGAAGACAGAGTACAGATTAGGGGTGAGAAACAGCTGAATGCAGGCAATGTAGAAGAGTTATAAGAGAGCATATGAGGCTAACTGTGTGTTTTGTTCTAATTCTGTCAGGGTTTGTTTTGGTATTGGTAGTAGATAACTACATAAAAAAGTTCTTTTTATAGTGGAAGCTCAGAAGCCAATGTGAAGCTCCACAGGTTCAGAATGCTTCTTTATTTCAACTATCTAGGTCACTAAGATATATAAGCCTTGGGTTTTGTTCATTTCTTTGGGTGATTTTTTTATAATAAAGTTTATGAAAAATTTAAAATATTAGAAATATTTATTGTGTGTGTGATAGGTATGTTTGTGTGTGTGTGTGTGTGTGTGTGTGTGTATGTTATGAGGTATGTGCATGCATGATGGTGAATGTGTGAAGGTCAGAGGCAACTTTGTGAAGCTGGTTCTGTCTGTACACCTTTATATGAAATCTAGGGATGGCAGTTAGGTGGCCAAGCCTTTATTGGATGAACCATTCTCTGGCTCTCTCTAACACTTTAGGGGCCTTTCTAAAGTGATACTGTAATTTCATTATTTCATTTACCAAGCACATTCATTCCAAATGCAAACAAAATACTGTCTGTATATTCAGAGGCTAAAAACTAATTGATAACATTATAATAAACTTATGAAATTATTACCACTTGGCTGGAGTGCTGTTGAATATTTCAATGGGCATGAAACTATTGGCTTTTTAAAAATCATGTCCAAGAGTAAAAGGAGCGTCCTTAGATAAGCAGGAATGACTTTAGAAAGAAGCAGGTTGTAGTATAAACTACTTGCAACGAGGAAAAAATGTCAATACACAATTATTCTGGTGGGCATGGAAAATTTGTCTCTCATCTCTTCACAGTAAACTATAAAATGAAAGCTGAAAATGTATTAAATGCAGATATATCTAATAACTTACTTTGGCATGAATTTCTGTGTCTCTCCATTTAGGTTAAATAACTAGAATTCTTGAAGGTCTGTCCTGCTACAGCTTCCTAAGTATTTATCCCCTGAAATCTTCAGTTTTCTTTGCCTGCCTTTGCTATTTTTATAGATAAGAAATTTAAAGCACTAGATTTTATACAGGGACATGTACTTTTAAGTTGATTTAAGAACGTTCTTTTCCCCCCAATAAAGCTTGATTGAAAATGAAAGAGTCTTCTTTGTTAAAGCAAACAAAGCAAACAGTAAATATGTGTTGAGTCAGGTGCTCTCAGCCAACCACTAGACTGAGCACCGGGACCCCAATGGAGGAGTTAGAAAAAGGACTGAAGAAGCTAAAGGGGTTTTCAACTGCATCGGCAGAACAACATTATCAACCAACCCTAACCTCCAGAGCTCCCAGGGACTGACCACCAACCAAAGGGATGCATGGCTTCAGCCACGTGTTGGGCATCAAGGAGAGAAGAGGCCCTTTGCCCTGTGAAGGCTCAGTGCCCCAATGTAGAGTAATGCCAGGACTGGGATATTGGAGGGGGTAGGTGGGTATGTGGTGGTGGTGGGACACTCATAGAGGTAGGGGAGGGGGAATTTTATAGGGAAAACTAGGAAAGAGGATAACATTTGAAGTGTAAGTGAAGAAAATATCTAATTAAAAAAAAAGAAAGAAAAAAAAAGAAAAAAATGTGATGAAACTATCATGGTAATTATGTGGTAAAATACCCTTTTTTAAACCTTTCTCTCCCCCCCATTCCATCCCATCCCATCCCTTTTTTTTCTCTCCCCTCCCATCTCCTTCTCTTCCATCTCCCTTCCCCTCCTCTTCCTGACCTTCCCCTCCCTGCCCTGCTGGCTTTGAACTCTTGAACTCTTATGGTAGGAGATAAACTTGAGTTTTGAATTTGACTCTAATTTTCACATTCTAGAATTAGAGATATTCACCACCACCGCTGGTTTATGTGGCTTATGATGGATTGAACCAGGGGTTTTCTGCACACTAGAGGGACACTGATAACTGAACATCGCTCATCCCTCAAAGAAAACTGCCTAACCTAATAATGCTACAACAGCATTTTAAAGCTTTGCTATTTGTTGGCACACAAAATTCTACATATTTAACATATATTTATAAGTTTGAACCATCATCCCTAACAAAGTTTTATACAAATTTATCTTCTCCTAAAATTTTATGTGTTCTCCTGTGTGCATGTTCATGCTTGCTGTACAATTTATCACTCAATATGAACTCTGTCCTCTTAATTTCTTTTTTCAATATTAAATTTTACTTATTTTACATCTGGACCACAGATTTCTCTCCCTCCTTCCATTCCCCCATCCACTCTTCTTCCCTTTCTTTTCTGAAAAATGCCAGTCTCGATGGATATCGACCGGCCATGGCATACCAAGTTGCAGTAAGACTAGGCACCTCTTCTATCAAGGCTAGTAAGTAAGTGGCCCCACAGGCAGGCAAAGGAGTCAGAGACAGCTCCTGCTCCAACAGTAGGAGTCCCACAAAAAAATCAAGCTATACAACTGAACATGCAGATAGCCTAGGCAAGTCCCATGCAGGCTCTTTGGTTGACGGTTCAGATCTGTGGTCCCCTGTGGGCTCCATTTGGTTGATTCTCTGATTTTTTTTGTGCTGCCTTTGAGCACGCTGGATCCTGCAATCCTTCCTGCCCCGGCCCTTCTTCCTCCTGATTCCCAAGATTAGCTAATGTTTCACTGTGAGTCTCTGCATCTGTTTCAATCAGTTGCTGGATGAAGCCTCTGATAACAACTGGGTTAGCCATTAATATATGAGTATAGCAGAATATCATTAGAAATCACTTCATTTATTGTTATCATCATCATCATCATCATCATCATCATCATCATCATCATCATCATCACCACCATCACCACCATCACCACCACCACCACCACCACCATCATCATCATCATCATCATCATCATCATCATCATCATGTTGCCTTTCCTGTTGGTTCGATTGTGGGTCTCACGGCTGTCCTGCCTCTGGCTCTTGGCCCTCCCAGTAGTGTCAGGAGGGGGCTCCCATTCATACCATGGGCCCCAAGCTGGACCAGCCATAAAGTACCACACTCATACTCTCATCACTATAAAATATAACTGGTCTCTAGTATCACTTTACAGCAATTGCTCAATACATCCCCATTTCTTTCCCCAGTGATAATTTTATTTTCAGCTTCTCTGGGTTTGAGGGAATGTGGTAGCAAGGGTGATGGTGGCGGTACGTGTCATTTCACTCTGCTGCTTGGGTCTGAATCACCAAGGGAGTGGGATGGCAGGGACAGGTGGCACTGGGGTGGCAGTGATCACACCAGTGCAGGGGAGATGGGTACAAATCAGCTGCAAGTTTGATTATTAAAAATACCTTACAAACTCACTCATTTGTCACTTAGATTCCCACAAATGGTATATCTGATGGGCAGGAACCTTGCCCACGAGATGCACACACTGTACTCACTGCCTTTCATTCAACAGTCGCAAGTCATTTCCACATGCTGTTTGTTTAAATAATCTTGCAATGAACATGCACATGAAGTCCCCACTGTGAAATGGTGATTTCATTCCTTTGCATATATGCTCTGTACTGGGGGTTGCTGGACCATGTAGAGATTTAAGAATTTTTATCCACACTTTTACCAAATTTTATTTTTTCCTTTGTGATTTTTAAAAATTAAAATATAATTATAGTGTTTCCCATCTTTATCACCTCCCACTTACCTTTTCCACATGCCCACTTGAGTCTCTCTCAAATTTATGGCATTTTTTCTTTATTATTGTCACACACACACACACACACCCACACACACACACACACACAGCTATATAATTACAGTCTGCTAAGTTTTTTTTAGAGTTGCTTGCAGGTACATGATTAATTACATTTTAAGAAACAAAGAACAAGGTGAATTTTAGCAGTGCAGTATATTTTACCCAGTGCATCCCAAATATTAGTATTTCATCACCAAACTATTTAAATATTGATCAATATTTTGTGTTTCAAATTCATAGTTAAGTCCTTGAAATATGCTATGTGTTTTATATTTGTGGCTGTAGTATAATTTGTAGTAGGTAACTCCAAGTCTTTGATAAGTGTGTGTGATCTGTGGCTATCTTACTGTAGCAAAGTTATAAAAGATATTTTGCTGTGATATCTGAAATACATATTCATGTGTCAAATAATGTAGGGCCACATTTTTCTCCCACATAGTATCATAATCATTCTGGCTATACAAGTCAAAGTGAACATTTATCTCAATTGCTCTGTAGAACCATTTTTTTATAAATCAAATGATCTAAACTGCGTAGACATGTTTCTGGTGTTAATAAATGCTTATTTTATTTTTAGATGGATCTCATCTTTTTAAAATGGATCTTATCTTGACTGGTTGGGATGAAACAACAATGACTTTCCAACAAGTTGGCTCTAAGTCTCTGCCAGACTTACATTTAGGAAACACTTTTCTCTAAATGTGGAGGCTCAGCTTGCTCTCATTCCTCCTTTTTTCTCACGCTGGGACCTTTGTGTTTAAGAGCAACAACCTATCCTTGTAATGCTGGGGAAAAGGACACTGAATATTTCAGCAGATTCCTTGATAAATTTATCCTTCTCTAGTACTAGTATATATAGAATGTTATAATGCATACATATTACACAGACATATAACACATACATAAAGTATTTTATCTCTATACATCTATGTGTCTATATGTCTATGTACCATCTATCTGTCTGTCTGTCTGTGCTTTTGACCGCAATGGGCTGATTCCTGTTTTTTCTTATGTTTGGAGCACTTTTAACATCACAGTCAGAGATGCCTCAGTCTTGCCCCTTGATATGTTAATTAAAACTTTACAAGCTTATTATTAAACATTTCTTTTTAGCACAGGCTGGATTTCAAGACCATTCTCTTGTTAAAGATTCGAAAAGCAGGATGACACTGCTGAATACTGATTATTTTTCACTTGCTATCAACCCTTTCTCTGGCAAGGAGAGGGCAGCAGTTACAGACTCAGAGTCATGCCATTTCAGGATGTGCTTCTGAAAATATTTCAAAAGATGTTGAGGTTACACTACAGAGAAAAAGAGAAAGGGAAAAGAGGATTCCTCCCTTAAACTTCCATATGTAAGTGCAAATAAGAATGGAAAGCTAAAGGCAAACCCAGAAGCAGAATTCTGAGTCTGGAAGCAATGACACCTGCGTGGGAATTCATTTTCTTCAGGAAGCAGCATCTGCAAAACTTTCAAGTCCTGGGGGTGGTGGCGGGGAGGGGGGAAAATCACCTGTGCTAATAGATCATGCTGATTTGATTTGCAAAGTAAATATCAATTTATTCATAGGCAGGAGGAAATAATAGCAAATGATCTTGGATCTGTTAAAACACATTACAACATTAATTATGGTGCATTTAGAAGATTTATATTTGATCATATCTGTAAAAGGCACATAAAAATAAAGGTTAAATAGAAATGAAAAAACTTGTAATCTCAACAGACAGAGAACCTGCTTCTGTTCTTACTTTCTCACACAGATCAGAGATGAGCAGCTCATGTAGGCAAGCAGGTTGGGAAAGAGGAGTGAGAGACAGGACGGAGGAAGACCAGTTTGATTCTGGAGGAGGTTAAAGGAGTGGCGAGTATGGCATGCTATGGATTACAGTGATGCGGTTGAATGCTGTCTCCTTTGAATGGGTTTAAATGATTGACTTTCATTTTTAACATGATTGTATTTACCTAGGAGACATACATCTTGGAAGGTCTCTTGGGGTGTTTTTAGAGACTGTAGCTGAGAAGATTTACCCTGAATCTAAAGCTGAATATGTAGGCTAAAAGGAGGAATTGAGGCAAATGGAGTTTATGTCCCTGCTTCCTGACTAACTGCTTCATCCTCTTGTTTCCATGGTTTTCTGTACCAGGGACTCTGCTTCCTTAAACTGTGAGCAAAAGGAAGGCCTTCTTTCTAAAGCTGCTTTTGTGAATCATTTTGTCATAAAAAGTCATGAATATTTTATAATTTTATAATAGTAAAATTAGAAATATGAAGAAACATAAGTTTTATTTACCTGACGGGGTGACTTACTGTAAGAATGGTGACCAGAAACATTACGAACATTAAGATGACATAAATACAAGTCACAGTTTATGTGATACTTATAGATAGATTTGAACTTATGCTCATTTGGATTGATTGATGATGAATTTGATGACTTCGTATCATCATATTGTTTGCAATGATCATTTTCTCTTTCAGGAAATATTTACTGAAAATTTAAAAGTATAATATTTAATGGTGCTGTAGTAAGTGAGGTTGCTTAGTGGGTAGAGGTCTTGTTGATGAGCCTTAGGACCTTAGTTAGACTCCCAGGATGCACATGGTACAGGCTGAGACTCAATTCCATTATAAGCACCTCTGATTTCCACTCACGTGCTGTAGCATGGAAACACATAAAGAGACACAAAGAAACACAAACACTTATGTAAACAAACAAATAAATGAGTAAAATGTTTGATAAGGCGGTTTCAAACTTATTTTCATGAGGCAAGGGAGGAGACAAGAGTAAATTCTATTTCTTTGAATTTGTGAATTGAAAAAAAATGAATGCAACTATTTATATTAACATGGCTTCACATGGTGATCGCTTTACAGGATACCTACCAGTAGTATGCTTGGAATTGAAAGGAGGGGCTTAGGGACTTGCATGAAAAAATGGGTTATTGGGTTATTAAAAACTTATGCAAATAGTATTAATTTTAGTTTAAATTTGTATGTTATTATTAGTTAAGGGGCTAAAATCTTATGGTTTGCTGGAGTAATGGGAGAAGATATTTGAAATACTGCCACACAAGGAAGCCTGTACTTAATCGTGTGATTAAGCATGGAGCAGTTACACAAAGGACCTGGTAAGTCAGGGTCAGAGCCTAGCTGTCATTTTGTCCATACTAAATTTTGTATGTGTTTTCTGATAAAGTAAAGCTGCACCACTGGAGAGTCACATGAGAATAAAGGGAGGTCAAAGTGTGAATGAGATTTGAGCACTGTAGTTGAAAGATGATTTGATGTTAACATTGTATGCTTACTCAAGTGAACTTAAACATGGATTCCTAATTCCCATCTTTGTCTGAGGAACCAGCTTGTCAGTAATACTTCTCTCTGCAGTCAGCTGTTTTTTATTAGACTGTAAACTTTGTGGTGATATGATTAATATTTTTTTCTTTTCTTATGCATGTGTTTCTAATGCTTGGAACATGGAAAAGGAGTTTTGAACCATATTTTGAAAGACTAAATGGCTCTTTCTAATTTGGTATGAAGCAAGGAAATAGGCTAAGCAATTCTTGAAGACTTCAGAAGCTTTGTTATGAAATTAATGTGGTATTATATATTTTACCCATGGAGATGAAAAGTCAGAGTATGTTCATCTGACTTTACCTACAAAATCAACAATCTATAATTTTGATTTTTATGTCCACAACATACAGAAACAGCAAATTTAAATTTAATTTTTTAATGAATTTAGTATTGATAAGTATTCAATGGACACTTATCTCTTGCTTGCTTTTAAACTAAACTTCAGAGTTTTCAGTTTTATGCTAAAATTTTTCAGGTAGATAAATGTTGCCCTATTCTGACTCTGAGGGCTTTACAGCCTCCTGTTGGGCTGGGGTTATAAATGTAAACCATGAACAAGCATCACCTTTTCATGAGGAGCTCTTGAAAGAGTTTTTTTTTTTTTTTTTTTTTTTTTTTTTTTTTTTAAAGGATTTAAAGTTTTCTTGCTTAAAAATGGTACCCAAGGCAAGGAAACTAAAAATAAAAAGGTGACTGATGCTATTTGCATGAGGAATGCATGATTATCTGATAGACCCCTAGGGACTGTAAGAGGAAAGTCAAAAGAATTTCAAAGTAACCAAGCTTCATCTCTGACTGTTGAGCCAATACCTTCACCCACACTGGAAATTATCTTTAGGTTTCTACACCAGTGAGATACTAAATGCTCCCATTTTTGAGGTGACCTTTTGTCATGCAGTTTTTTTTAGTCATGCTTCTTTTTCTGGTGTGGTCCAACATTGAAGAATCTGTGTTGACCTACAATGTTGGACCACACCAGAAAAAGAAGCATCACTTAAAATAGACCACAGAGACAAGCTTCTCCATTCCCTTCCTTTCCTTTATGTGGCTATAAATAGTGTGCTTATCAGCTAACAATATGATGGGGAGGAAGAAGTCAGAAAAATGTATGAATTCAAGGACTGTCACTACTAAATCTTGAATTTCTAGAGGCATTTGCAGTAGAGACAAATATCTGTTACTGGTTCAGTAGTCCCAGAAAGCATCTCATTCCCAAAATGCTTTGCAGTATAAGCCAAATTATTTTCTGTCTACTTGGGTTGAGAATGTAAGTAATGATTCTAAGAGAATTTTATTTTGGGTGATGGAAATAAAACCAATGCTTCTAAAGTTCAACTCTTCAGAACCATTCCCTCCCATTTAAAAATTTAGGTACATGAAAGTAAATGTAGCTTTTATTTTTTTCTAAATCGATTAAAATGTCAGTATAGGAGGATAAGGAGTTTATAGCATTTGAAAATCTGCATTCACAAAGTCAAATTTTGTGGTAGTTATTGTTCAGTTGCCTATAGATACAAGAATGCCGATCATCAATAAATTCCAGGTTATTTTATAAGTATTGGCAAGTGACATACCTATCTATGAGTTTATATTTGTATAACTATAGTTAGGTAGTTCCCATAATTCTTGCTAAACTTAGCTTCTGAGTGATGGCATCCATTCTCTTTTCTCATTTACCTCAAAGCTTCTTCCTTTTCATTTGGCCTCATACACTTTTTAATTTGATGTTGGGAATTCACTGTGCTTTGTCTTAATCTGTCTTCTGTACAGCTTCCATTCTGTATGCGTAGAGCAGAAAATGTGTAATATGAGCAGAAAGACTCAGCCTACTTAATTTGTTCACTACTAAAGTCACATATTCCTGTAGCTTTCTCTGAGCATAATAAAGATTAATAAATTAGAAAAAAGTTCTTCAAGGCAGATGATTTACCTATGCCTATACAATCACTAATTTTATGTATTACTTATCAGTAACTAATTATAAAGCAATATTTTGGAAAAGCCACTGTGTTAGAAGCCGGGGTCATACTATTTCTCAACTTCTTAGTTATGTCACCTTGGAAGCCTGACCTTCCTCAGTTGCTCATCTATAAATTTTGTTTAAAGACAATTTTCAGCTACAAGACCAATGGGCACAACAGCTTTCTATAGCTTTCAATTTTCCCAACAAAGTCAGCCAATATATTCAATGTCTGTATTTCCTGGACTGTTACCACTCTGGTTGCCAATGTGAACCTGGGAGAGTGGAACCTAAAAAGGAGGCTGGCTAAAGCCTCATGCACTTTATTCAGAGCATCAGACAGTTTTTATTCTGAGAGATAAGCAAGGTCATGAGCAAATTCACATGAGTTTAGGCTATATCATTCAGTCAGACAACTCACGCTTGGGAATATCATTCTGAATAATAATAATCGACAAGATGATGGATGATCTAAACTAAACCCACTCCTATTTATTACACCTGAGAGGGCAGAAAAGCACATTCCAAGAATAACCCATGTTATGGAGAATCAGAGATTACAAGACTTGTGCCTTGTTTACTTGGACTTATTTCAACGTTCTCAAAAATTTCTCTCATGCACCTTCATGTATGGACTGTGTTCTGAGACTGGCCATCTTTTCTAAAAATGCAAATGTTCTATAAGATATAGTCTGTCTGTACTTTACACGAAGATTTTTTTTTTGATTAAATATAAAGCTTTAAGATTTTGTTGCATTTGAAAATGAAAGTATTTTTAAAACCTGGTTCGTATATCGAAGAGAATATGGTAATCAATCATGTTTTCAAAGATCTGTGAATGCAAAAGAAATAATTTGATTTTATAAATGCTATGTTACATAAGTATATAGATAAAAAATACTTATTTTGTAGTTACTTAGTAGGAGGAAACAGAGAAATAATTGGATCATCCTTTTTAAACACTTTTTTTCTTACAATTTTATTTTTAAAAATCAGAGATACATGTACAGATTATTAAAAGAATTTTAGCATAAAACTATATAATATATTTTTATCAGCACTTGATTTTTTAAAGGTTTGATAGTATGCATTGAAATCTTATTATTTACATTGATCATAAAGTATTATAAAACAAAACATAACATGGAAATAGTCAAAGTTTTCTTGGTGTGTAAAGATTAAAAATAATGATTTTTAAATACCAAAAGTTGGATACATCTTAAAGGCAGGAAATCCCTAATCCTTGGATACATAGGGAAACCAGGAAGCATGAATTATATTGTTTTCTGCTCAGCTTTCACTTGGCGGGAATCACACTGAAGATCTGTGGAGGATTCTTTTATCTTTGCAGCTTTGCACCAGAATTCATATTTCGGCCAGTTATGTGTTTGTCCCATGTCTGTAAGTGATTATATTTGTCCATGAGTTAGAGGATCTTTTTTTTTTCCAGGCCCTCATGAAAACTTACAGAGATCTGCCTAATCAGCTTTCAAGCACTGGGATTGAAAGCATGCACTAACTATACACCACCACCAGTTATTTCTAACCATTTTCCTGGAAAATTCAAAAGAGAATTAAAGCTTTGTGTCGGAATTTTCAGTCTAGTTGCTTGTTTCATAAAGAAACCTTCTTAAGCCAGTGCCCACATATCTGCACATTCCCCTTTCAACTCGATCTGTAGCTCAGAACTCAGTGAAGTGAAAGGAACACTTGTTAACGTGGTGTATAGCATGCATTTGTCTATCCAGACTCGCACTTTGCATTGTAGAACAAAAGAAAAGGATGAAGGAGTGGGTATAAGAACAGTTGTTGAAATTCCAATTTCTGCCTGAAAAAAATAGAAATAGGGGCCTGCAGTTTGGATCTCTCAGGAGAGATCCAGTCACCCATTTCTATCCCCCTCAAGAGAAAGGGGCTTCATGGAACATAGTAAGAAAGTTCTTAGGAAGTTCCATGTTTTCCTAGAAGGAAAACATTTACATATAGAAGTAAAACTGTATTCTCTTAGAAAATTATAAATAAATTTGACAAAGATGTGTAACTCCTTATGTGAAAACAAAGTTGGCTCCAGCATCCATCTAGGAGCTGAAAAAGAAAAGATCAGCACTAGCTGAGGCCTGAGCTATTCCTGTTTGAGGTAGACTGGATTACTAATAGATCCTTTCCACTTAAAGCCGAAAGATGCAGGTACTTTTTAAAAAGATACTGGTACACAGAGTGGCTTAGGGGACTATTCTCTTCCAGACTCTTTCTATTTGTACCTTCTATTCTGCTCTAACATTTCTAGCCTCCATTTCTCTACCTCTGCCATGTCTGATACCTTGACTAGACTATCCATTGACTAGACCTTGACATGGTCTCTCCATTAACTTTGAGTCTATTCTGGTTCTCTCTCTGGACTACTTTACATTGAGGCTGACTGAAACTTCAATTTTCTGACTCTGATAAATAATCATGTAACTTAAGATATCAGTCCTTATTTATGGTAACTAGAAAGCATCCGATTCTCAAGCATATTCTACTTGCATGCTAATAGGAATAAAATTATTAATGAAAATCTCTCAGCTAGTGTCCTGTGCTTTCAGTTGCTTATCAAAGTTAAAAAACACACTTATTAAACTTACAATCTTGCTTTGTAATGTTCAGCAAAGCTGATTTTTGAACAATATATTATCACTTAAACATATAAGATGTTTTTATAAGAAAAGAGCAAAAAGGTTTGTCTGATAGACAATGTGCTAAAACTTCTGAGCAGTCATTTTTTGTAATGCTTTTGTCAGGGAAGATAAGTTGAGAGTAAGAGAATTTCTTCTAAAAGGACAATACAAGTGCTAATAAAAGTTATAAATGAAAGTAGTCAAGACTTCATAATTGTATTCAGGAGTAATGGCTCTGTAAAAATTTCTGCAACCTGAAATACCACAGGGCTCTTATATTATCCTGTGTGTGTGTTTTCTATAGAATGCTACAGGGATCTGCCTCCAATTGCTTTAGATTGTTAGTATATCCTTACACTGGATCAATAGTAGAGGTAATCAAGTTGGCATTTAAATTAATTAAGCTTTCTTTGAGTTTAAATTAGGCAATGTGTTTTATTCTGCAGACAAACAGAGCATGCTTAAATGAGATTTCAACAGCACTATTTTGAAGACTGATTTTTTTTTTAAATATAAAATTTTGTTGCATATGTCTTTTCTAGTTCAGAGTTCCTGACATGAGGTCCACTTGAGAGTGACAATAGCTCTTGTCACATACACAAAGATAAAGGAGGAGCTCATTGAGTTTCTGCCATGGTTTATACACAGATCATTGCTTATTCTGATGGTGATTTTCTGCTTTCAGAAGTGGATTTCTAAAAATAAATCACATCATGCTTTTAAATTTTCTAATTAGGTCTTAGCTGTGTAACCCAGAATGGTCCTTACCTCCTGATTCCCTTGCTTCAGCCACCCCGGACTTGCAGTAAGTGTGCCAATTAGCCCAGGATGGTCTACATTTCTATTGGGATTTGCTACTTCCCACTTTTGTTTCCAAGGTGGAGTCTTTATACAGTTCACTTTACCTGGCAAAATACATCTCAGGTACATAGTAAATTAATTTGTCCTTTTATGAAAAAAAATCCACTAAAAAGATTAAGGTAGAACACGTAGGTGTATTAATTTCTAAGATCTTTAGAGTATCATAGTTACAGTATTGATCTCCCAACCACTCCCCAGTACATTTTCATGCAGTTTGAAACAAACTGGTGAATGCTACTACTTGTTTATAAGAAAAGAATTATATCCTGGTGCTCTGGTACCAACCACTGAGGAATGTGCATTCAGGATCTTGAGAGGATGCTGTGCTCAGAAATGTGGTGGTGTCTTCTTTTATTCTTTGAACTTGTATGGCTCTTTTAGAATTGTGGTGTTATACATGCCAGTAAATAAGTCTATAAAATCTGATCAGTCAGTAAGTACATTAAATACATGGACTATTGGTGGTACCTTTTCTTTTTTTAGTTTTAGTTCATATGTTCGTGCATGTGTGTGTGTGTGTGTGTGTGTGTGTGTGTGTGTGTGTGTGTGTATGTGTTTAGGAACAAATACATAGCTGCATGTACGTGTGTGTGTTTGCATGTTTGTGTGTGTATGTCTGTTCAGGTACATATGCATATGTGCTTGTACATGTGTGTGTATTCAGCTACCCATGTATAGATGCATGTACATTTGTGTATGCTTTTTTGTGTATTTGGGTATATATTAATAGATATATGTCCATGTGTACTCATAAATTGTAATTGTGAAGAATCAAGGAAACTGAATGTGAGGTTGGTGGGGCACTGGATTGAAACTTAGGATGGATGGGAGTGTGGGAAGAACTGAGAATGTTTTTGCATTAATTGCTATCTACAACAAAAAGGTTCTCTTTTGAGGGCTGAGAGGCATACTGATAAATGAGTATAACAATAAGTCACCAGAAATTATTTTAGTGCTATGTTTATTTAACAGAAAAGTAATAGTAGGTTTCCCCCTAGGAAGTATGACCAATGTAGGTATAATTTTTGGCCTTGTTAACAGTGCTAGAAATGGGTTCTGTCCTGTAGAGAGGCCTTAAAACCACATAGCAAGAGGTTGGTTACCTGCCCTCATAACATTCGTGCCAGAATAGACATACCCTGTTTCTTGTTGTAGTGTACAGGGTTTGTGGGTGAGTGAGAATGGTGATTACTTTTATGTTCCAGTAGTGTGCACACTACTTCCAGCACCATGAAAGCCAACCAGTAAATGGAGGGCGTCCAGGGTAGTATCCACTTGACTTCTCCATGTTTGTGATTTACTCATGTAAAGAGTTCAGCAATTGGGTCTCAGTGTGAAGTTCTGAAGGATAACAAAGAGCAATGACAACAGCTTATAATGCTTGTGGTTTTATGGGACCACAGTTGCCAACAACTCAAGAGAAGGTAACTCATTACTGCAATTGAGTTTTTCATTTGGTAGCTTGTATTGTCTGATTTAGATGTTGTCTCCCAATATAGAGTGGCTCCACTTAAACTCGTTTACATATGAGCATGGACACCCCTCCTCCCACATGCACACTCGTACTAGGAAGCTTCTGCTGTAGTGGATTTCCATATGACTTTTCTAAAAGTGATTTTAAGTGATAGTGTTCTTTCCCATATCCCCATCTCTAGTCTTTCTTCCCAACCCCCACACCTTTAATGCTCCCTATTTTATTGTCTTATTTAAGGTTTGTATGGCTTGAAACATGTGTTGAAACATCATGACCAAAAGCAACTTGAAGAAAAATAGATTTATTTCAATCTACAGTCTCAATCTTTCACTGAGTGAAGTCAGGGCAGAAACACAAATAGGATTTCAACCAGGAGGTAGGAGCTGGTGCAGAAGCCAGAGAGGAAGGCAGTTTATTGGCTTGCTTTGTCATGGTTTACCCAGCCTGGAGAATCACTACCATAATCAGGGTGCCATGGGCAACAGGCTATGATTTCCCACATTAATTATCAGTCAGAAAAATACACCACAGTCAAATCTGGTGATTACATACTCTCAACTGAGGTTCTCTGTTACAGAATAACTCTACCTTGTATCAAGTTGACATAAAACTAGCCAGCACATCTATTTTCCTTCTCTCTTTCTTTCTAACACTATAGTCTCTCTTCTCTTGCTTGAAAGGTACCTTTTTCTTCCATGAACCCTTACTATTTATTTTAACCTTGTTGGATACTCAAAAAAATTAGATAAAGCTTAAAAATTTCCATCCACATATGGAATAAAAAATATAATATTTGTTTTTTGGGATTTTAATTATATTATTCATCATGAATGTGTACAGTTTCATTAATTAGACTAAGAATTTCATAATTCCATCTTATTTAACAAATGAATAATATTCCACTATGTTAATGTGCCATATTTTAATATTCATGTATTTGTCTATGTCCATTTAGGATGTATCTATTTCCTAGATATTATAAATTGAGCAGACATGAACATGGATGAGCAAGTATCACTTTAGGAAGATGCATCATCCTCTGAGTAATTGAGTGCTACAAGGTGAATCCTGTGGTAATTTCATCTCTATCTTCTTAACTCTAACTTGTTTGTAGAACCTCTATATTTATAGAACCTTCATTATTATCTTCATAGTGGTTGTGCTAGTTTATATTTCTTTTTGGGGTTGTTTTTTTGTTTTTTGTTTTTTCTAGTCTATAATCCTACCAACTGTGAATAAGTGTGCATTCGCCCCTGAATTCTCTAGCATATACTAGTTTATTTTTATTTTTTAAAAAACTTGAATATTCTAACTGAAATAAAATGAAATCTCATAGAACTTTTGAACTAGATTTCCCTTATGGCTAAGAATATTAAACATTTTTCCTGCTAAATTTTATATTTTTATTGGATATTCTCTGTATTCACATTTCAAATGTTATCGCCCCCCTACAACCATCTCCTTCCCCCACTCTTTTCTTCCATACAAATGCTCCCACTCCCAAATATCCTCTCACACCTCAGCGTCTTGTCATTTCCCTATACTGGGAAAGTGAGCCTACACTGAACCAAAAGCCCTTCCTCCCACTGATGCCAGACAACGCTATCCTCTGCTACATATGCAACAGGAGACATGGGTCTCTCCATGTGTACTCATTGACATGGGTCTCTCTCATGTGTACACTCCATGTGTACTCATTCCAAACTCTGGAAGGTTTGTTTGGTTGATAATGTGGTTCTTCCCTTGGGGTTGCAATACTTTTTAACCTATTCAGTTCTTCCTCTAGGTCCTTCATTGGGGATACCCATGCTTAATCCGAAGGTTAGCTGCAAGCACCTTCATCTGTATCAATATGAATCTGCCAGGACTCTAGGAGGCATTCATAACTGGCTTCTGCCTGTTAGCACTTCTTGTCATCAGCAATAGTGCTTGAGTTTGGTGGCTTCATATGAGGTAGATTCCCAGGTGAGGGAGTCGCTAGATGGTCTTTTCTTCAATCCTTGATCTATTTGTCCATTATTTTCTCTTGTGAGTGTTTTGTTCTTCCTTCTAAGAAGTACTGTGGTATCCATATTCTGGCCTTGCTTTTTTTTTTTTTTTTTTGAGTTTCATAAGTTCTGTGTTTTATTTCTTGAGTATTCAGAGATTTTTTGGGCTAGTATTTGCTTATCAATAAGTGTATACTATGTGTGTTCTTTCGTGACTGGGTTACCTCACTCAGGATGATAGCTTCCAGATCCATTCATTTCCTAAGAATTTCATGAAGTCATTGTTTTTAATAACTGAGTAGTAATTCATTGCGTAAATGTACAATTTCTGTATCCATTCCTCTGCTGAAGAACATCTGGGTTCTTCCCAGCTTCTGCCTAATAAGGCTGCTTTGAAAATAGTGAATCATGTGTTCTTGTTATATGTAGGAACATCTTTTGGTCCCAGGAGTAGTATAGCTGAGTCCTAGGAAGTACTATGTCCAATTTTATGAGGAACTTCCAGACTGACTTCCAGAGTGGTTGTATCAGCTTGCAATGCTACCTATAATGGGGGAGTGTTTCTCTTTCTCCACATCCTTGCCAGCATCTACTGTAACCTGAGATTTAGAACATAGCCATTCTGACTGGTGTCAGGTTGAATCTCAGGGTTGTTTTGATTTGCATTTCCCTGATGACTAAGGATGTTGAACATTTCTTTAGGTGCTTCTCTGCCATGTGATATTGCTTAGCTGGAATTCTTTGTATAGCGCTGTATCCCATTTTAATAAGATTATTTGATTATCTGGAGTTTAATTTCTTGAGTTCTTTGTACATATTGGATATTCACCCTCTATCAGATGTAGGATTGGTAAAGAACGTTTCCAAATCTTTTGGCAGTTGTTTTGTCCTATTAGCAGTGTTCTTTGCCTTACAAAAGCTTTGCAACTTTATGAGGTACCATTTGTAGATTCTTGATCTTAGAGCACAAGCCATTGGTGTTATGTTTAGGATATTTTCTCCTTTGCCCATGTGTTCAAGGCTCTTCCCCACTTCTTCTATTAGTTTCGGTGTACCTGGTTTTATGTGGAGATCTTTGATCGACTTAAACTTGAGCTTTGTACAAGGACGTAAGAATAGATTGATTTGCATTCTTCTGCATTCTGACTGCCAGTTGAATCAGGACCATTTGTTGAAGATGCTGTCTTTTTTTCATTGCATGTCTTTACCCTTTTTGTCAAAGATCAATTGACTATAGGTATGAGGGTTCATTTCTGGATCTTCAATTTTATTCTGTTGTTCTACCTGCCTGTCTCTGTACCAATATCATGCAGTTTTTATCATCAATGCTCTGTAATACAGTTTGAGGTCAGAGATGGTGATTACCCAGAAGGTCTTTTATTGTTGTAAATAGTTTTTGCTATCCTGGGTTTTTTGTTATTCCAAATGAACTTGCATATTGCTCTTTCTTACTCCATGAAGCACTGAGTTGGAATTTTGATAAGTTTTGCATTGAACCTGTAGATTGCTTAAGGCAAGATGGCCATTTTTACTAAATTAATTCTTTCAATCCATGAACATAGGAGATCTTTCCATCTTTTGAGATTTTCTTCAATTTCTTTTCCCAGAAACTTGAAGTTTTTGTCATACAGATCTTTCACTTTCTTGGTTAGGGTCACACCAAGGTATTTTATATTTTTTGTGACTATTGTGTTGTGTCCATAATTTCTTTCTTAGCCTGACTATCATTAGAGCAGAGGAAGGCTACTGATTTGTTTGAGTTAATTTAATATGTAGCCACTTTGCTAAATTTATTTATCAGCTGTAGAAATTTTCTCGTAGAATTTTGGGGTCACATAAGCATTCTGTCATATCATCTGCAAATAGTGATATTGAAAAAACTTCTTCCTTTCCAATCTGTATCCATTTGACTTTCTTTTGCTGTCTAATTTCCCTAGCCAGGACTTCCATTACTATACTGAATAGGTAGGGGAAGAGTGAGCAGCCTTGTCTAGACCTGATTTTAGTGCTTCAAGTATATTGCTTTTACTATGTTTATATATGGGCCTTGAATTCCTGATCTTTCCAAGACTTTTAACATGGAAGTATGTTGAATTTTGTCAAATGATTTCTCAGAGTCTAATGAGAAAAATCACATAATTTTTCTTCTTTGATTTTGTTTATATAGTGGGTCATAGTGATGATTTCCATATATTGATCCTATATCTCTGGGATGATACCTATAAGAATCTGATGATTTTTTTTTTTTTTTAATTTCCTCAGTTTCTGTTGTGATGTCTCCCCTTGCATTTCTGATTTTGTTAATTTGGATACTCACTCTGTGCCCTCTACTTAGTCTGGCTAAGGGTTTATAAATCTTGAGTTTCTCAAAAAATCATCTCTTTGTTTTGTTGATTCTTTGCATAGTTCTTTTTGTTTTTACTTTGTTGATTTCAAGTAGATTTCTGTGTTTGATTATTTCCTTTTGTCTGCTCCTCTTGAGTGTTTCTGCTTCTTTCTGTTCTAAAGCTTTCTGGTGTTCTGTTGCCTCCGGATGGTGAGCATTCCTGGTGCTCCTGGATGCTCAGCTCTCTGTAGGCAGGCTGTGAGTCGTGGTGGTGGTTGGCTGACTCTAGCTCTGGGAACCAATGGTGAGCAGTACTGTCTGTTCTGAGGAAGCACTGTGACACCTGTGCTCTGAGAGTTCCCTGTGCTCTCTTAGCCAGAAAAGAGAAAGTGGGGCTCACCCATGGGCTCAGGAGCTAGAGTGCACCTGTGGCTCCTGGGTGCTCATGGCAGCCTGTGTGGCCTGATGGCCAGAATATTGAACATTTGAAACTCAAACTTTTTCTTTTTTACATTTTGTGTTTCAGTTTTTGAGAACTCTCTGTTATGTTCCATTGTTTAATTGGGTCATTTTTTTCTTGATGTCTATTTTTGGGTTTTTTGTATATTCTAGATATTGACTCCATGTTGATTTAAAGTTGGTAAAGCTTTTTTCCATTCTAGAAGCCTTTCCACTTGAATGATGGTTTTGGCAGTAAATCTAGATTCAGTTGTACAAGACTAATTTTCAATAAATTCTCAATATGATTGCAGTTCATAGACTGAGTACTCTCAACAGGAGTTCAGAGGCTGTTCTAATGCATGTCTTCATGGTGAACACTTAGTGTTAAGCAAGGTAAGTCAATTAGAAAAGAAAGCTGATTCAAGCCAAAGAAGATAAAGAAAGTGAATTTAGAGGACAAATTTTTAAAATAGATATATTTTTTAAACCAGGCTGAGGTAATCATTTCTGCAGAGGAAGAAATCATTCTGTGGATAGTATGCCCTTTGGTTCCTATGAGACAATCAGCAACCTAAAAGTGAAAAAAACACATCTCACTTTTAATTTCTGTATCACCACTTCCTTGAAGCCTTTTGTTCTTGATCTGAACTCAAAAATACAGATCACTCACCACTCCTGGGATTACAGTTGTGTCCTACCATATGTAGTTTCTATGTTATTCTTATTATGTTGTAACTGTGTTATTTTATATTTTATTTTTCTGGGAAGAAGTGAAGAAAAGCCTATTCTAGGGAACTGGTGACAGACAAAAGTGACAAAAATGACAATTCAAAGTTGAAGTGGTAAATTAATGAGTTTGTTGGGGTTACTCTCAGAAGTAAGGGTGAGATGTTCCTATGAG